>NC_056730.1:446893143-447110643 GCF_019279795.1 Protopterus annectens
AATCTGGCCATTTTGAGGTAAGGTTACAACTGCCTCATGTACACAGACAACCCTCTCCTCCTACCACCAAACACTAATATATGCGAGAGATGCAATTATACAGCCAAACTGGAGGCAAAGCTCTCTCAACCTAAGACTGGAACTGACAGTCAAGAGGAGAAGGGTAACACTTGCAGCACACCACCAGTCTCACATAGACCTAATAAGCCAACACCGGCAAATAACACACATGAATACATGAAAACATACTCGGAGGCTGTAAATAAAAATCTGCAAAAGCAACAGAGACCTCCAAAGGAGACATCCAAGCAACTTCCACACCCCATCACCAACCATGAAACACATATTTCACATAATCAGTGTGCCATGCAATCACAGCCCTTAAGGCAAAATAACATACCCAACACACTAGTAATAGGTGACTCTATAGTTAGGCACAATGATGTCCCACTAACTAGGCTGGACAAGGAGAAGGTTACAGTTAGCCGCCTGTCAAGCGCCAGGATCTGCCACATAACACAAGCACTCAGGTCACTCCAGAACAAGTACAAATATGACTCGGTCATTGTCCACGTTGTTGTGAATGACCTCAGACGTACCTCTCTGGACTACATGAAAAGAGACATGGAAGAGCTCTCTGATCATGTAGCCCAGGCTGGTATGACCCTGTCCCTGAGTAGCATCCTGCCCACACCAAAAATAATGCCACAGTATAAAGACAAAAATATCAGTTTCAACAATTGGCTAAGTTTCTGCTGTCATTCAAAGGGGATCCAGTATCTGTCCACCTGGGATGACATGCTCAACAAGCCACGTTGCTTCATTAGAGATGGCTTGCACCTGTCACCCTTAGGCTTTTGAATACTGGCCAAGGCTCTTGCCACCTCCCATAGTGCCTTTATTTGGCAAGGCTCAAAAGACAAACCCACCACCATAAATAGCACAAGTAACCAAAAACTGAGGGTAGTGCTACTCAACGCCAGAAGTCTAAACCTCAAAATGCACACACTCGAGGCACTCCTCAGTATGGAAAACATCGACATCTGTGCAGTAACAGAAACCTGGTTTAAGGCTCATGAGAGCACCCCAGCACTAATAGGCTATAACTCATACTATACCTTTCAGCCACAGAACCAGGACTGAAACACAAAAGGCGGGGGTGTATCCATATTCATCAAGGATACCCACACCTCCAGGTTAGTGGCACAGCACAATGCATCAGAGATCATCCATGTGCAACTAACAATGGGCAAAATTGCAATCCAAATTGTAGCTTGCTACAGATCACACACCATGTCCCAGGACCCCTATTCCGCATTCCTAGAGACATTGGGAAATATGAAGGTCCTACCAAACACCCTAATACTGGGTGATTTCAATTACCCAAACATAAACTGGGAGAACTACTCAAGTACTAACTCTCTTGCCCAATGCTTCCTAGAATTTATAAACTTGAATGCCCTGGATAAACTGGTCAACACCCCCACCAGAGGGAACAACATATTGGACCTGGTCATCACCAAGATGGGCGGCCGGTGTACCACACAGGAGGTCAACCCATCACTGGTTAGATAAGACCACAGACTAATCACTCTGGACATCCACATTCCGCCCCCACCCCCAATCAATGAAACCACAGTGAAAAACTTTTCAAAAGCAAACTTCACGTTACTTAAGACTGAGGTGGAAAGGTTCACAGCTCCCATGCTAAAGGGCAATGCTGTACAAGCTGCTGAAACCTTTACAAAGGCACTCTATGAGCATCTGCAGGAATGCATGGATCATGCTATCCCAAGTAAAACCAAGACCCACTCCTCCAAGAAAAGGAAACCAGTCTCGTGGACCCTTGCATAAACAAGCTGTACAACAGAAGGAGGAAACTAGTACAGAAAAGAGTAAAATCCCAAGAAGGAAAGATATCCCTGATCAGTATCAGCAAGAAACTACGATCCCTCATTAAATCATCCAAGGCTAGTTTCGAAAGAAAAATTGCCAAAGACTCCAAATATAACCACAAAGTGTTCTTTAGCTATGTCAAGAACCTAAGTGGAAACTCTCAGATCTGCTCTGAGTTAGTGCAGAATGGCACAAAATACACTGAACTGACTGATATTGCCAACATTCTGGCAGACAGGTTTAGTGCAAACTTCACCCCGTCTCACCCCCTAAAGGGCCCATAACCATACCAGAAGAATGTAGGGCCCCATCAATCACTGACACACATGTTAAAACAGCCCTATCCAAAGCCAAAAACACAGCTTCAATGGGACCGGACAGTGTCCCAGGCTGTGTCTTACAAGAGCTCCAAAATGAACTAACCCCTCACCTAAACACACTGTTCAAATTAAGCCTCTCTTCAGGCTATGTACCCACAGAGTGGTGCACTGCAACAGTTATCCTGCTTCACACAGGTAGAGCCACAACGGACCCTGGGAACTATCCCCCTATAAGCCTGACTAGCCGGGTCTGCAAGGCTATGAAGTGCAACATCATGGAACTCATTAACAGAGACATTGGGAACCTCCAAACCTTGGACATTACCCAGTTTGGCTTTGTTAAGGGCAGATCATTTCTCCTAAACCTGATGGACTTCTCTGAGACAGTTACCAAAGCATTAGACAAGGGAAAGGAGGTCCACACAGCCTATCTAGACCTCACAAAGGCTTTTGACACCATTCCCCATTCTAGTTTTATAGACAAGCTCACCAGCTTGAACATAAACCCCTATGTCATTCGATAGGTTGCCAACTGGCTCATGGATAGAACCCACATGGTGAGAGTTGCAGGCTCTACATCTGACTATACCGGTTACAAGTGGCATCCCTCAGGGCTCAGTCCTAGGACCTCTCCTGTTCGGTATATACTTCTCAGAGGTACAGGCAAGCATAGGAGGACTATGGCTAACCATGTTCACAGACAACTGGAAACTAGGGGCCATAATTGATTCTCCGGCTGATACAGACACCCTCCAGAAGGGTCTCACTGAGTCTTTGAAACAGAATTCATATTAATTAAAATTAATATCTCCCATGGAGGGGCAAAGATATACATACTTGTTATGCAGGGGACTACATTCCCTTCCTTAATATAAGCAACTCTGGGATTAGTGAACCTATGAGTAAGGTAGTTTTCTCTTGCTGTGACTTCATTCATAGAAAGTACATTTTCACACTAAGCAAAATTTGCAGTAGCATTCATCAAAATTAAGGCATATTAATAGAAGAAGTCGTCATAAACGGATATCATCTTACAAGGAAATGGAATATTATTATATTTGCCTAATATTATTGAATTTGTTCCTGTAACCAAGTGACTTCCACGAAGCCCAATTTAGTGAATGAACAATTGCCTATAGTTTTTCTAGCTTATTTTGATGCCCTATGGCCTCTAAGTCACTTATATTAGTTTACAGTGCATTGACACTTGCACAGAAAATGTGAAGGCATGCCTCATGGAATAAGCACTGTATCTAAATTAGGTTTGAAAGACTGTAGTTTATTTATTTAAGCAATAACCAATGACGCTGGTGTAGTATATTAAGATTTACCCATGGTTGGTGTGGTTTTATCATGAGGGTGAAGCCTGAGTGATTAAATAAAGCCAACTGTGGGTAAATCTTAATATACCACACCACAGAGTCAGTTAGAGCTATTATACAATGGCATTATTTAAGACAAAAAAAAACATTTCTTAAATAATGTCTTTGTATAACGGCATTGTGCTGTCCTTCCATGGCTGGTAATATCCTCGTACCTTTTTTTGATGTATTGCATATGCATATGGGACTTGCGTTCCCATGCATACCCAGTACATCAGTGCTTTGGAAAGGAAGCAACAGAGAAAAGAAGGTCTCCAGACTCCGTTTTTGTTTTCTTTTTTTTTTTTTTTTTTTCATTAAAAAAAAAATGTTTTGGACAATTTAGGGTAGGACAGAGACAGAATGGAGGAAATTATTATATAATATTATTATTATTATGCTGTTTCTAAAGGGGATGTTAACAATGCTCTTGCGAGACATGTATTGCAATTTCCAACTCATGAGTTTCTATTTTTAGTTGTACATCAGATCCCTTTTGATCTGAGAGGGGGACCTTGGCAACTCCTGCTGGAACAACATGAGTTATATTGGCAAATTAAAACTGCTGCATATATTTTCCCTGGTTTAAATGATTATGTTTCCATTAAAAGTGTCTTAAAACTGAAAGCATTGAATAGATGAGCTGACAGTGTCACATATATTTATGGCTATATATAATTTTATAATTTTATAACTTTTATATTTTTATATTTGTGTTTTAGTACAGCTTGGTAAAGCTAGTATGTACTTAACACACATATTTAAAGAAAATAGTGACATTTTGGTTCATCTTACATACTCCTATATATGGTGTTTTTATTTTTTATTTTTGCATTTCACTATTTTAGATGAATTTTTCTTGTGCTACTTTAGGGTATAAGTAATTTGTGGGTTGATGTCTAGCATTTATCAAACTTATATTTTAAGTTTTCTAGCAGCATTTATTAATGTAATACATATGTATTAATTTGTTTATTTATTATTATTGATTAATATAAGTGTGACATTTTATTTTTCATGGTTTAATTTTGTATGGTGTTTTTAAAATTGTATTTACAAGGTATACAAGGTTATACACACATATTTTGTTAATTTTAATTAAGTAATTATACAATTGTCTTTTTAGTGATTCATTTATTAATCAATTGAATGTTATGATTATATAAAGTGTATAATTTGGTTTGTCTCTTGGTCTGATGAAGGTGGGATATTTTCACCACCGAAAGCGCTTACCTAAATAAATCATTTTGTTTGATTATAGCGGTTGCAGTGTTACAATTTTTACCTACTTTGTCCTATCACTACACTTGCAGTTTTTTGGTTTTAAGTAGTTTTTTGTGGTTTTATTTCGAGAATTGAGGAAATACAAAGAAAATCAGGTACATGTCTTTAGTTTTAAATAACCTACCTGATTTTCTTAATATTTTCTCCATCCCGTCTCTCTCTCTCTCTCTCTCTTATGTCTGGAGTCTGGATTACAGATTTTTTTTTATTTTTGTTAAAAAGAATAAAACTTAAAGAATATAACAATGGAAAAATGTCTGGGCGACCGGACCTTTTTCCGTTGGTACAGTCTCGGATTTACAATGAGTATGCTGGTTGGGCTAGCCAATAAGCATGCTCATTTTAGAATATAAATGGACAGTCATTGTATAATTACTTATTTATATTTGTTTACTGGAATAGTGCATTGATCAGTATTGACCAATTTCAGGTGGGTTTGATAAGAAATCCCTCAATGATGTAAGCCATTTTCCTATAATATATTTGCTGAACCTAATGCATGTATGGCTACTCAGTAGAACAACTGAAACATTACATTTTTTGTGAACAATTAGAGTATTTGAATAGTGAATATCAAAAAACAAGTCATCTCTGTGGTATCCCCGAAGTCTCAAAACAACCCACTAAAGTGTAGTGGGTCCAAAAATAAAACAGTATAAGAAATTTTTTTGTGTGGAAGATTTTCATGTCCATATATTTCTAGTTAATCACTGTATATTAATCAGATCAGACAATAGTAGTAAAGTAGCGAACATAGACTTGTCTTAAGTCAAAACAAAACAAAACAAAAAGTAATAATAGAAAATATATAATTGTACAGCATTACTAAGTATTCAAAAGTAATCCAAGCAAGGCAGGCAGTCTGTTTCCAGTTGAAAATCCTTTATTAAGTACGCAAACAAGTGATCCAAGTAAAATAAAAATAGAGTAATAATTTCCTCACAAGCTTTCTAAATATATATATATATATATATATATATATATATATATATATATACTTTTTATCAGGCATGGGAGTGGTTTATTGTACTGTAAAACAAAGTGTTATTGGTACACATGTTAAATTCGTATCCCTTCCCCCCATTAGTGTGACATTTGAGCTGGTCCTGCCCTACTTAGTAGCTGTCATAATAATATATAACCCTTATGTACTTTAAGTAAAATTATGTAATGATGTGTTACCTCTTATTTAACCAAATTAAGTAGATTATTAAGTCTATGATTTTATCCAAGACAATATACTACATGGCTGGAAATATATCAACCTCAGTTCATTTGGCAATCAAAAAATATATATAAATATATACATATACATTTTGCATGTAAAAATCAATAACAAAGATCGCTTTCGTCCTTCTAGACTTCTTCAAGTCTGTGTACAAGAACCCTAAAAACCTATATAATTGTATAATTAGCTGGTATTATTACACATCATTTTGAATAAAGTGGAAAAAAGAACCAGAAAAAAAATAAAAATAAGAAAAAATGTATGTATGATGATGGAAACAAAATATACACTTAAATTTCAACTGATTTAAAATGGTATTTAAAACCAATTTGTAGAATAAAATAAAATAAAATACAATTAGTCATGAAATCAATGTGGCAATTTTCTAAGTTCCAGTGCACTTTTAATTGAACAGTAGTAGTTTAATCCAGGCTTCCTAAAAGAATTCAGCTTTAATTGCCACAAGTTCCTGTTTCTCCAGAATATTCGGGATGTCTCCTTCAAGATCACCCATGTCTATGCGATCCAGGATCTGGAACTTAAAACCCTGTGTGTCTTTTATGAAGAGAAAGGTGTTTGGCTAGTGCATTATTTTTACATCCAGAGCGGATTTTTGACAGATGACATGAAATCCTACGCTTGAGTTTATTTACAGTCTTGCCCACATAGAATGCATCACATTCATTGCACTGTGCCCTGTAAATAACTTTTTAGTGTTACAGTCACCCCCTGCACTGGTTTTAATGATCTTCTTTAAATAAGGGCAATAAAAACTATCAACTTGCTGTATAAATATACAAAATGTACAATTAGTTTCACATCTTTTAGTGCTTTTCTCACATGGTCTAGGTTTAAATTCAACAAAAACGTCTAATGTTCCTGGCCTTCATATAAACAAATGATGGAGCTTCACCTAAGATGTTAATCAGAAAAGGGTTTCCTGTGACAATGCCCCAGTTTTTGATACTGTGATAATCCAAAGTGTATGTCAGGATGCAGCTATTTTTGCATTTGTTATTCTCTGTGGAATTACTTAACATTTTTGTACTGGCAAGGTTGAGTGAAGGTGCTTCAGTCTTTTCAGTTCTATAATGGGCTCCAGGATGTTTTTCAACATCTGGCTTTCATAGCCTCTCACTAGAAAATCATTCTCTAAGTTGTCAAAGTTTCTCAAAAATGGTTCCATCTCTGTGGTAATTCGAGATAATCTATAGCCTTGGGACTTCACTACATTATACTTGTTTTTTGTAGGATGTAGACTTTTATTGTGGAATAATAAGTTAACCCTCATTGGTTTTCTGAATAGATCAGAGGTGATTCTGTTATTGTTGGTGTCCTTGGAAATCTGCATATCTAAGAAAGTGGTTGAAGTACAGCTATGGGAAGAGGTAAACTTCAGGAAGCGGGTTGTTTGATTGAGGTAAGTGATAAAATCTCCAAGCTGCAAGGTGTCACCTTCCCACACAATAAAGACATCATCAATAACACGTAAATAGCATGTGATATGCTGCATGTAATCTGTGTTGTTTAACACAAAGTTCTCCTCCCATTTGCCCAGGGCTATGTTAGCTATGCTAGGAGCCATGGCAGCCCCCATTGCTATACCAGTTTTTTGTTTGTAGTGTTTGCCATTGAAAGTAAAAAAATTGAAGTCCAGTGCAAGATTAATGAGCTTGCTTAACTTTTGCAGTTGTGCCTACATACCCTGATTATGTTTCTTAAAAGACTCCATAGCTGCTGTTATGCAGTAATTGTGAGGGAGCACTGTGTACAAGGATTCCACATCAATAGTTACCAAAATACTGTCAGCTATATAGTCTGCTGAATATGAGGAGACAGGTATTACACTAAATAAAATTGCAACAGTGTCTACAGTATGTAATGGTGCAGGGCACATAATATGAGTTAGGTTAGTTAGTTAGTTAGTTAGTTAGTTAGTTAGTTAGTTAGTTAGTTAGTTAGTTAGTTAGTTAATTTCCTAGGGTAGGGCATTCATCGCAACTGGCCAATATTAGACCAGGCTCAGGTTGCATACAGACAACAGTAAGAATACAAAATGATTATAAGTAATAGCAACTGAAAGTACAGAAATGAGACATTAATTAAGTGAGAAACAGTAAAAAAGCAGTAGAGTGACATAATGTAAACATACGTATATATATATATATATATATATATATATATATATATATATATATATATATATATATATATGTGTGTGTGGGTACCGACATGCCAAAACACTGACGACGAGAAAACCGGGACCAGAAGATCGACAACTGAGATGACTGACAGTTTAAAAGCACGAAACTTCACATGCCCGACAAACCACAATCCCCACAATCAACAAAACAAAACAAATACCTTTTCCAAAAAACACACACACAACACAAGCACACCAAAAACCTTACAAACCTACACTAAACCTTACATACACAACTATCTATGCACTAACCTTAACCCAAACCCTAATCCTAAGGTCCGCCACTATCGCACACTCACCTAACCCATGCCCTAACCCTAACTCACTTAACCCGCCCCTAACCCTAAAGTCTGTCACTATTGCACACTTACCTTAACATGTCAGTGTTCTCAGCATCGGGCTTTTAAACTGTCGGCCATCTCAGTTGCGATCTTCCTGTCTCGGTGTTCTCATTGTCAGTGTTTTGGCGTGTCGTGTTTTCAAGTAGACCCATATATATATATATATATATATATATATATATATATATATATATATACATATATATATATATATATATATATATACATATATATATATATATATATATATATATATATATATATATGTATATATATATATATATATATATATATATATGTATATATATATATAGATGTTGAGTCTTTCGGCTTTTCCCGGTTAGGGGTCACCACAGCGGAACTCCGGTCTGCTAATGATTGGCAGTAGATTTTTTTACATGCCGAGTTGCCAGCCCTGACGCACAACCTTCAACAAAGGTACGCCCATTCACGCATGTCTCCACGCAGAAGACGCTCTAGCTGAGAATCGAACCGGACAGCATCTTACTGTGAGGCGACAACGCTACCGCAGCAACACTGTATAAAATAAGGCAAGTGTATTTCATCAGTCTTTGAAAAATTATGAAGGTATTATGCAAAAAGAAATTTGGCAAGAAGGTCAATGTGAAATCTCAGGGAGCTGCTTTTATTGTTTTATTGAAATGGTCAGTATGAAATACACTGCTATGCTGTAATCTATATCATGCACAGAAAAACTAAGTTCAGAACCCAATAAAAATGAAGATAATAATTTAGTGGATAAACAATTTGCAGTAGAAGCATCTAAAAAGAATAAAAGATATACAAACAAGGATGGGAATACTAAAATATCCATGATTCTTATACCATAAATTAAAACTGGTAATGTTTTGATACTTAATGTTTATAAATAATTCAACAGACAGTTGTACAGTGGATAAAGCATTTGGGGAAAATAATATTTATCTATAAGATATACAAATTAAACAAACAAAACAAGAAAATGAATTGGGTTGAAGGGATTCTTTGTAAAGCATTGGGTTAGCAGTTTGTGGCAGAATGCAGAGAGCATGAAAATATCCTTGAAATCATTTTAACAATACTGTGCAAGCTAGAAAAGGCATTGTGTATGTCTGCTATCACACTTTGATATAAATTACCCCCCCACACACACACACAGAAGTTTGTTGTCAGCCATAGAGATATGCAACTCTTTATATGTATTGAACTGATATGTGGTATACTATCATGTGGATGGCATACAGCTTTCTGGGCTAAGAATATAACACAATTATAGATTGGACGCATGTAGGAAAATATGCATCAGTACGCACAAGAGGTGTTCACAACAAGCATTATAATGGAAGTTTTGCCATCTACATTAAACAATTTACAAAGGAAGCCTTACAAATATAGTCGATAACATGAAAAAGTGTTCCTCAATATCAACACATGGCAGGACCATAACAGTCATGCACATGTACAATACAGACCTAAAATGTGATACAGCTCAGCATATATCATAAAATAGGTAAGTGAACATTCCTTGATAACAGAAAATTATACTATCTATCTACTATTTACAGGTAACAATCCCATATATGTGTATGTCTCAGAATACTGCAGACTTACTCATAGGATATTGGGTTGTTATTAGGCTAATGACTACTAGGGCCCTTACAAGCCTAGATGCAAACCCCAGATCATTTGGGTCCAGAGTATCATGGGCATCTATATGGGGAGGCATTTTAGTAATGAGGTAACTAAGGATTTGCAGTTAGTTAGGATAATAATTTTCTTATTCACAGCTTCTGCCCATGACAGACATGGGAACCAGACCAGAAGTAAATTCATGATTTCTTATCCAAGTCTCAAAGTTTTGTTTGAATGGGGTCAGGGATGAACTTTGTTTTACATGGATGGAGAGTCTATTCTGACATGTGGAGATCCTTTGGGATACATATCTGTCTCTCCAGCATGATCTGTTTTTGCCACAAGTGAAGTTCAGATCCCTGGATCTACCCCTTGTTTCAATAAACTTGGTGCAGGAAAAGTGCTATTCCTACATGAAGTGAACCGTGTCCATGTAGCCTTAGCTTTAACAGCAGCATGCCTTGCATATTCATGAAAGCATGCTACTGCTAAGGCTAACCTGAAATGAACACTATTAAGTGCAGGGGGCGTGTTTAAGTAGTGCACAGACATCTAGCACCCCCCCCCCCTGCACTCAGAAAGTGCCGTATGGCACTTTTTAAAAGTCAGACACTAAAATGAAATAAAATGAGTAAAACAGTGTCTGCGGACACTGAAATAGATAGGGGGAGCAATAAATCAATGCAGCGGGTGTGTAACAGGTTCTGTCATACACACCCTGCATTGTAAAAGTGCGGTACGGCCAAACCCCTCAACTGTACAGGTTTCTGCAGAATGCCCAGATGCCTGCCTCTTATACTTCTCAAACATCCTAGAGCAAGAAAGCTGTACAAAGCCATAAATAATGAGGGGGAAAAGCCCAATAATAGGGACACATTTTAAATATTGCACTTACAAACCTGGAAAGTTGTTAGAATAAAAGGTTTGCATCATCATGGATTTCCTGAAGGGTAGGAAAACTGAAACCCAAATGTCTGCCATTGTAAAAGTGCCATATGGCCATACCTCTTAACTGTGCAAGTTTCCACAGAATGCCCAGATGCCTGCTTCAAAAACCTCTCAACCTCCTAGAACAAGAATTCTGTACAAAGCCATAAATAATGGGGCGAGAAAGACAAAAAATATGGACACATTTTAAATATTGCACTTACAAACCCAGAAAGTTGTTAGAATAAAAGGTTTGCATCAGCACGGATTTCCTGAAGGGTATGAAGACTGAAATCCAAATGTCTGCCATTGTAAAAGTGCTGTACGGCCATAACCCTCAACTGTACAAGTTTCCGCAGAATGCCCAGAAGCCTGCCTCATGTATCTCTCAACCTCCTAGAGCAAGAAAGCTGTACAAAGCCATAAATAATGGGGGACAAAGGACCAAAAATAGGGACACATTTTTAATAGTGCAATTACAAACATGGAAAGTTGATAGAATAAAAGGTTTGCATTAGCATGGATTTCCTCAAGGGTATGAAGTCTGAAACCCAAATGTCTGTCAGTATGTTCTAACTTAAACCCCAAGTGATTTGCCAATGATTTTCTAGAAAATCACAGCCACACTTTGTAATTTTGCAAGAGCAATAATTAAAATCTGTCCCTTACTGTGACTGACAAGGAGTACAGATACATGTAAATAATGTGGGTTGTAATTTTTATTTTTTTCCATTCTCAGGTATGTTTAAGCATAGCTGAGTGGGTGATATGGCTCTCTGCTCAGTATTGCTTAAACATCCCATAGGACATAAATAAAAATCTTCTTCTTCTTCTTCTTCTTTCGGCTTTTTCCCGGTTAGGGGTCGCCACAGCGGATCACCTTGTATAGGACATAAATAAAAATATACAGCTTAAATCCTAATGCCAAGTTAGTGTAGTGGTTAAACTCCCAGCTTAGTATTCAGGCATTCATGGTTCAAGTACCAAGACAGGTGCTTTATTTGTACATGGGAAAGCAGTGAGAAAAGTGTTATTTTTATTTTAAATTATGTAGTAATTGTTATTTGTCAACCAGGGTAGTGCAACTGGTCTACAATGGAAGTGTGAGTGCATATAACATGTGAAATCATCCATGTATACACAAGTGTCCCATACAGTATAGTAACACCCCATGGTAATGTAAGCACATAGAGAGATGACAACCAAGCACAGCTTCAGGGATAAAGCCAATAGATATCCAAGGACCAAATGATGGAATACGCTAGGATGTAGAACCTTCTTTATTAACGCTTGTATTTCCAACAAGTAAAACACGTTTTCGTTGCCAAATGCAACTTCATCAGACAATCAAAACACCTGAATGTTTAGTTTAAATACACAAATAGTTGATCACATGTTGTTCCAATTAAGAAGTTAAAGGAATATACATTATAAGTACTGTGTACTTAAACAATAAAACATTTTGATCTGGTTGAATAAAAAACATATATATCCACAAAAGTAAAACCATATATTTTTAAAAAACATTTGATGTGCCACAAAATATACCACCATAAATAAAACCAAATATATTCATGATAATCTTAAAAACAATTTAAAGACCTCTAAATGTTAGAGTTTATATATCTATACTATACTGGCCTTAAGTTTTAGTATGGGCTTGATGGAAATATAGTCATTTAAGCCTGGTTTCTTGTTGGAATCCAGGGAGATCTGCCAGTGGGTCTCCCTTTGTTCCAACCTGGCCTGCCATGGTCCCCCCCTAGGATCCTTGTCTATACTTTCCAGGACAAAAAATCTATATCTGGCTGTGGGACATGTCAATGTATGTTTGTACAAAGCATTATTGATGTTAGTTTTTTGCACATCATACATATGTTCATATATCCTGCGCTTGAGAGTGCGCTCTGTTTTGCCCACATAGTATGCTGGACATTGTGTGCAAATAGCCAGATATACCACCCTTTGACTGCTGCAGTTATAATATTCTCTTGCTTTGATAACTCTATTCAAAGCTGTAATAGTAACTTGTTCGTCCTGTATGATATAAGAGCATTGTGAGCAAGTACCACATTTATATGTACCCTTGCGTGTACGTGCTGTTTTATTCTGGATGGGGGCCTGTTCCAACAAACTTTTGATGTTTTTACCCCTACTGAAAACAGTCCTCATTTCTTTGCCTTGCAAATTAGGCAGATCAGTGAATGCCATGAATGCTTCCCACTCCTGTAAAATAATATCCCTAATGTCGCTTGAGTTGGTACTATATTGTGTGATAAAGGCATGATGAAAATCTATATTGTTTTCATACATATCCTGTCTCAGTGGGGTAATTCCTGTCCCTAACACTGGAGTGTATTTGTCCTTTCTACCAATAATAACTTGTTCTTGAATTTGGTTAATAAACCATACAGGATATCCCCTGTCCTGGAACATGGACCTCAATTTGTGGCATTCCGTAAGGAAATCTTCATCCTCTGACATCATGCGTGAAATTCTGACATACTGTCCCTTGACAATACTTCTTTTCTGGTATAACGGGTGTAAACTTTTAAAGTGAATATAGCTATTAGAATAGGTGGGTTTTCTATATACATTAGATTTAAAACCCCCTTGTAACTTCATACTAAGCTGGACATCCAAATACTCAACCCTGTCATCATGTATTTGGTGCGTGAAAGTGAGGAAATCTGTTGTGGAAGCTAAATAATCCATAAATTCCTGAATATCACTGTAGGACCCTGTCCAAAAAATACAGATATTGTCCAGAAACCTATAGTACGCTACCCAATGTTGTTTAAAAATACTGTTGAGTACAAATTTACTTTCCCAAATGGAGAGAATAATATCTGCGTATGTCGGGGCACAGTTTGCCCCCATAGCCACGCCTGAAGTTTGCTTATAATATTCTCCCCCAAAATGGATAAAGTTGTGATGTAATACAAGTTTCATTAAATTCATAATCAAAAAATTGTCCCGAAGTTCTGCTTTCGGACAAGATGTGATAGCCTCATCCAACCATTGTAGACCTGTTTCATGTGGAATCACAGAGAACAGGTCCACGACATCAATGGTTAGAAATTTGAGATTAGGTACCATAAGGTCTGGGGTTATCTGCTTTAAAAATTCCCAGGAATCTTTAAGAAGGTGGGAAGATCTAGGCCATAGTTTCCTGAATTTATAGTCCAGGAATTTTGAGATAGTAGAAATCTTGGAACCCTTAGCCGCTACTATGGGTCGCAGGGGGGGGTCTAGTGAGTTTTTATGGACCTTGGGAACCCCAAACATGGAAGGTATTTTAGGTTCTGTATTGTGTAGAAAAGTATAGGTACCCTGGTCAATCACCCCTGTGTCTAACAACTGTTTAATAGCTAGGTCTATTTTTTTATAAGCTATATTGATCTCGTTTAAGGATACCGTGGTGTATCTACAAGGGTTGTTAAGTATATTGAACATTTTACCTTCATATAGGACTTGGTCCATAACTACCATCCCCCCTCCCTTGTCTGGTTCCATGATTCTAATGGTAGAATCCTGTCTCAAGGATTCCAAAAGCTGCCTCTCAGGGGATGTTAAATTGGTCACATATTTTTTCTGTCTGCACTGATTCCTAATCCTTTGTTCAATTCTCATTTCCAAATTCTTAAGTTGCGGGTGGAGTGGTGGATTAAAGGTACTAGTTCTGTGCGGGATGTCATCCCTAGTATAGTCTGTATGACCCAAAAGGTTCTCTAAGTTGAGCTTCCTGATAAAGAGTTTTAAATCTATTATCACTTGAGTAGTATCACTATGCCTACTAGGTACATATTTCAGTCCTTTAGTGAATAGTTGAAAAAAAGTATCTGTGATCTCCAAGTGACTATAGTTGTAAATAGAAAAGCCCCCCGATTTACATATAATGGAAGAAGGTTCAAACTCGTAAGTTACACCGTTTTCCAACTCATTAGAACTTGTAGTAGCCTGTGTTGTATCCCTTAATGTCTGTTCGTGTGATTCCTCGTGTTCCCCCTGTGAGGGGGACTTGGAGGCAAAAAAGACTGAGATGTACTCCTTTGATTGCGGATCCTTTCAGACCTCCTAGGTAATGGGTCAGCTGCCCATTCATCAAGCCTATCTAAGCCCTGTTCTTGCTCATCTGGTGACTGCCCAGAAAAGGAAACTGTTCTTTGATGTTTAAAATAATTGGAATGGGAAGAGGGTGGCATAGGGTATTGGTGACCTTCACTATATTCCCTTATATCTCTCTGTAACTTTCTACATTTTCTTTTAGCAATAACTTCACATTTACTGTCTATATCCTGCCTTATTTTATAATACTTGTTTTTACTTTCCTGTACTTGAAACAAAAGATCAGATGTAACTGCTTCGTTATGTTTTAAAATATCTTTGTCAAGCATAGTAATCTCTTTTTCATTATTTCTTATAATAGCTTGTACTATAGCCAGCCCACAATTGTCAAATGCTGTAACTAGTTCTTTATAAAATTCGCTATCTTTGACAACATTATTTGGATACTTGTGTATCCTGAGCCCCTTAGGTACCAAACGTTTGCTAAGACACTCTTTTAAGTATTTATTGTCTAAATTGAGTTTACGGTACCTATATAGGCAAGATTCAAGTGCCGTCATGGAGTCCTGAAATTTTATAGTCCTTTGGTTCGCGTGTATCGGGCTCCGTGATGTAGTAAAGGAAGGTATATCCTTATACCATTCTTGAAAGGAAGAAACCGGCATATGTGGAAATTCCACTTCTCTTGGAGCCCCCGAACCTGTTTCGGTGTTTAGTTGTAGTAGCCTTGGCATTCTTTGAAAGTCCGTGATGTTAGAATTACTTCCGGAAACAGGAAGTATAGTTCCGCTACCTTGTCTTTGACCCATATGAACCAGCCCTTCTTGACCATCCGGTGTAGCGAATTAAGTAGGTATCGTTAGTACCTGCTGCAAACCCTAGGGAATCATGGAACCAGACAAGGGAGGGGGGAATGGTAGTTATGGACCAAGTCCTATATGAAGGTAAAATGTTCAATATACTTAACAACACTTGTAGATACACCACGGTATCCTTAAACGAGATCAATATAGCTTATAAAAAAATAGACCTAGCTATTAAACAGTTGTTAGACACAGGGGTGATTGACCAGGGTACCTATACTTTTCTACACAATACAGAACCTAAAATTCCTTCCATGTTTGGGGTTCCCAAGGTCCATAAAAACTCACTAGACCCCCCCCCCTGCGACCCATAGTAGCGGCTAAGGGTTCCAAGATTTCTACTATCTCAAAATTCCTGGACTATAAATTCAAGAAACTATGGCCTAGATCTTCCCACCTTCTTAAAGATTCCTGGGAATTTTTAAAGCAGATAACCCCAGACCTTATGGTACCTAATCTCAAATTTCTAACCATTGATGTCGTGGACCTGTTCTCTGTGATTCCACATGAAACAGGTCTACAATGGTTGGATGAGGCTATCACATCTTGTCCGAAAGCAGAACTTCGGGACAATTTTTTGATTATGAATTTAATGAAACTTGTATTACATCACAACTTTATCCATTTTGGGGGAGAATATTATAAGCAAACTTCAGGCGTGGCTATGGGGGCAAACTGTGCCCCGACATACGCAGATATTATTCTCTCCATTTGGGAAAGTAAATTTGTACCCAACAGTATTTTTAAACAACATTGGGTAGCGTACTATAGGTTTCTGGACGATATCTGTATTTTTTGGACAGGGTCCTACAGTGATATTCAGGAATTTATGGATTATTTAGCTTCCACAACAGATTTCCTCACTTTCACGCACCAAATACATGATGACAGGGTTGAGTATTTGGATGTCCAGCTTAGTATGAAGTTACAAGGGGGTTTTAAATCTAATGTATATAGAAAACCCACCTATTCTAATAGCTATATTCACTTTAAAAGTTTACACCCGTTATACCAGAAAAGAAGTATTGTCAAGGGACAGTATGTCAGAATTTCACGCATGACGTCAGAGGATGAAGATTTCCTTACGGAATGCCACAAATTGAGGTCCATGTTCCAGGACAGGGGATATCCTGTATGGTTTATTAACCAAATTCAAGAACAAGTTATTATTGGTAGAAAGGACAAATACACTCCAGTGTTAGGGACAGGAATTACCCCACTGAGACAGGATATGTATGAAAACAATATAGATTTTCATCATGCCTTTATCACACAATATAGTACCAACTCAAGCGACATTAGGGATATTATTTTACAGGAGTGGGAAGCATTCATGGCATTCACTGATCTGCCTAATTTGCAAGGCAAAGAAATGAGGACTGTTTTCAGTAGGGGTAAAAACATCAAATGTTTGTTGGAACAGGCCCCCATCCAGAATAAAACAGCACGTACACGCAAGGGTACATATAAATGTGGTACTTGCTCACAATGCTCTTATATCATACAGGACGAACAAGTTACTATTACAGCTTTGAATAGAGTTATCAAAGCAAGAGAATATTATAACTGCAACAGTCAAAGGGTGGTATATCTGGCTATTTGCACACAATGTCCAGCATACTATGTGGGCAAAACAGAGGGCACTCTCAAGCGCAGGATATATGAACATATGTATGATGTGCAAAAAACTAACATCAATAATGCTTTGTACAAACATACATTGACATGTCCCACAGCCAGATATAGATTTTTTGTCCTGGAAAGTATAGACAAGGATCCTAGGGGGGGACCATGGCAGGCCAGGTTGGAACAAAGGGAGACCCACTGGCAGATCTCCCTGGATTCCAACAAGAAACCAGGCTTAAATGACTATATTTCCATTAAGCCCATACTAAAACTTAAGGCCAGTATAGTATAGATATATAAACTCTAACATTTAGAGGTCTTTAAATTGTTTTTAAGATTATCATGAATATATTTGGTTTTATTTATGGTGGTATATTTTTTTAAAAATATATGGTTTTACTTTTGTGGATATATATGTTTTTTATTCAACCAGATCAAAATGTTTTATTGTTTAAGTACACAGTACTTATAATGTATATTCCTTTAACTTCTTAATTGGAACAACATGTGATCAACTATTTGTGTATTTAAACTAAACATTCAGGTGTTTTGATTGTCTGAAGAAGTTGCATTTGGCAACGAAAACGTGTTTTACTTGTTGGAAATACAAGCGTTAATAAAGAAGGTTCTACATCCTAGCGTATTCCATCATTTGGTCCTTGGATATCTATTGGCTTTATCCCTGAAGCTGTGCTTGGTTGTCTTTGTAATTTTCAGCTTCCCTCTTCATTTTGTTTGTTTCACATAGAGAGATGTCATGTAAAGTGAATCATATATACTTACTAATATGTCAGTAATGATTATTTAAGTCATTATTCTGATATTCCCTTAAAACAAAAAGTGAGCAATAGTTAGCAGTGCTCATCGATGCTTAGCTGGTTTAAGCATTGTTTAAATGTAAATGCTAAGCAGCAGCCAGCTCAGCTAAGCAGATTTGTGCACTATTAAGCAATGCTCAGCAATTACCCCTTTGAACACTGTTCAACCCAGCTTTGCAGATTTGCACACTGCTTAGCTGAGCTTAGCATTTTTACATTTTCAAAATGGTCCAATGATGGCAAAAGGCTGGAATATAGCCTTATTTAAATGGCGGAGGTGGGAATAAAGCCAGAATCTGTTGTAGCTTTCTCTGAGTAGGAACTATGTCAGGTGTTGGTAAGGGCTCAAACTTTTGAGTGCACCACTGGGGCATTTCGGAGTCCAGAGTAATGGCTCGGCTCCTTGTAGCAAACCATGATGACAGACTGCTGCAGGGCCAGTACCAGGGTTCACAGTGTAAAGTGGAGGCCTGGGACCATCTTGTACGTGATCTCACCAGTGCAACTGGCATCCCCTGAACTGGTGAGCAGGTATGGCATCACTATACTGGCCTTAAGTTGAGGAAGGGGGAGCTCTTGGCCCAATGGAGCCAAGACACACAGAACAACTATGCTCCAGCAGTTTTTATGTATCCCAGATATAGCTGCACCAAATTCTAGCCTGAGTCTGTGATAGACAGGTATGCATAATGTTTGTTTGTTTTCTCCCAATACAGCTGCAGTGGAGATTGCTGGCAATGCTGAGGCCCATGTGGACAGATGACAAGGCTGCGCCGAAAGGCTGTTGAGTACAGATCTACCTTGAATTATATAGTGAAATAAATAAGAAGGATTAAATTGTTTACTGTGTCCTGTGTCTAACTATTAAAGAAAAGTTTGCCAGACTAATAGTCATCTACAGCAGATGCAGTAGTAGAGCACTGTGTCATATAAGTACAATAAATACCCAAACCACCAACTGTTGTGTTTATTCTGGTATGTTGTTGTAGAAATAAAATGTGTACAGGTTCTGCATGAAAAATATGGCTTTGACAGCATGAATTAGCAGAGGTTGTTCTGACAATCAGCTTGTATGCAAAACAGTAGATTGTGGAGCTGTAAATCAAGATATACATGAAATATGACATATGTTATGCACTAAGATCATAATCCTGAATACTAATGTCAAATGTATTGTAGTGTGTCCCCTGCTGCAGTGTCTTGTGTTAACCTTTGCTTTCCTGATCTTATAAATTCAAAGGATTACTATACAGTACAGTAACTATCTGTCATGCATGAATCTGAGTATTAGAAGGTCAGACTGTCTAACCCACAGAGTATTAGGCAGAAAACAGTCAGCTAAAAGACATCAGTTCCCCAGTAGCTCAGTGTGATGCGAAACAGCCTTGTATTTAATTTTAGCACACCCAGACATGGTTCAAATCCAGGGAGTGGTACTGAGATATGTGCATATATACACTCAAGACATCTTGAATATTTGTAGAAGCAGTGAAATAGTGGTAATAGATATGTTTTCCACAGGTCTTACAGGTAATGAAATGTTTGTAGTAGATGTTTTAGGGGTATAACAGTACACTGTGTACAACTGTTCTGCTGTCCAGCCCCATGCCTGCAAATGTCAGCAGGATAGGTACATATACCATGCCATCTTCCTGATCTATGTCTCTCAAGTGTCACACTGTCATGGCTAGTGGTCACTGCTGCCAATCACCTTGGACACAGATAAGAATCCAGGTGAGCTATGCTAGTAGCAGACCGACACAAGATCATTGCAGGGTATCCCTTCTTTGTCAAGTATGTAACCCTGACATGTCCAAGTCCCTTCCAGTAAAGTAGCCACAGTTTACCCAGTCTGCCCCATACCATTACTGGTTAACAGTCTAGCAGGTATGTATGTCCCACAGAAGCTATAGGCCATAGGTAGATATAAAGTAAGGGCAGACCTGTAGAGTATTGAGCAGTACTGTTGTAAAAAATTAGAAGCCAACACAGTTCTTAATGGACTTTTTATTCTTTCCCCCCACCTGTCATCTGCATCAGTAATTATTATCCATATACTATGGGTATGTTGTTCTCAAAACCTATTGTTGGGACATGTGTCTTATTATTGTTCATATATTTCACTGGTTGCATAAGAACATTTATTTATTTATTTATTGACATTCGTTGACCAGAAAAGTCCATTGGGTGAAAAAAAAACATTTTCAGTGGAGGCTCAGGGAGAAAATCTCCACAGTATATTACAAAGTATTACAAAGTATTCTATTAAAAAAAAAAAAACATACCTTGTTCAAATACCATTATTGGTGGCCTGTTGTCGTCAATGTAACTGGCATGCTGTTAAAATGTTTACTGTTGTTCCACTTATGCATATGCTCTGTTTGCTATGCAACTGTTTCAAATCTGTTGGTTTGGGTTAATGGGAACTAATTTTGAAATGTGTTGTTCATGACTAACCAATATATCTTGGAAAACCACAACACCATAGCACATTTGGGAAGGCAGATCCCGGTGGATCCACCTGTCCCCCCCCCATCTAGCCATGGCACTGGGCCCCAGCACATCTGGAACCCAACCCGGAACATCCTCCACCCCTGGTCCTGCACCACCATTGGGTGGAATCACCTGAGGAGATGGGGTCCATCCCCTCCTGGGTGTGGGCGCAGAGAGGAGCCTGTCACCTGCAGAATGTTCTGGAGTATGATGTGCAGCATCATCTGCTCCGAGTTAGGTGGGTAACTGTGCCAAATGGAAGGTTACCTGGCATACTTCAAGGGGCAGGCTGCCCCTCTTGTCTAGCCCCCAGCACAGCCACCTTTGGGGCCATAAAGGTACAGTGGTGACTGCCCATGATTAGGTACCTCAGTCCTGCTGTATCCATTTGGGGGCTCATGGGCCTCTGATTCCCAACCAACCTCCCCCTCCAAGGTTTTTACCCCCCTCATGTGTCATATACTACCTTGTCTGCTGTCTTGTGTGTCTTGTCTGTCTGCAAATGCTACTTATCCTACCCAACCTATCTCCACAAACATACTTACAACCCTTCCCCAACATCCCACTCTTACCTAAAAAAGGGGCATTTGTCCTGCAAAACAATCATTGCCCCATACATAGATCTATATTTCACCCCATGTACAGTGAAATTAATCAATCTACCACCAAATTATTTTACAAATGTCTTTTGCCAACACCCCTCCCTGTGGGGTGTGAGGCTGTAAATTCCAAATTTTGCACATTATTCACAGCTGTTGCTGCAGAACAAATGTAGAGCTATGGTCCTTTCCTACATCCATCCTGCACATCCCTACCTGGTTTTCCTAATGTTTTACCCCTTGCTCATCCCCATTTCACCACTTTCCTATTGCCCTTTTTTCTTTTCTTTAATTAGAATTAGTGTGGGTGTAAGCAGGAGTAAGCAGTGCTAAGTGAAGCTAAGGGACTTAACCGTCTGTTAGCATTGCTTAGCTCCATCCTAAAGCATGCAAACCTGCTTACGGATGCTGAAAACGGCCTTAATCATTCTGTCTCCATCAGCCCTTGTTTTGCCCAGCAACAGAATAATCAGCTCTTTTAAGTCTTTAACACAGGATGGTGGCACTACAATTACAGCAACATAACACTATACCACCTGAGCTGTGGGAATTTCTAATGCTTTTACAAACATATCATGCATTCTGGTCATTTAACATTAATGAAAAAAGTCATCACTTCCAAGTCTTGGACCCAGGACCCTGTGCACTGCAATCACAACAATGTACCTCTACACCATATGAGCTGTAGGAATTAGTAATGTTTTTAGAAACGTCATGCACTACAGTCATTTAAAATTCTGTCACCCACTCAGCATGATTTCAGACCAGGGCACAGCACCACTACAGCCCTCCTCTTCTTCTTTGATACAGTTAACCGGACATGAGATTCTGGTAAAATAATTGCTTCTATTTTCCTTGACCTCTCCAAAGCTTTCAATACCATTTCCCACACTATCATCCTCTCTAAACTATCTACCCTCCACATTTCCCCACCTACCCTACAGTGGTTAAATAGCTCTCTCTCCAATAGGCAGCAATCTACCAAATGGCAATAGTCTTACTCTTTCTTCCTCAATACTTCCACAGGGGTACCCCAAGGCTCCATAATTGGTCCTGTTTTATTTAGCATCTTTATTAACAACTTTCACACCACTCTCTCACAATGCTCAGTAATCCAGTATGCTGATGACTCTACAATAATATGCACTGCAAATTCCAGCTCTGAACTCCAGCAGATCACCCAGAATGCCCTCACCTCTATTGAATCTTGGATGCTTAACAATCATCTTGCCCTAAATCCAAAAAAAAAGTAAACTAGCAATTTTTACTCCCATAGATAAAAAAAAACTCTTCAGTATACAAGCCCAAGACAATACCACTACAGAAGTTGTCCCACACACTAAATTACTAGGCATTATTATAGATGAAAACTTAAACTTTGACCTACACATAAACAGCAACATCAAAAAAACACACCAAAAGCATAGTATGCTGTACAGGCACCAACACTTTCTTAGCCTCTCTACTAGGCAAACTCTTGCAACTACATTTTTATTACCCTCTCTCCTTTATAGTGCCTCTCTCCTCACTAATAGCCAAAATTCTACAAAATCCAAACTTGATATGTGTTACAACAGAATAGCCAAATTTGCCATCAAGGCCAAATTCTAATCCCACCACTGTAACTCACTGAAACAATTAGGCTGGTTGGAACTCTCTCACCATCTCTCACTCACCTAGTTAACAACAGCACACAAAATAATCTACAGACCCACAGACTGTCCTGCTCTCTCAACTCTACTAGCCAAATACCAACCCAGTAGGCGACTAAGATCTGAAAATCATTTATTTCTAAAAGTAGAAACACCCACCTTACCAGCTGGTCAACTTCTGTACTTCTTCACCGTCGCCAAACTATGGAACTCACTTCCTCCTTCTATAAGAAACATGGTCAACACCACCACCTTCAAACAAATACTGAAAAATCATCTCAACTCTTCCTAGCTATGTACCTGCTCTATAAACTAACCTCTTCCTTCTACTTATATTATAACTAAATTCCTATCCTTTTTACTACTAGTGACTGATGATACTTTCTCCATATTTATTATTTTTTTTCTTTCATCACTTGTTGATACTGGTACAATAATGCTGATTCATTTATCTCCATTTTTACCATCCTAAATGAATCTGGCAACCAACTAAATTCCTGCTTCTATGTATATGTTCTGTATATATTACTGCAACCACTATGCTTATTTTTTTTTCTGCATCTATGTTCTTGTTGGAGCTTTTCTCTCCAGACTTCCACTGAAAATGTGCTCTTTTAGGCCCAGTGGACTTTCCCAGTAAACAAATGCAATAAATAAATAAATAAATTTAACATAAGTGAAAAATATATATCCATAGTACTCCTATATATATATATATATATATATATATATATATATATATATATATGTGTGTGTGTATATATAAATACAAATATATATGTTGTTGTATCTTTCTGCTTTTCCCGGTCAGGGGTCACCACAGTGAAACTCCGGTCCGCTAATGATTGGCAGTAGATTTTTATGTACCGACTTTCCAGGCCTGACACACAACCTTCAACGAATGTACACCCATTCACGCATGTCTCCACACAGAAAATGCTTTAGCTGAGAATCGAACAGGACAACATCTTACTGTGAGGCGTCAATGCTACCGCATCACCACCACCGCAGCTAAATACAAATATATATATATATATATATATATATATATATATATATATATATATATATATATATATATATATATATATAGATATCCAACCTCTCACTGCAAGACATCTGCAAAAAGCCTGTCAAGGGGGGGGGGGGATAAAGGGCAAACAATAGTGGCATCTTTGAAATATGGCTGTTATATGCATAGAAGTCTGCTAGAGTAGCATGGTTTGTTTAACATATAATTCCTGATAGATTCCAGATCTGAAAAACAAATGAATGTCATCATTTACTGATGTCAGTGCTCAGGTCATCCCAGTGATTTGTCAGAAACCCACAACTGCACTAGAGAACAGACCAACCATATGATCCATGCATTTGGACAGTGTCTAGACATCTGGAGAGTGGAGAGTTATGACTGCAGTCACATAACAGAAGAGGTAAAACAGTGACAGCTGCCAGCCATTTCACCCAGCACCTTCTGAACCACAGTAAGACCAACACAACACTATCCCAAATCAGCTGTGGGGAATTACCCATGTATTTACAAATATATCATCATGCACTATAGGGATGGAACTGTAGGGAAAAGCAGAGAGTGGTGTAAAAATGTCCACCCACAACCATTTACATCACAGTCACAGCAACATACCAGTACCCCAAATGAACTCTAGAGTGGAACGTCTGTTTGAACAAAGATATCCTGATTGCCAGTCACACATTACACTGGCATATACTGCCCCAAGTCACAGTCTACTGGGAATCCTGAGGTGTTACAGGATGTTTCGTCATCTGCCCCTACAAACATATACACCTGATAGTCCAACATAACTTTAGCAGCATGCACAGTCAGATAGAAAAGGGTCTATGACACTCACATCTGCTACTCTCCCTACTCAGCCCAGCAAACATTTACACAAAACAGTGCTACACAGTCTTGGCAGTCTGTTAACAATGGCCAGACATACATAACTCTCAAATGTACAGATTTGCACAGAATGCCCAGGATGTGGGACCCTATATATGGCCATTGCTGCATGCCACTTCCAGGAGTCTATTAAGTCACTGGGATGATATCAGAAGTGCAGTTGCTAAACAATGATATACCATACCTCTGAACTTCTTTCTGCAAGCTATCTGGACAAAGCATGACATACTAGGGGGACAGGGGGCCAAAACGATGAACATATCTTACATAATGGTGTTACAAACTGAAGCAGTTGCTGGTTTTAAAGGGTTTGTTGTAACATAACTTCCCTGAAGGATATGATGTCTGAAACACTAATAGATGTTAATATTTACTGACTATAATCCTCACATTATGTTACTGAATTCTCAAACACAGAAATTGCCTTCAGAACAAACCAAACATAACAGGCAAACCTTTGGGCTGTCTGTGGACATCTGGACAGTTGAGAGGTATGTCAGAAACATAGCATCATCAGACATCAAGCCACACATAACATGCATGTCCAGACAAACCTATTAATCTAGCAATCCTCTATGTGTATAATATCAATACCTACTTACAATCTATACCCAATTCTGGAGCTTTGTCCCCCATGTTGTTGGGTTATCTCCAAATGTCTTTTCCTGAGAGGTATGTCCACCTACCGTCAGTGAAGCTGTAGCCCCCACACCTCCATAATATCCTCCACACAGGCAAGGAAAAGGGGCAAGGCCCACATGAAGGACTTAATTATAGCACTGTGTTGCTATGGCATTGTCTAATGGAAAGACAGCCCAGCTGCTCTATATGCACATAGCAAGTGGGAGATACCGATTGGTGCACAGGCCATCACCTGTTCATGAGCGTTACCTACAAAAGGCAAGCTGCTGCCTATGCAACACATGTCTGAACCCATCTACACTAAGACAGACTGTGACTACACAAACCTAACCACTTGCATTATTCTGAGGAAACTCTTAAGCACTAGAACAGATATGTCAATCACGTAAGCTTGCAATGGAATGCAAAAGGGAGGATGCAATACTGTCAAATAGGAAGTTGAACACTAGGTGGCAACAAGACCTGCTGGACTCACATAGGTTCATAGGTTCATAGATAGGTACTAGGTTATTGGCCCTAGGGCCTATATAAGCCTAGCAAAATGGTACCATGGCTTTTGCCGCCCAAGAAAATTATTTTCCTGTGCCCCTGTCAAACAGAGCCACAGAAGTGATCCCTGGGGTGAATTTCCTATCTCCCATCCAATCATCAACATTTTTCTTGAAGAGTGCTAATGAGGAGCTTTGTTTGATATAGATAGGTAGTTTGTTCCAGAGTATGGGAAGTCTCCGGGACAGGAATCTATCCCTCCAGCATGTTCTGTTTATTGTGGTGACAAGGTTTAGGTCCCTAGAGCATGTACTTGGAGGGATTGGGATTTCTTTAAGTGGAGCATGTCCAACAGCTCTGGGTTTGACATAGCTTTTTTGTTAGGCAGGGATCACCTCTGGGTAGGCAATATGAGACGGAGTAAAGCTGGAGTTTTTTTAGATGGTCTGTGTAGGGCATCTGTTTGACGCTGGTAATCCTCTTTGTGAGGTATTTCTGCAGCCTTTCCAGTTGTTGTAGATGTCTTGTGAGGTACATGCCAAAAGGGGCGTTGTACTCTATAATGGGTCTAATGAGTGATGAGTAGAGGGGAACAATGACCTCTTTTTTCTTGGATGAGAAACCTTTTGTGATGAAGTGTGCCACATAGAAGGATTTCCTGACTACTGTGATGATGTGATTATCAAGGGAGAGACTACTGTCCACCTGTGTCTCAAGGTCTCTTATCACACTTTCAGTGTTAGGTAGACTATTGCCTATGTGGTAGTTCATGGGTACAGAGTTTTTAGCAAAAGGGATGACAATGCACTTTTTGGCATTGAGCTTGAGGCCATGACTTCGACACCAGGCATCTGTCTCAGTGAGGCCCTTTTGTAGGATGTCCACATCTTTAGGATTTTTGATTATGGCTCCTAGTTTGCAGTCATCTGCGAACTTTGATAATCAAAGAACTTCTGTGTTAGCCTGTACTTCAGAGAAGTAGATACCAAACAGGAGAGGACCCAGGACTGAACCCTGTGGTACTCCACTTGTCACTGGTCTGAAGTTGGATTTAGAGTCTGCTATTTTCACAATGTGGGTTCTGTCAGTGATCCAGTTGGCAACCCATCTTGTGACATAGGGATCTAAACCTAGTTTAGTGAGTTTATCTATAATTCCAGAGTGGAGGATGTTGTTGAAAGCCTTGGCGAGATCTAAATAGGCTGTGTGAATGACCTTACCCTTTGCTATGGCTTTGGTGACTGCTTCAAAGAAGTCTTTCAGGTTTAGGAGACATGATCTGCCTTTTACAAACCCGAACTGGGTAGGGTCCAGCGTTTGGAGATTACCAATGTCATTGTTTATAAGTTCCATGATGATATGTTCCATAGCCTTACAGACCAGGCTCGTCAGGCTGATGGGGCACTAGTTCCAAGGGTGGAGTGGGATAACCATTGCTGTGCGCCATTCAGTGGGCACAAAGCCCACATGCTGCTGTCTGGCACTTATGGCCATTCCTGCTTGCCCTGTCTACATTGACATGGATCATATCTCTGGCTCCTGAGTCACCCCAGCAAAGGTCAGCTCATGTATGACTACTACTGGAGTCTCTATTGTCCAATGGTGTAAATATTCATATGTCACCTGTGAATACTACTATGATACATATGTTTGTCTTACAAATGTAAGACACTTATATAGGGTATGTGCATAGTACACAACAGATGCAGAAGTGTGTGTTGAACTGTATGTTATATACTGAGCCCATACCTGACAACTTTCCATAGTTTTGCAGACTGACCACATGTCTGCCTCATATTTGTAGTCAATGCCTCATACAGTTGCGTATTATCTGGCACATCGGTGGCAACCTATTAAAGACTGAAGTCATACCGTAGTAACATACAATTGATTGTCAGATGTCATATCCTGCATAGTAGACCTGTGAATGTGACACCGTCTTATTTTATTATTTTATATTTATTTTATTTTTACATTTCTTGACTGGGTTTGTCCGACTGAGCTGAAGAGCCCTTTTTCAGCAGAGGCCCGGGGAGAAAATCTCCGACATATTATACAATTTTCATTATAAATTAGCATTAAACAGCAATGTTACAGGATTATTACAAGACATTAAACAGCAATACAATGTTATACAGTGTCAATAATCAGGAGTATAACAAAGCTCTTTCAAGATGTATAAAAAGAAATAACATGTCATTAAGCTGAATATAGTTTTTGGGGTAAGTGGTTACAAAAAATGAGTTTCATCATAATGTAGTTGTATGAAGGCAACACAATTACGATAGAATGTTTCTCTGAGGCAATTTGCTTAATAGGTTTTAGAAGACAGTAGAAAGATTAGTCAAGGAAGATTACAGAGAGCTAGTGAGAAGAGTGAGTTAAGGGCAGAAAGTAGATTAAGGTACGGGAAGTTGGGGATGTTTAAGGAGTGTGTGTGTGCAGTGACAGGACCAGTGACTTTTAAAGTGCTATTTGGTGGCTGTCTTAAATTGTTTAGGATCTGTAAGGGTCTTGATTTCTAGAGGGAGCCTATTCCTATTCCAGGCAATAATGGGGTGATAGCTGTACATGTTACTTCCAAATTTAGACTTCGGTTTGTAGATTTGTAGTAGGTCTTGGTTAGAGCTTCAGAGAGGTCTGGAGGGAGAATAATGGGAGATGAGAGGGGATAGTGCCTGTAAGTAGGTAAGCTGGTATAGGACAGAATGGATGATCTGGAGCTGAGAGAGAAGAAGCTGGTGGGGTAATTCAAGCCAGTTTAGGTGTTTTAGAGAGAGAGACAGTATAGGATTTGTAGGTTTGTTAGGCAGCAAATCTAGCTACCTTGTTGTAGGTAGATTTAAGTTTGGTCAGGAGTGTTGAGTTAAGATGTGTGAGAATTTGAGAGTTGTACATTAGACTGGGTAGAAGGTAGGTAAGAGAGAAAGTAATCTTGGCTTCAGAGATAAGGATGTTCTTGTTCTGGTAAAGGAGCCCTAGTTTTGAATGAGTCTTTTTTATACAGTTATTAACATGCAAGTCAAATTTAAGCTGATCATCTATGGTTACATCTAAGAGCTTAGTGCTGGTTTCTACCTGAATGGGAGTGTTATTAAGGGACTGTATGGAGAAGAAGGGTTTAATATTATTGAATTTTTTAGGTAGGAAGAGTAACAACTTTGTTTTTTTTTAGGGTTAAGGATGAGCTGGTTATCAGAGAGCCATCTTTCAACTAAGTTAAAAGATGCCTTAGTAGCTGAAAAGAGCTTAGAGGGAGAGTTGCCTATGGTGATGACTGTAGAGTCATCTGCATATTGCACTAAAGATGATGTAGGACAAGAGATATAGAGCTGATTAGTAAAGATATTAAAAAGGCCCTAGGATAGACCCTTGAGCTATACCCATTTTTACAGGGAGAGGAGGGGAGAGCGCAGAGTACCATCTCACTGATTGAGATCTATCAGTGAGGTAGCTAGAGAACCATGCAACAGTATCAGAGGAGAAGTTGAGGTTATGCAGTTTGTGCAGCAGAAGTGTGTGTGACACAGTGTTGAACGCTTTTGAGAGGTCCAAAAATAGACAAGAAATACGTTTATGGTCATCCATGGCTATAGAGACAGTGTTGAGGAAGGATAATAGAGATGTAGTGGTGTGGGTCTAATGCTGTGTTAAGTGGGTGTAAGCAGATTTTTCTGTATTAGATACTGCATAATTTGTTTATGAATACATTTTTCTAGTACTTTAGAGAGAGGGGAGAGGATAGCAATAAGTCTAAAGTTGGAGATATCAGAGGAGTTCCCTGCTTTGTGTATAGGTGTAAATATATATATATATATATATATATATATATATATATATATATATATATATATATATATATATATATATATATATATATATATATATATATATATATATATATATATATATGTGTGTGTGTGTGTGTGTGTGTGTGTGTCTTTGCTAGCAACTAAGTGTATTTCAGCTAGATTCATAAAGTGAGACTATTTTCCGGCTTTTACCCACCAGTGATGTGTGCCTTTATGCAGATATCTTGCTCTAACAGGAGTTAAGTGTCTTAGCATGAAGCTCATGTCAATGCAAGCATACCTTGTCCTGTAGGATGCCGACATTTGTGCAGTCACTGACACCTGCTTTGTAGCTGTGGAGAGCACACTAACCTTGCCAGGTTACTCATCCCATCATATGTTTAGACCCCAAATGGAAGGCTGTAAAGCCACAGGAGGTGGAGTGCTGAACATTATCATACACATACACACCTCCAGACTGGCCAAACAGTATGACACATAGTAGACATCCTGAGTACAGTTAACAGTTGACAAAACACCTACTCAAATCATAGCTAGCTACAGGCCTCCAACCATGATTATGGACACCCACTACACCTACTGGGACTTGCTGGGATCTGTCAGGATTCAATCATCTACCCTGCTCCTGGTTGACTTCAACTATCCAACCACATGATCTATGCCACCTGAACATGAATGCACAGAGATTCCTCAGCTTTGTCAATGGAAATGCAGTGGATCAGCAGGTCAACACTCCTACAACAGATGGAAATATCCTGCACCTGGTCCTAACCAACATGAGCAGCCACTGTAGCCCTCCTACAGTGTAATCATCCTTGGTAAGATCTGACCACATAGCCATCACTGTTCAGGTCTTCATCTCCCCTGTCATGGTCAAACAAATTTAACTTTACACAAATGACTATAAATCTCCTCAGAGCAGGAAGAAGTAGCTTCACAGGCAAAGTCCCATCAGTTGGAACTAGCAGTAGTGTCCAGACCCACACCACAATACTATGTGGGCAACTACATAGCTGTATGGACTCAGCAATACCTGACAGGACAACATCATCTCCCACAAGGTAGGGTAAACATCCGTGGTGGACAGCAGCAATACACAAATACCATAATAGGTGGAAATAATTGTTGGAAGGAATGATGCCTTATTGGAAGCAATGTCACCTTGGCCTGCACAAGCAAATAAGGTCACAGGTGAATTACCCTAAGGCTATCTTTGAGTGCAAATTGGACACAAACACCAAGGCCAATCACTAGACCTTCCACACATGTGCCTGCAATCTCAGAGGCAACACATAAATCTGATTTGTAGTGGTGGTCAATAGCACCACATACACATACATCATAGATATAAGCAACCAGCTGCAGACAGGTGAAGTGTAAACATCACCCCCCCCGTCCCCCCATTGGTACATATGTGCACGCACAGTACCTGACCTCCTCCCCTCATCATCAGGAGGCATGTGCATAATAACCTCTCAAAAGCAACACACAGAAATCTCCATAGGCCTGATACCATCCCTGGTGGCATCCTACATGAACACAGGCATGAGCTCTCAGATCCATTATGCATTGTAGTCAACCAAAGCCTGACCACCGGTGCTATCCTATCTGCACAGAGGACAGTCACTGTCATCCCTATACACAAAGATGGAGCAATTAACCTACCCAGCCAATCATATGCACATCAGCCTAACTAGCCTCTCTGCAAGGGCATGGAAGGCAATATCAAGGTCATTATGAACAGGAACATCAACAACCTCAAATTGCCTGAACCCACACAGCGTGGTATTGTCAAAGGGAGATCAAGCCTGTTAAACCTGTTTGACCTCTCTGAAGTTGTCAATAAACACAAGGATGAGGGGAAGATGCCTACCTTCACCTAGCTCAATTCTCTCACAATAATCCCCTGGCAGCCAGGATGCATACGCCTATACAGCTAGGCATCAACCAGTATGTTACCAGATGGGTAGCTAACTGGCTCAATTATAGTACCCAGTCAAAGTAGTGGAATCTACCTCTAGTAGTAGAGTCTTCCAAAGCGGTGTACCTCAAGGTTGGTCTGGGGGCCTCTACTGTTTGGGATATACGTATCTGAGGTACAGGACAAAAGCAGTGGTCTGTGGCTGACCAGGTGAACAGATGCTTGCAAACTGGCCACTGTCTTACATTTTCTGTCTTACGTACTTACTAGCTAAACAAGTAGAAAATATTTGTTGTTTATTGGAACTGGTTTTAACTACTAATATTTTTTTTGTTTAATAACCAATTCTATTTACAATTGACTGGTGTAGCAATGGGCACACCTGTCGCTAATACTTATGCTAACCTAGTTTTTCACCAATGGGAAACAAAATATATTTGTAGTGATTTTAATGTTTTAAACCATAATGTTTGTTTTTATCAGCATTTTGTGGATGACTGCTTCCTTATTTGGACGGGAACATCAGATGAACTCTGTCATTATATTAATTATTTAAATGGTACAACTACTTTTTTAAAGTTTAAGATGGAATATTCAGAAAGTAAGGTTGTATTTTTAGATTTATTCATAGAGTTGAAAAATGGTGCGATTAATACAAGTATACATAAAAAGGATGTACATGCTGGTAGGTATATACACAAGAGCAGTATGCACGTACCCCATGTTTTTAAGGGAATAGTAACGGCACAATTTAGTAGAGCCAGTAGATGTAACACTGACAATTCTATCTTTTTGGCGCAACTTAATGAAATGCAAACTGATTTTTTTGAAGTGTGACTATGACCCATCCTTGATTTTAGAATTAAGGAATAAAACTATGAGGGATAGGGACACTACCCTTAAACCAATTTTTAGAATAGAAGATGGATCTACCATAAATCTGGGTAAAACTAGAAAAGATACAGTTAAAGTTAGATATGTAACAATGTTTAATACTAAAACTAAGTTTATTAAAAATATTATAGAGAGAAATTGGGTTGTTCTGATGGCGTCTCCAGACGTAAGTAATATACTGGGTGCCCGCCTCTATTTCTCATATAGAAATATGAGAACTTTGAAAAATAAGCTATGTTATAAGGATTTTACTGGTAGACAAATTCCTCAAGTTAGCACAAGGCTTGGTATGTTTAGCTGTTTGAACTGTACATGTTGTACCGATATTTATGGCAAAGGAAGTGAGCGATTTATTCATCCCTCTACAAGATATGAATATATTTTTAAGCATACAGCTAATTGTGTTAGTTCTAATGTGGTTTACCTAGCTACCGTTACCCGATATTCTTGTTTTTATGTAGGTAAGACCACTAGAAAGCTTAAAGAGCGCATTATTGAACATAAATCCGATATTAATGTACACGGACAACCCTCTCCTCCTCCAAACAGGTTCAAATATATGTGAGAGATGCAACTATTTAGCCAAACTGGAGGCTGAGCTCTCTCATCTCAAAACTGGTGTAACCATTCAGGAGGTGAAGGTAACCTCACACAACACATTTCCAGTATCACAGTCCCACCACATCAGCGAACCAAACATATAAATACACAAAAACATATTCGGAGGCTCTAAATAAAAATCTACCTAAGCAACAGAGACCTCCAAAGCAGACATCCAAGCAAACACTACCTCAAAACAAAACACACACAACACATAACCCACAAAGTCAGTGTGCCAAGCAGCCACAGCCCTTAAGGCTGAATAACACACCTAATACTCTTGTTATAGGTGACTCTATTGTCAGACACACTGACGTCCCACTCACCAAGCTGAATAAAGAGAAGGTCACGGTGAGCTGCCTGTCGGGTGCTATGATCCGACACATAACGCAAGCACTCAGGTCACTCCAAAGCAAATACAAATATGACTCAGTCATTGTACATGCTGGTGTGAATGACCTGAGACGTATCTCCCTGGACTACATGAAAAGAGACATAGAGGAGCTCTCTGATCATGTAGCCCAGGCTGGTATGACCCTGACCTTGAGCAGCATCTTACCCTCACCTAGAATGATGCCACAGTACAAAGACAAAATGATCGATTTTAACAATTGGCTAAAATTTTGGTGTCATTCTAAGGGGATCCAGTGTCTGTCAGCCTGGGATGACATGCTCGACAAGCCATGTTGCTTCGCTAGGGACAGCTTGCACCTGTCACCACTGGGCTTTCGGATATTGGCAAAGGCTCTTGCCACCCCATAGTGCCTTTTTAGGCAAGGCTCAAAAGTCAAACCCACCCCATAGACAGCACAAGGAACAAGAAACTAAGGGTAATGCTGCTAAACGCCAGAAGTCTTAACCTCAAGATGCACTCAAGCTCTCCTCAGTATGGAGAACATCGATATCTGTGCAGTGACAGAAACCTGGTTCAAGGCTCCAGAGAGCACCCCAGCACTACCAGGCTATACCTCATATCATGCTTTTCGGCCCCAAAACCTGGACCGAACCACAAAAGGAGGGGGAGTTTCCATATTTATCAAGGATATCCACACCTCCAGGTTAGTGGCATTGCACAAAGTATCGGAGACCATCAGTGGGCAAGACTGCTTTTCTGTTTATAGCATCCTACAGACCACCCTCTCAAAGTCAGGAATCCCATTCGGCTTTCCTGAAAACATTGGAGAACATGAAGATCTCTCCAAACACCATTATATTGGGGGCCTTCAACTACTCAAACATTGACTGGGAGCACTACTCAAGCCCCAGCACCTTAGCCCAAAGATTCCTGGAAATTATAAACTCAAATGCTATGGAACAACTAGTCACCACTCCCACAAGAGGGGACAACATACTAGACCTGATCATTACCAACATGGGGACTCTATGCTCCACACCAGAAGTATATCCCTCATTGGTAAGATCAGACCATAAATTAATTTCACTGGATGTCCATTTCCCGACCCCACCCCCAGCCCAGAAAACCACAGTGAAAAACTTCTCAAAAGCGAACTTCTCACTTCTCAAAACCGAAGTGGAATCCTTCAAGGCCCCAGGGCTAGTGGAAACTACAGCTCAAACTGCAGAATCCTATATAAATGCATTCTATGGACATCTCCAGGAATGCATGGATCATGCTATCCCAAACAAAACCAAGACCCAATCATCCAAAGGCAGGCGTCCAATCTGGTGGATCCCTGCCATAAATAAACTGTACAACAGAAGGAGGAAGCTACTACATGATAGAGCAAAATCCCTAATAGGGAAGGCATCTCTGATCAGTACTAGCAAAAAATTACGATCCCTCATAAAATCCTCCAAGGCCAACTTCGAGAGAAAAATTGCACAAGACACCAAAGACAATCATAAGGCTTTTTTCAGTTATGCTAGAAACCTGGGATGCAACTCCCAGACTTGTTCTGAGTTGATTCTAAATGACAAAAAATACACTGAACCCACAGACATCGCCAATATCCTGGCAGACAGGTTCAGTGCAAACTCCCCCCCCCCTTCCCCCCAAAAGAGCAAGTATCTATCCCGGCAGAGGGCTGCCTCCCAAACATCTCAGATGCTCAGGTGAAGGCTGCCCTCTCCAAAGCAAACAACACTGCTTCCATGGGACCAGATGGCATCCCAGGTTGCATCCTACATGAACTACAAGAGGAACTAATCCCTCAAATAAAACAGCTATACAATCTCAGCCTCACTACAGGATATGTGCCCTCAGAATGGCGTACAGCAACAGTGGTTCCACTCCACAAAGGTGGAGCCTCTACGGACCCTGGAAACTATCGCCCCATAAGCCTGACTAGCTTAGTCTGCAAGGCTATGGAGAGGATCATCATGGAGCTCATAAGCAAAGACATTGGGGACCTACAGTCACTAGATCCTACCCAGTTCGGCTTTGTCAAGGGCAGATCCTGCCTTTTGAACCTGGTTGACTTCTTCGAAACAGTCACCAAAGCCATAGATGAAGGGAAGGTAGTCCACACAGCCTATCTGGACCTTGCAAAGGCATTTGACACAATACCCCACTCGGGCATCATAGATAAGCTATCCAGCTTAAATATAAACCCCTATGTCACAAGATGGGTCGCAAACTGGCTCAAAGACAGAACCCACAGAGTGAGAGTTGCTGGAGCCATGTCAGACTCGAAACTGGTCACAAGTGGCGTCCCACAGGGTTCTGTCCTGGGACCACTCTTGTTTGGTATATACTTTTCCGAGGTACAGGCAAACGTGGGAGGACTATGGCTCACCAAGTTTGCAGAGGACTGCAAACGGGGCGCCATAATCAACTCTCCAGCTGACACAAACATCCTTCAAAAAGGTCTCACAGAGACAGATAACTGGTGCCAGCACAATGGTTTAAAGCTAAATGCCAAACAATGTATAGTCATACCCTTTGGCAAAAACAATGTGCCCACAAATTACCACATAGATGGAAACCCATTAAGTACAGAGAAAGTTATTAGGGACCTGGGGACCCAAGTTGATAGCAATCTCTCCTTTGAAAACCACATTGCCAAAGTGGTTAGAAAGACCTTCTACATAGCCCACCTCATCACGAAGGGTTTCGCATCTAGATCAAGAGAGGTAATCGTGCCCCTTTATTCATCCCTCATCAGGCCCATCATAGAATACAATGCCCCTTTTGGGATGTACCTTACCCGACACCTGCAGCAATTAGAAAGACCCCAAAAGTATCTCACCAAGAGGATCAAGGGTCTCAAACAGATGCCATATGCTGCTCGGTTAAAAAAACTCCAGCTCTACTCAATTGCATACCACCTACTTCGAGGCGATCTATGCCTGACATACAAAGCTATGTCAAATCCAGAATTAATGGACATGCTCCACCTCAGTAAATCTAAATCCCTTAGAACCACATGCTTGAGGGACTTGAACCTCAGCACAGAAATAAATAGAACTTGCTGGAGGGACAGGTTCATAACCCAGAGGCTCCCTTCGCTCTGGAATAGAATTCCAGTTCATGTGAGGCAGAGCACCTCACTGAATCTCTTCAAGAAGAATCTCGATAAGTGGATGGGGGATCATAGGTTTGTCCCAGGGATTACTCCCATGTCACTATTAGACAGAGGCACAGTAAACTAAACCTTAAAAAGGGCACAGTATACTCAAATCAAGGGGTGGTGTAAGCCATACAGAATCGGGCTAGGCTTATAATTGCCCCAGGGCAGATAGCCTAGTATGAACCTATGAACCTATGAACCTATTAGGAGAAAGAATGAAAATAATGCATTATATAAGCACATTAGTACCAATGGAGATACCCATAGATTTAAATTCAGGGTGATAGATATGGTGTATGCATCTATGAGAGGAGATGATATTAACGACGTCCTAGAAATGAAGGAATATGAATGGATTTTGCGCTTTGCCGCCGACCATTCACCTGGTTGTAACACAGCTATAACTCTAAAACCAATTTTAGTGTGGTTACAATATACTAAATTTTAAAGTTTGGATTTTATGTACTTTTTTTTAATTATTTATTCCAATTTTGTCATTTAATTGCTTCCACCGCATGGTTGGCTGGCTGCAATCATGTGATGGATTTGGCTCCTATTTAAATTTAACTGTTTTGATTTTTGAAATGTTTGTAGTATTGAAGAAGGGTTTAGTCCCAGACGCTTTGCTGTTATTATTAAAGAATTTTCTCAATGTCAGTGTTTTCTTTGGCATATTCCTTTTCATTTTACAGCAGGAATTCTATTTTGTTTATCACTGTCTTACATTTCCCAACTGATATGAGCATCCCCCAAGAGGACCTCACTCAATTGATGACTAGTGCAAGAAGCATTTACACATAATGAATGCCAGGAGAAGCACCATTCTCCCTGCTGTGGCAGATGTCATCCACATTAATTATGACAGTAATAATGTACTGAGCATGCAATCAGGTGTGACATGACTTGTGCACCAAGGCTGGTAGCAGCCTGACAGTTTTCCAGCATATGGGCACCATTGTATGGAAGCCCATCTACATGACCTACCTCACAAATACGGGTATTTCATCCAGGAACCAGGAGGCCACAACATCCCTGTACTCCACCCTTATCAGACGAATTACCAAGTACAATGGCTTCTTTGGCATGTACCCTGCCAAGCAAATGCAGCAGTTGCAGAGACCACGGAGGTTCCTGACCAGGCAAATCCAGGGTAACACCTATCCAATACAGGTAGGCTGAATTCCCTGTCCCTGTTCTCAGTCTCATACAGACTGATCATAGATGTCCTGTGTCTGGCATACAAGACCATTTCAAAACCAGCCTTGATAGCATTTCTGCATATCTGCAAGACAAACTGCACTCACTCATCATGCATGCAAGGCCCTCACCTGGTCTGTGACATGTATAGTACTTGTTGGTGGGATAGTGTAGTGTCTCACACAATACACTGTGTGTAAAATACACTCCCTACTCATGTCTAGCAGAGTATGTGTATAGCCTTCTTGAAGAAGAAACTGGATGACTGCATGGGAAATGGATGAGACACCCCTGGGATCCCACATGTGTCTCAACTGGACAGGGGAAACAGGTGCTGGCTTGGAAGGGATATGAGGGCATCAGGGCCAATAGCCTGGTATCATCTTATGAGGCTATGCACCTAGTACTTTAGATGTTTCCTGTATGTATTGCAGACTGTCCTGCAATGTTGTCTGAAATGAATCCCTGTGAGTCTAAACTGTGTAGGTACTGCAGTGATAGTGTATAGGCTTGTCCTTTCATAAGTAATCATCACATATCATTATACCTTGTCATTGTATGTGGTCTGTATAACAGTAAGTCAACTCTTACAGTATGTGCATATGCACTTGGTGACACTGTATAGCTCACTCCAATAGCCTTGGTCTTGGCCAAAATTAACATTCTGCTAATACGCCCATCACACAGTAGGATTTGTCACCCATTGTTGTGGGCCTGACAGTAGCACTGAAAGATATTAATTGTGGCAGGCAGAACTGCCATAAGGTCTGCCCTAAAGGGCCCATAGGTGTCACAGCTGTGCCAGACTATACCAGGAGTGCATGTGTGTGGTGTGGTGTGTGTGTGTGTGTGTGTGTGTGTGTGTGTGTGTGTGTGTGTGTGTGTGTGTGTGTGTGTGTGTGCGTGTGTGTGTGTGTGTATCAGCAAACATAATACTGCAGGGTATTAATTAGATATGTTGTCTTCTCCTCTCGGGTGAACACAGAGGTTGGTGTTATTCCCCCTCACAACATGATGTCAGTGTCTTAGGGGACTCCCATGATGATGGTGGTCATAGTGAGGCACAGATGGGATTGTTGGTGCCAGAAACCATGCTATTGTTTGGTATCCCACTTTCACCCACTATGTCCAGGTGAGGTCACATACAGGCAGATGGACAGGGGTGCTCGACAGAGGACTGCTGCCCATCAAGCCCCTGTCGCAAGTACCACAGCAGATGTCAACAGACTCATTTTATGGTCCATCATGGAGGCACAGGTGTGAACTGACTGCAACACCAGACTGATGCTCAGAGTCACAATGCAGCACTCCCAGACATGTGTGATGATGTCCACGGCATTTGTGATGCCATACGTCATCTTGCCAATGTCGTGGCTAGACAGTGGGGTGAGACATTGTCACTGCTCGACCATTCATTGTCTGTGCTTGAGTATGTGGTGGGACTAGGGTATCGGCCAGGTGGATGTAGGTCAGCAACATGATCAGCTGTGAGCCCATGTGGTCGTGCACAATCACAGTCCCGTAGTGGCAGTCTGTCCACACCTCACCAGAGCAGGCCATTGGCACATTGTCCTGGCCAGTCCTATCAGGGATGTGGATCCAGCAAACAACAGTCACCATCAGGGAATAGTACATATGTCCTTGGGTATGATGGTGCCAGTGATACTCCTGGCAGAACCAGTTATTGCATCCCTGCCGGGAGATGGTGAGCCATACATCCTGCCATGTACAGACCATGGCTGTCCAACATAGCCCTGTGTCTGGCATCCACATCACTTGAGGGTGTGCAGACAAACGCTCACCCATCCCTATCACAGGCCAGTCACCACCAGATTTGCACAGCTCCTCTGCATGGCCCGGATGAACATGCCATATGGCCCAGCTTAGGCCTCTGGCAGTCCAACACCACATCCTGTGCATGTGATGATACTTGTGCCACAACCCTGTTATCCATACCATCAATGCATGGACATGCTCATATAGGTCTGATGCACAATGTGACTATAGTACAGTGTAGCAATGTCATGCTGGGTAAGGTACTGTCTGCTGTCAGTAGTTATGGGTACATATCAAGATGTATGTACCTTGCTAGCCATGATGCATTATTGCTGTTAGTACTGCTGACTGACTGTAGTGTCACGTACTATATTCTGGTTGTGTTCCAGGTGTCTGTCTGTCTGCAGGCTGTGGTCTTGCTGACAGTAGCAATGATGAGTAAGGCAGAGTGGAAACACAGTGACCTTTTCTTAGCCAAGGTACAGCTGTATATGTACATGTTTACAGATGTGTTTACATGCAACAGTGTGTGAGGGGCAATTGTGGCAGACAGTGTGACCTTGCATACATACCCTTGGCCCTTGGCACAGCCACCTAGCCTTCATACGTGTCACCTGGGTGTACTGTAGGACCGCAGGCTCACACATACAGAGGAGGTTACTTGATTACTGTCACTAGGTCCCTCACAAGCGTAGCCATTACTTTCACAGCAACAGATTCTGCTATCAGCACCTGTTGCCCCTGCTATTTCTGTCACATCCACTTGACCATCATGCAGTTGATGGGGGCTTGCCTGGTACCATGTATGACAGGTTTGGGGTATGCATTCCTGACACAGGTCAGTCTGTGTTAGTCTAATGTGACAATCACCAGCATGTGTGTCGGCTATCTCATATGCATGTCAGGCCTCTTGTGCTGGTACTGCACACAGTGTCATAGTCCTGTACATGTGGCAGCTGATGAAGGGCTGAGTACAGCCCCTACCTACACAGTCTTATGAACAATAGTGCTGTATACATAACACAGATAGCACAGTGGTACTGTAGTGTGGCAGTGTCTGCCATGACTATTGAAGTGGGTGACAATTGCAGGGGCTGTTAGGATTGCCAATGATGGGTTCAGAGGCCCTTAGCATGTTAAAGGCATCTCACACACACACACACACACACACACATATGTACACCACTGCAAGGGGACATGCATTGAGACACACATGCACACGGAAGTGACATTTATCAGAGTAGATGACCTACCCATCTATTGATGTACAATATACAGTGATATGACCATTGCACCACAGTGCCTTGGTGTTAGAAACTGTGTAACTGTGCTTGTATGGTGGATGACATCTGTATGGGCTGACACTAGGTTGGCAATGGAGGAGTTCACAGGGTGGAAGAGGCACACAAAATGCTATAGTCATCACATACACACACTGAAGACAGCCACAGGGGCTGTCCATACAGAAACACATGCAAAGTTGCCAACAGACATATTAGTAACCCTACGTATCCACTTGTATGTACTATAGTGCTGCGTATACATGACATGCTCCACATAGATTATATGCCTGGGACATAGCACACAACCTCTTACAACAGGTAATCTTGCAAATGCCTTTATGAATGGTGTGATAATCCACCAGACATAGTGATTAGTCTCATCTACTTCTCCTACATACCTGCACAAGTGATAGTGTGACTGTCTTTGTATCAGCATGATGTGTCAGTCAGGTACAATGTCTGATGCTGGCATGTGTGTCAGTATTGTGACTGTGACATATTTGGCAATGATATCACAGGAATGCTCATTGTCAGGGGACACAGATGACATATAGGTTGCAAACATGTGGATATCCCATGTACATCTGTACAGATGACTGGTATGGGCTGTACAGTGTTACATGGTGCATGTGAGGTAGATGCCATTAACAGAGTCTTTAAAGTAATGTCATGGGTAGGGGGTCAAAAGGCCTTATAATTGTATAACCTACACACACAACAACCACAGAGGATATGCTTCACACCCACTACTATAGTTGTCAGTATTGAGATTAGAACCCCTACCTAAGTATTTCCACTGTAGTATTAGGCAGTTATTGCACATGCCACAGAGCTTAGAAGGCTGACAAGTCTATACATGTACATCTAAGGTGAATGACATCAGCAAGCCTTGTAAAGTAGGGCAATAGGATGTGTACTCGGTGGTACATGCCTCAAAATGGTATAACCCACACCAACAGAGAATATGAGTCTTACCCAAACACACACAGGGATGATGTGAGTCACACACACACACACACACACACACACACACACACACACACACACACACACACACACACACACACACACACACACACACACACACACACACACACACACACACACACTATCACAGTTGCCAGTTTTGAGCTTAGAATCCCTATATTTCTAGTTATGTACTACAGTGTTACTCAGTTATCACATGTGCCACTGAGCTTATAGGACTTAACAGTGTTGCAACGTATGTCTAAGGTGATTACGTCTTGAACCCTTGTAAAGTATGGCAATGGGAAATGTACTGGGTGGAAAGGGCATCAAAATACATTACCCTACAAACATACACACATATAAACACCTTCACACACACACACACACACACACACACACACACACACACACACACACACACACACACACACACACACACACACACACACATTTGGCACAACTGAGTGTATTACACCTGCAAATCTAGTTATCTGTACTATACTGTTACTCAGCTATTATATGCGCCACGGAGCTTATAGAGCTGAGTGCTATCCAAAGGTACTTCTAATGGCATTGACATCAGCAGGCCTGCTAAATTACGACACTGGGAAGTGTTGTGGGTGGGAAAGTCCACAAAATACTTTGCCCTATAAACATACATACTTACAAACTCTTTTACATACACTTACACACACACACACACACACACACACACACACACACACACACACACACACACACACACACACACACACACACACACACACACACACACACACACACACACACACATTTGCCAGTTCTGAGAATAAACCCCCTGCCTATCTACTTATTTATACTATAGTCATCCACAATTATCGCATGCGCTACAGAACTTATATGCTGACAAATGCCCACAGGTGCTTCTAAGGTGAATGACATCAGCAGGACTGCTAAAGTTGGGCACTGGGTGGGAAAGTCCTCAAAATACTTCATCCTACAAACATACAAACTTACAAACTCTTATGCATACACTTAGACACACACACACACACACACACACACACACACACACACACACACACACACACACACACACACACACACACATTTGCCCGACCTGAGAATAGGATCCTGCCTGTCAAGTTATTTGTAGTAGAGTATTACCCAGTTATCACATGTGCTACAGAGCTTATAGGACTGACAAGTGCCCAAAGAATGGTTCTAAGGTAAATGACATCAGCAGGAGTGCTAACGTTTGGCAATGGGATGTGTACTGGGTGTGACAGTCCTCAAAATACTTCAGCTTACAAACATACATACTTACACACACATTTGCAAGAACTGGGAATAGAACCGCTGCCTATCTAGTTATCTGTACTATACAGTTACATAGTTATTGCATGCAACACAGAGCATATGGGGTGGAGCTGTGCAAAGGTATGTCTAAGGGGAATGACATCAGCAGGAATGCTAATGTAGGGGACTTGGAAATGTTGTGGGAGGGAAAGTCCTAAAAATATGTCATCCTATAAACATACACACACTTATACACACACTCACATTTGCCAGAACTGGGGAAATAACCCTTGCCTATCTAGTTATTTGTACTATACTGTTACATATATATTACATTCACCACTGAGTTTATAAGGCTGGGACTGTACAAAGGGACTTCTAAGGGGAATGACATCAGCAGGACTGCTAAAGTGGGGCACTAGGAAGTGTACAGTGTGGACATGGACTAATACTGCTTCACCTACAAACAAACAGACACACTTACATTTGCCAGGACTGAGATTAGAACCCCCACCCAACTAGTTATTTGCACTATAGTGTTACACAGTTATTGCATGTGCTACAGAGCTTATAGGGCTGACAGGTGTCCAATCATACTTCTAATGTGAATGACAGCAGCAGATCCTGTGAAGTAAGGCAATGGGAAGTGTACTGAGTGGGAACAGCCTCCTAATACTTAGACCTATAGAAAAACACACACACACACGCACACACACACACACACACACACACACACACACACACACACACACACACACACACACACACACACACACACACACACACCCAGAGGCAGGTGATGTGATATTATAACCCCCACCTCAGTACTATTACACAATGGAGCTCGCCTTCATGCTGGCACATGCTTCTGGTTATGACCGGTATGCCACTGTCTGCAGCAGGACATCATTCTATGCCATTCAGGGTATCTGTGTGTGTGACTCACTGTATGTGTGCCTCCCTGTGTCTCTCTCTCTATCACTGTCTGTCTCTCTCTTCCCGATATCTATGTGTGTGTATGCTTGACATATTGTTATCTGTTACCCATATATATGTCTGTGTATCACATGGAACAGATGCAGATATATCACATATAGCTAGCTGTGGGTAATCTGTCTGATGGGTGTGTGTAGGGACAGTTAAGGTGTACATAGTTGTCTGTATGCAAAGACATATATACATAATACAGTTATACAGTCCGATGTGGGTTCCAACATGGCCTGTGATTCTCTAAGTGTAGTAGCATTCCCAGTGTGATCTTCAATAGTGAGCGTGGGACTCCATTCCAGAGATAGGTGTACTCTCATTTGGGGTTTTGTGTGCTACAGCCATACCTCTCAGAAGTAAACACAACTTTCCTAAGGGTACTAGGTTTGTTTTAGCAGACATTTTCTGACATATCTGAAGTCTGACACTGCAATGTATTGTGTCATTACCTAGTGACAGACATTCCCCGATCATCACAGTGCTTTAGCAGTGGAATACAAGATGTATGACTTTCAGACCAATATTATGAGTCTGACTATATACACACTTGCCCAACAAGACCAGTTTAGAAGTGTGGCTACAGCCGGTTGACTGATGAACCTGTGTAAACAGTCCAGAAACTTGGTGATATACTGGCTGGGGATCTCCTGCTTGTGTGGTATTCTTTTTACCTGAAAAGTCATATCCTGGTGTGGCCATACCTCTCAACTGTACATTTTTTGACAGATTATCCAGGTGTTTGTTCTGAAGTTTTTTCTGGTCTACATAAACTTGTGTTTTTATGGCAACTTAGTTGCATATAATTGAAGTCTGAAATTACAAAATAATGACAGAAATTAGTGTTTCAGACTTCATAACCTTCAGACAATTCCTGCTAATGCAAAACCCCTTATCCTACCAACTTTCTCAGTATGTAAGGGCAATATGTACGACACGTGCCTATCATTGTGCCTTTGTCCCACTTTTATTTATGACCTTGCTCAGATGTGTTGCTGTCAGAGGTTGGGAGGTTTAGGTGTGGGGACAGAGTGGATTCTATTGTGCAGAAATGTCCATTATATGTGTAGAATATTTCCCATAGCACTATGACTTCCAGGTGTGTCAATGGTAGAGCAGTACAGAGTAATGTGGTGAACCACTGACAGTTGTGTATAGGTTGGTAGTATGCTATGACATTAGTAGGGTATTGGCCCTGAAGTCCTTATAACCCATGCAGACGAGAGTGATCCATGTTAAGACATGTCAGCACACAGAGCCTCTGTCCAGCAGGGACACAGGTGGGATCATAGGACTGTATTTTGTGTTTTCCCTGCACTTATGCAGGGAGCAAATTGTTAGGGGTAGTGAGGAACTTTGCTTGTTGTTGACAGAGAGTGTATTCCACAGATGGGGTAGTGTGCGGTACATGTATCTGTCACACCAACAAATCATACTGATATCACAGCCCAGGTTGATGCTGCATCTAAAGGTCAGTGGAGTGGGGCTTGCGATCCAGATGTGGAACAATCCCATCAAGGGATGGTCTGGATTGCTTTGTATGCCAGACAGGGGTCACCTCAACAGTGTCTGTATGGAACGGGGTAGAGGGACAATACTGTTAGCCTGTGTAGGGTAGGTGTTTGGGGTAATACCTTAATGTTTGCAAGACCCTGGTGTGCAGAGTCTACATGGTCTGTGTTGTTTAGGTTGGTGGAGTTCTCATGTGATTTTCCATCTGAGGTGTCCATTGGGTGGTTTTGTTTTGTTGTGGGCCTCCACTTACATGGGTGTGTGTTGTGTATTTGCAGGTGATGTTTACTAACTCCATACACTGCATGCCACCTATGTTACTGCACAATCTGTTCTGGTGTGAACATTCTCCATTTGTCTGGCCAGTGGTTCTTATGTGTGTCTCTTTGTCCTTCTGTAGTCCAGTCACAGGCTTTGGTTACAGTGGCTGCTGTGATGTATTTGTAATTCTGATGTGAATGGGGTACATGCCGTTACATCACACACAGGGTTGTGGACTTCACACCTCTAAGTGTACCTTTTTAGCAGGTTGTCCATCATTGCACCACTCCGTTTGCTGTGGTCCTTAGACAGTTTGTGTTGCTATATGTTATTATGAGGCTACATGTGAACCTAACTGTCATGCCATCACAGACTGATATCTGCACAGGCCAAATATGACAGTCAGACAAAGCCCCACACATGGGGACAGAGTGTCAATAATGTTCTGCCAAACATAGACAGTTGGGAGACCGGTTTGGTAATTGATGTTTGCTCTTATGTGTTTACATCTGCTTCCCCACTGTCTGCCATTGCTGTTTTGACATGGCCCTTTCTTGTGTTGCAAATAGTTGGCAGGCGAATGGAATGTTAGGACAAGCAGAACATATATACAAGGCATATTTGTGCTTCTCCTTTGACAACCTGTGTCATTCCAGGGGTATGGCTGTTGCCAGTGACATGTCAGCGCTGACACAGAAAGGTGGCAGCCTTTTATACACTGGCAGTGCACTGACCTTCAGTTGCCTGCTGACCTACTAGGCACCATACCTCTCAACTTCTGAGAGCCAGACATCTGGACAAAGACATAAGTGATTGGGGGACAGAGGCCTAAATATAGGGACCATTTTTAAGTATTGGCCTTACAAACCTAGAAAGGTGATTCAATAACAGGTTTTGCATTAGCATGCATGTTATTATATGGTATGATGTCTGACACTACAATCTGTCATTATTTTATGACCTTAGTCTTCCGTGATTTACCAATGTATCGCCACACAACCAGTTTTTCATGTTATACAGACCACAACTATGATGCAAACCTCTGGACATTCTGCAATAAGTCTGTACAGTTGAGAGGTATGGTAGGCACTGCATAGGTTACTCCAAGCTGTGTAATGTCCATATGTGTGGCCCCCTTTCCATGACCTGTACAGCTTTCCGGCATTAACAGATATTGACATCTGGACAGTGTGTACAACTCATACTGTAGGTGTAGCTGACATGCAGAATACTTGGCACTGTAGTTCTTCGAACATGGCCCTGTCAAAGACAGCAGTCTACCTAGGCCACTACAATACAACAGCTGGGAGTAAGTGCTGGGCACATTCTGACAGTATTAACCACACATATACATAGCTCATTGACCCCTGCATATTCTGGGCATGCAACAAGTTATCATGTTGATTGGGGCAGCCCTGGCAATGTGTGCTCTGCTGCTATTTCCCTGCAAACATACATGTTACTGCATTTCTGTGGGAATATGGGTATGGGGGGCACACCTGTCAACTGCACACATTTGCACAGATCGTGCTGATATTTGCTTTACATTTTGGTTCCATTTAGTATAGTACTGTGCCCTGTCTTGGAGACTAGAGCCATATCACTAAAACACACAGGTCAGATTGTAATGACATACATTTGAGTTTCAGACTTCTTACTCTTCAGAGCCTTACTGCAACTGCAAGACATGCTGTGCTATCACTGTGTAAGTCTGTAGGGGGGTATTTCATCATTGTCACTATTTGTGGGCCTTTGCCAGATATGTCTTTATGGTTTTCTGCAGCTGAATTCCTGGGTGAGGCTTAGGGGTGAGCATGGGACTCCCACACTGACATCCATGCCTATGACCTATGACCCCCCAGTTAGTTGCCTCCCCACATATGCTGCAGTGGGATTTGTCACCTTGGGTACTACTGCATAGTGTGGGGAGGCCACTATTGGTTGAACATTTCCTGGTGTCCCACATAGCTGTCAATTGTCTGCTGCTATCCTAGTAGGCAACCCCATTCCCTTGCATGCATGCAGCAATGCCATAGATATGTTACCAGAACATACTAATATATTAATTTATTGTTAAGAAGACTGACTTACCTTGCGCTTGCATCAGTTGTGTGGAAGGTGCTTGAGTGCTGCCTATGTTGGATGCATGCAGTACACTGCCTATACATGGTAAGTTACAGGTAGTGACATGTGTGTGTCATCCATTTTACTGTGTGCACAAGTTGAAGAGAGGTATCAGTCCCTGGGTGCCTACAGTGGCAGTGTGTGTGCTATATGTTGCCTCTTTGCCAAGGCCAGGGCATAGTGGGCATGCCTCCATCTGCCTACAGCAGCTGGCTCAAAGGGTTCCTCCTCCGATTCCCTTTATGCCTTTGGGGACCTTGGCAATGGTAGGGGCTGTCTGGCCCTTCCCTGTGCTGTTCCTGCTGCAGCTGTTTCCACATGATCATATTGTGTAGCATAGCACATGCTATGAACATGTGTGCAGATGTGGCTGGAGAGCATACCTCTCAACTTGGAAACAGCAACAATCTGGGCAAGGCCCATGAAAAATAGGTACAAATCCATATGCTGATTAATATCTAATTTGCATATATAATTATGTAACCCTACCCCCTCCAATGGAATTGTGGGATACCAACTTTCAAATGCAAACTGAAGAACAGACAACCAAAATATGGCACCAGAGTCCCCCTGCAGCCATTCCAATGTCCCATTACCTGGCTATCTCGCCCCATTTACCATAACACTAATATCCGCCTACTGCTTTACTTCTACAATGATTATCTGGAATTTGTTTTTACATTTTACAGCACAACAATGCACAAACACTAATAGACATCTGGTAAACAAAGCAATACTGTCTCACAATGAAAATATACTTGGCATTAAAACTTCTCTGTCATTGAAACTCACATTCATTGAAACAGCATTGAAACCCACACCACATCCAAAGAAAATGCATCTGGCCAGTGGTGGATAAAGATTACCTTTGGGCTGTTTTCAAATCATTGGCCCCTTGCACACAAAACAAGAAACATGTGTTCTTTTCTTTGATACACCTTCCTGACTTTATTAAAATATATTTCTTGTATAATACAGCACACTTGTTAGACAGAGGGCATTTTAAATGTATTGTTTGAACATTTTTTCCAGTAGATTGTACTGTAGACAATGAAACAAAAAGCATGAACCAATAATGACAAAACTTCCTAATTCAGAACATTTCCATCATAAAAGTCTACTTCCACACCCACACTATAAATAGAATGACAGTAGTGTAAGCCATAAGCATCTTGCACTGCTTCTAACACTTATTTTCAATTTCATTTTTTTTGGGCAGGGGACAAAAGGTCAAAAACCAGGGACACATTTTAAACATTGCTTGTATAATTTTGTAAAGTTGCTAGATTAAAATGTTGTATTATCACCTCACATTTCACTGGCAAGTCTTGAACGCAGGACCCTATGCACTACAGTCAGAGCAACATATTACTATGCCAAATCAGCAGCTTCCTGAAAAATAGGAAGACTGAAACTTAATGGCTATCATTTAGTGAATTAATTTCTCACTTCTCACCACAGCTCTCAACCTCTTATCACAAAAAACCTGGACAAACAAAGCCAATAATGGGGAATACAATTTCAGTTCTCACTTTTCACCATAGCTCTCAACTTCTTAACACAAAAAAACCTGGACAAACAAAGTCAATAATGGAGGAATAAAAAATCAGTTCTTTCTATAGCTCTCACCTCTTAGCACAAAACACCTGGGCAAAACTCACAAGTGGTGAGGAATAATATTTCATAAATCTCTGCAGATGTCTAATACAACAAATGCATGGCATTTCATTATGCTTTGACTGGGTCATTTTCCAGTAAGTCTGATTGGTAAAATTATCGTAAGTCTGTTCTGCCTTTCCACTGGCATTTGTCAACAATCCATTCATTCTGAGTTCATACTGATCATCTGATGAATAACTGTGCCATCTTTTCTGACAGAAACAGAACTATTGGCAACTCTGTCTCAAATAACATTCAGAGGCATGCTGTAACCATTATGTTTTTAAACACAACAATATAGACACACTAGCTGGTATTTTATTCATGTTCATTTGAAGTCATTTTAATGAATAATGATATGCTTGAAATGCAAGTTTGATAAATGTTAAATGCGGAACTGTACAAGAAAGAATACAATGAGCCCAGTCACCATTCTACATAAAAATGTGGGTAAAATGATTAGCGTTTCACTAAGTGATTACATTTCATAAAATGGAAAACTGTAAAAGCATTAATTCACCGTCCATTGCTTGGTAATTAAATGTTAATACCTTAAAAACAAAATAGATAAATCATTATTGTGGACTTCTGTTGTTCTGTATATTTTATCTAAAAATTAACATTGTAAATACACAAACACTCTCCATTTGTTTTACTAATAGACAAGAGTCAATTTCTCACGTTTAAGTACAAAAAGGGAAATAAAGATGTTATTTAGTAAAAACTCACAAAATGAGTACCATTCTATTTACATACACTTTTTAGATTGTACTTTAAAACCAAGAGTAAACAAATCACATATTTTGCCTTATACTTATAAAAATTCCACAGAGTGTTTATAGTTCTAACTGGAAAGCATTACAAAATCAGAATATGTAATAGGGTACAGTAAAATATCAAAACTGTTTTTCCTACACCTAGTCTGGCCTTGGAAATACATCTGTAGCTCTGCCACTCATGAGTTCACAAAGATAAACATCATTCAGTAAAATATTTGATGCTTTCAGGTGCTGCTTCATATATATTTTCTTTTTCTCTCTAATCCATCTATGTAAATATATACCTCAAATTCTCAATATAAAGATGCAAAGACACACACACACACACACACACACACACACACACACACACACACACACACACACACACACACACACACACACACCCTTACTTGCAGTTCTTCATTCTGTTGCAGTTAGTCCATTCTGAAAGTTAGTTTACAAACGTAAATGCAGAGTTTGTCCTTAGTCTATTCTGAAAGTTAGTTCCTTAGTCCATTCTGAAAGTTAGTTTCCAAATGTAAATGCAGAGTTAGTCTGTTCTGAAAGTTAGTTCCTTAGTACGTTCTAGTTTTCAAATGTAAATGCAAGTTCTTCATTCCGCCACAGAGTTAAAGTGCTGTGTAATAGAGGAATGCAATTTCTTCACTTTATAACAGCATTTGTTTGCTGCCGTTCCTACTCGCATTAGTGCAGCCAGGCCAGCCTGAAATGCGTGAGCTCCTTGAGCTCAATTCTGACAGACTGGTAGCCCTGAGGGAGCTGACATCATTGCCCATGTGATGACATCAGCTCTAATAGCGTGAAAATTAAAAACAAAAGAAAAAAATCGGAAATGAAGGGGGTGCCACTAGGGAATCGTGGCACCCCTTCATTTGAACCCCAAAACTCGGTAAAAAACAAGTCATTTGGCATGGTTGGGAGGTATGCTGGAGAGTACTGCAAGACTCCACCAGATATGACAGTGGAACTGTGACTTGAGCATTCCAAACACATGCTTTATAATGATCCTGGTTTGTACGTGTGCCTCATTATGGTGTTCTTGAGTGTATGTGTGTGCATTTCTGATGGGTGTCATCATCTACAGCTCCAGTGCATAGCCTGAATCCCCCACCAGATGGCGATATGAGATTTCACCCATGAAAAATCCCTGATACAGCTGTGAGGAGTGCCAGATGTGGGAGTCATGATAGCTTCCAGGGCTGCCAGCATACACATTCATGATAATGCCCTGGGCATTGCACACAATCTTGCAGTTGATGGAGTGGAAGCCCTTGCGGTTTGATAGACCCTAGCCTGCTCACCGGGTGGTGCTTTGATTTGGATGTGCATGCAGTCTATGGCACACAATACCTCTGGGTAGTCTACTACATGGTGGAAGAGGCACATATTGCTGGTTGTCTCCTCATAGGTGCTGGGGAAGTAAATGTGCTCACCGGCATGTGGCAGCATGGCATCTAGGAACTGGTGGAGTACCCAGGATACAGATGCCTGTGAGACCCCCATCATGTCGTCAGTAGGTCTTTGGAAAGTATCTGTAGCTATTATTCTTACAGCTACACATACCTTGGTATCCACTGAGATAAGTTCCCCTCTGTTGGCTCTGGGTGTGAGGTGAGGCTGGCACAGCTTGATGAGTTGCTGAAGTATGGCCCTGTCCACCCTGTAGTGCTCTACTCTCTCCAGATCATGTAGCCCCTGGTAGATTACCCTGAGTATGAACAATCTTCTCTTCCACCTCAGTCTGGAGTGGTTGCCAGCATTATTCTCCTCACTGCCCTCAGCCTGTAGCACATACTGATGTATCAAAGTGACTAGAGCTCCTAACATTTTGTCTGTTAAAATTCTCCTGAGTGTGTACACCAGTGGTGCAGAGTTTGTGGGAAAAAAACAGACCAAAAGGTGTTTGCATAGTTTATACTGCTGTGCTGCAGATGCTGCCTGCATGATTGGCTGACTATGATGCATTCCACCGCCAGCTAGATTATTTGTACTTGATTGCTTTTATTCTGCACATTCCCTTTTTTCTTTTTTTCCTTTCTTATTTCTGCCCCTTTCTAGTCCTACTGCACGCCACGCAAACTTGCTGCCCAAATGTAAACAGTTCTGCTATTTCCGTGGTTTTTTTTGTTTTTGCTTAAGACCCTGTGCGCGCCACACAAACCTGTTTAGCTAAAATAAACACTTTTAAGCAGAAATGGCCCTCCCCTGGAAGTGAACATGCTCTTCATTTCATGGAATAAGTAAATATAGCCTCAGGCACACCCCCTTGCTTAGCTGTGCTTAGCTAAGCTCAAATGGAAGCCATGGAGCTCCAATGTGCTTACACCAAGCATGACACACCCCCTTTTCATGTTGGCTGCTTCTACTGCTTACACCAAAGCCTTCAACATAATTCCCCACTCAGGCATAGTAGATAAACTCTCAACTAGGCATCAATCCATATGTTACCAGATGGGTAGTAAACTGGCTCAATGATAGAACCCACCTAATCAAAATAGGGGTAGCCACCTCAAGCAGTAGACCAGTAACGAGCGGCATACCCTAAGGATCGGTGTTGAGCCTCTGTTATTTGGGATACACTTCTCTGAGGTGCAGGCCAAAACAAGTGGGCTATGGCTGACCAAGTTTGCAGATGACTGCAAGCTGGGTGCAGTCATCAATTCACGAAAAACACAAAACATCAGGATAGAAAAAGTTTTACTGATGTGTTTGGTACCTTGGCTTATGCCTTTAAAGAATGAATTGTTACATCAAGCAGCTTCCTTATATACATCATACTTAATACACTCAATTAGCCATCCTTCAATGCCCAATCAATAATTTAAAGTGCCCATCACACATTATACATTGCCCATATATTAACTATGCATAACATATTTTATACATAATTTTAAAATTACTGAGATGAATCCCACCTATTTCTGATGTTAAAATAAGACAATGACAACAACATCATTCCATTCCAATTAATAAAATGTGAGATTTTCAACCATACAACTAACAATATCAGTTTACTTATTGTAAACATTGGTATCTAATTCCATATTTAAACCTTTGGGATGTAATGTCCTGAAGTTTATTATACACTTGGACTCCAACATTGACAACTTACTAGTGTCCACCTCCCTGTCATGAGATTTGGGTTTTGCCAACACACTGAAAAAGAAAGTTTCTACTGAGCTACTATGTATCTGAATAAAATGTGTAGCTACCGGATTTTACATCCTATTCCTTCTTATATCACTCGCATGTTCCATGATTTTTTTCTTGACAGCTCTTTTAGTCTATCCAATATACCATTTTATCTGCGGGCACCCACAACCTATGATATAGAAAATTCCATTACATTCACATGTATATACTTCACTGGCTTTATAGACCTTGCCATTAATGTTAACCCCATCCAAGTTTTTAATTTTCTCACAAACTATACAATTTCTGCACTGAAAATAGCCCCTAATATTTCCTATTCTAAACATTTTGCCATATGAGAAGAGCTCTTTTAAATTACTAGATCTACCATAAGAAAACACTATCCTTTCTGGGAAAATGTCCCCGTACCTTTCATCATTCATCTTCTTCTCTTTCATCTGTTCCCATTAGTGGCCACCACAGCAGATCATCTGTTCCCATTAGTGGCCACCACAGCAGATCATCTGTTTCCATTTCTTCCTGTCCTCTGCATATTGTTCTGTCACACCAACCACCTGCATGTCCTCTCTCACCACGTCCATAAACCTTATCTTAGGCCTTCCTCTTTTCCTCTTACCTGGCAGCTCATCCTTAGCATCCTTTTTCCAATATACCCATCATCCCTCTTCAGCACATGTCCAAACCAACACAATCTTGCCTCCCTGACTTTGTCTCAAAACCGTGCAACCTGAGCTGACCCTCTAATATACTGATTCCTAATCCTGTCCATCCTTGTCACACCCAGTGCAAATCTTAACATCTTTAACTCTGCCACTTCCAGCTCTGACTCCTGCCTTTTTGTCAATGCCACCATATCCAACCCATACAACTTAGCTGGTCTCACTACCCTCTTGTAGACTTTCCCTTTCACCCTTACTGGTACCCGTCTGTCACAAATCACTCCTGACACTCTTCTCCACCCATTCCACCCTGCCTGTGCTCTCTTCTTCACCTTTCTTCCACACTTACCATTACTCTGAACTGTTGATCCCAAGTACTTAAACTCATCCACCTTCTCCATCTCAACTCTCTGCATCCTCACCATTCCTCTATCCTCCCTCTCATTCACACACACATATTCTGTCTTAGTCCTGCTGACCTTCATTCCTCTCTAGAGCATATCTCCACCTCTCCAGGGTCTCCTCAACCTGGTCCCTACTCTCACTACAGATCACAAAGTCATCTGCAAATATCATAGTCCATGGGGCCTCCTGTCTGATCTCGTCTGTCAAACTGTCCATCACCATTGCAAATAAGAAAGGGCTCAGAGCTGATCCTTGATGTGATCCCACCTCCACCTTAAATGGATCTGTCACTCCCACTGCAAACTTCACCACTGTCACACTACCCTCATACATATCCTGTACCACTCCTACATACTTCTCTGCCACTACTGACTTCCTCAAACAATACCACAACTCCTCTCTAGGCACCCTATCATATGCTTTCTCCAAGTCTACAAAGACACAATGCAACTCCTTCTGACCTTCCCTATATTTCTCCATCAACAGTCTCAGAGCAAACATCGCATCTGTAGTGCTCTTTCCCAGCAGGAAACCATACAGCTGATTGCTAATCATCACCTCCCTTCTTAACCTAGCTTCCACTACTCTTTCCCATAACTTCAAGCTGTGACTGATCAGTTTTATCCCTCTGTAGTTACTACAAATCTGCACATCACCCTTATTCTTAAAAATAAGTAACAAAACACTTTTTCTCCACTCCTCAGGCATCCTCTAACTTTCCAAGATTTCAGTAAACAATCTGGTTAAGAACTCCACTGCCATTTCTCCTAAGCACCTCCATGCTTCCACTGGTATGTCATCTGGACCAACAGCCTTTCCATTCTTCATCCTCTTCATAGCTGTCCGTACTTCCTACTTGCTAACCTGTTTCACTTCCTTTAGTTTATCTGAAAAGGGAGAATACTTAGTGACAAAGAAAAGAGGATTTTGCCATCCATCTTATCATTCTGATTGGTGGGATGCCATCTAATACATTTCACCCCCTTCCTAGTGCTCCATGTTAGGCCTACTTTCTCATGGTCTTACTTTCTGCGGCCATTAAGAGATCTCCCTGATAGCCCCTTGCATGTAATCTGTTTTTTACTCTGCTGAACTCTTTCAACAGTTCATCCTTGTCTGAGGTATTATTTGCTATCCTTAAAAACTCATCATATGCAAAGATGCCAAAAGATGAGGGGGTGCATACTGTCTGCTGTCAGAAAATTGTTCACAGCCGTTTCCTTAATATAAGGTCTATGAGCCACCCTAAAATTGTCATCCACAAAGAACTCCAAGTCCAAATAATGTATTGCCTCTTTGCTTGTCCTATATGTGAATTCTAAGCCAAAATTATTATCCTGCAACATGTTAATGAAGTTTCCAAACTCTTCCATGTCTCCACTACATATGAATATGAGATCATCAATATATCTCTTAAAAAAATACCACCTTGTTCTTATAAAACGGCATGTTGTACAGTTTCATTTTTTCAAAATAATCCATAAATAGTACTGCATATACGGGAGCGTACGCAGCTCCAATTGCAGTCCCTTCCAACTGCAAATAATAATTTCCATCAAACGCAAAACAATTATGCGTTAATGAAAACTCAAGGAGACGAATAAAAAAATCTGTTCTCGGACCTTCACCCAACATGTTGCTAATGGCTCTCAATCCCCATTCATGTTTTATAGTTGTATATAGAGATTTCACGTCTACCGTGGCCCAAGATAACTCTTCAGACCACTCCTTACTCTTCAACAACTCAGCCAACATCTTTCCATTTTTAATATAAGAATTCGCCTTATTTAGATTATTCTTTAGATGAAAATACAAAAATATCCTGCTTTCCCCGAAACTATTGGCCTCCCTGGTGGTTTTAAATATCTTTATGCATCTTGGGAATAGTTTTAAACATAGCATCCCTAGGGCATTTTATGTGAAGCTTATTAATATCAGATGCATTTAAGAAATGCAGTCTTTCTGCTCTCTCCAGAATTTCCAGTAATTCCCACTTTTATTCTGAAACTGGGTTCCCCAAAGGTCTCCTGTAAACAGCATTATCATTCAATAAAGCAGGCATCAATTCCCCAAGTGATGTGGATGTCCTCCAAGAGGGTCTCACCCAATCAAATGACTGGTTCCAGGAACATGGCCTCAAGCTGAATGCCAAAAAATGCATCATCATTCCCTTTGGGGAAAGTGTCATCCTCACATATTATCACATTAATAATAATGTCCTAAGTACACAATCAGAAGTGAAGGATTTGGGCACCCAGGTTGTTGCTTCCACTGTACGGAAAACTTTCTACATGGCCCACCTCATCCAGGGACAAAGAAATCATAGCATACCTGTATTCTTCCCTTATAAGGCCAATTATTGAGCACAATGCCCCCTTCGGGATGTACCTCACAAAACACATGCAGCAGCTGGAAAGACCACAGAGGTTCCTCACCAGGAGAATCCAAGGCCTCAAATACCTACCCTACACTGATAGGCTAAAAGCCCTATCCCTCTACTCAGTTTCATACAGACTACTCAAAAGTGACCTCTGTCTGGCATACAAAGCAATCTTAGACACCGCCTTAATGGGACTGCTTCATATCCGCAAATCAAGCTCCACTCGAGCAACCCACACGTGCAACCTCAACCTGGTCTGTCATAGTGATAGGACTTGTTGGCAGGACAGCTTTGTGTCCAAGAGACTCCCCCATCTGTGGAATAGATTCCCTCTCCATGTCAAGCAGAGTACCTCGTTATCCCTTTTTAAGCACAACCAGGATAACTGGATGGGAAACAGAAAATGCACCCCTGGGATTCCACCTGTGTCCCTGCTGGACAGGGGTGCTGGGTGCTGACTTGTTTAAACATGGGCTAAAGTCTTCACTAGGCTTATAAGGGCCTCAGGGCCAATAGCCTAGTAACCTCCTATGATCCTATGATCCTAGAGTGGAGGGTAAAGTTTGAGCTGAATTTATCAGTCAGGAGATTTATTACATCACCCTGATTAGTGAAATTGCTACCATTCATCACCAGTTTAGCACATTGCTGTGTGTTATCTCTAAAGTTCTGGGCATAGTTGAAGAAGGCCTTCTGATTGTCTTTAGCCTGTGAGGCGATCTTGACCATGTAGTTGGCCTTGTTGGACTTAATTGGAATTCTCCGTTTCTTGTTTAGTTAGTTTAATTGTATATGATAACACTTATTTGTAAGGAAGTTGCTCTTTCTGATTTTGGTCATGAGTTTTCTTGTTTTATTATATACCCAGGCTATTGTATACCCTGTTTAGGTGAAGATTTCATTGTGTGGTTAGCTTATAGTGTTTAATTTGGGTGACATTTTATGATGCATTGGCACCATAATTAACTTATCAATGCCATACATCACTGAGGGCCTCATTAGCATCTAGAGTTTCAGAATCTTTTCCTCTGCAAAACGTGTCCCTTGACAGGGAGTATTAGCACACAATGCCAGTATTCACAAGCACTTACTAATCCAATAGTATACGCCCAAGTCTGCATGTTTTCCAAATCAAGCCAGATATGTTAATGTAGAGCATTGTAGCTCTGAAAATCCCTCAGACGCTGGGTTCATTTATACATTATAGGCAGCTAAATGACTTGGCTGGGAAAAGGATTATGAGGTTATGCCTGCTCAGCTTTATATAATGGAAGAGATTATGACAATATGCTAGAGTGAGGCAGGCGGTCCTTGCAGCCCTGGGCCTTGGTCAAGAGCAGAATCAGGACATACCTCTCAATCTCTCAGCACAACAAATCTGGACAAAGCCAGAAAAAGTGGAGGAATGAACACCAAAAAATAGGGACATATTTTAAATATTGCTCCTATAAACTTAGAAAGTTGATAGAATGCCAAATTTTACATTATTATATATTTTCTGAAAATTATGAAGTCTGAAACTCAAATGACTGTCAGTATTTAGTATTAGTTAGTGACCTAAATTCTCAGTGATTTGGCGTAAAATCACAAATTTTATGATGAACAGACCAAAATAAGAGGCAAAAATATGGACATTTTGCAAAAATCTAAACAGTTGAGAGGTAAGATCAGGAATGGAATCTAGACTGGGTGAATAGGCAGGCCATGAGGGAGTATTGTCAGTTTCAGAGGGAGATAAGAACATACCTATAGAAAGCTCTTGCATAATAGCTCAAAACTGCCTTCTGAATAAGGACACCAAATAAAGGTAGGGTCTCCAAGCAGTGTTTGAAGCCATCCACTATTAGTGTTATTCTTAGCTTCCAGGCTAACTCTCCTCTTGTACCTAGCAGTTAACCTCAAAACAGGGTTTAATCACCTGAGTGACACTGAGTAACGTAACTTACTGTCAAGCAGAGGAAGGCTTAGAGGAAATATTCACTCACTCAAGTCACTGAACCCATGCATCCAATGTGGATTTGAAAAAAAAAAGCAGTCTTGCAGAAGAACATGTATATGATGCAGGACTTAACACAGTCCACCAGAATATGTGTAACAGCAGAACCTGATCTTTGTGGGCATATCTAGAATACCACATATAGTTAGGTTGCAGTGGAGCATGGTTATGCTTGTGTATGTAGATATATATATATATATATATATATATATATATATATATATATATATATATATATATCTACATATACATATACATATATATATATATATATATATATATATATATACATACATATATATATATATATATATATATATATATATATATATATATTATATTATATTACATATAAAGCTCTTTGTTAGGATGCCTTAGTCTGAGCAGTATGAGCATGTGTTCAGTGTTGAACAGTGCACCATATAAAGCAATGTCAGTAAGGGCCTTACCTGCTAGTATGGACTGGTGAAGATGATGCAGTAGAAGAGAGAAATTACAGGTTGACATTACTGTTCACAGATGATGACCTGACGCAGTACTGGGAGACTGAACCTCCACTATGCTGATGTCATTCCAGAGAAAATTGTGAGTTGTTAGGCATGAGCATCTCTTTATGTGAGTCACACTCATCCTAATCTGTCTACTGTTGATGGCTCTGGGCTTTACTGTGGCTTCAAGACTGGTATGCTTCACACCAACATTTCACCCCCCAGTCCTGCTCTGAAGAAGGATAAGTATGCATATTCTCATCATTCTTCCCTTCTGCACCAACTCTTACAGGTGCTTGGCACTAATTTATTTATTACTTATTTATTATTTACTGATTTATTGACGTTTGATTAGTGGGAAAGTCCAATTGGGTAGAATCCCATTTTTAGGGAAGGCCCAGGGGAAAAAAGCTCCAAATTATTACAAACCATTTTATAAACAATAATTTTACAATCTTCAAAAATAAAACAAAAACATCTGCAGTTTAAATAATTTTAACAAATTAGTAATAATATAAAAATGTTGGTTAAGAATTGATATGACGATCATTTAATATTTATAGAAATTTTAGACAACTGCAATATGAAGTGAAGGAAAAACAGGCTGCTGGTATATTTAGAGAGAAAGTCAGTGAAAAGAATTTGATAGAAGTAAGGAAGTAAGTGAAGAAGGGAGAATAAGGAGGTATACGGAATAAAAATGTACTTTTTCACATTTAGGGATACAGTTTATCCTGGTTTTGCCCAATAACAGAGACGGATTTTATCTAGGAATACTTTCAGACTGCTTTAGAAAGATGGGAGAGGGTATTTACCTGATGGATACAGGTAAGGAGTTCCAGGCCTTAGCAACCTTGTATGAGCACAGACAATACCCAGCAGATTTTATAGGTTTGTAGACAGACAGGAGTTTTTGGCCACTAGATCATAGTGACCGAATGGGAACATTGTTGTGCAGAATGTTTTCTGGTGTTGGACAGGAGATGGCTGCTGGATAATTTTATAGGTGATAAGAAGCTTGGGCTCAGCATGTCAAAAATTTGGAAAACGCATATCTTGACTGTGCTAGCGTGTCACCCCCCCCCCTCGAACAAAAGAGAAACAATTCTTTACATATTCATTTATTTAAAAAAATACTGTCCAATCATGCATGCTGTTATTTATTATAAAAGTAAAAGAAAAATAACTGACTTACAACAGAGAAAACAATATGCGTACTGATAATTGGGTTTACAATATTTCACAAAAAAATTTCCATACTTTTAATAGTAATTTTGAATTGAACTGAAAAAAATATGGAATACACTGCATTTGATTTAATTAACATCAATTAATGACATTTTTGTTCTGAGTTTTAATAGATAAGTCGCTTTAATACAAAGAGCAGAGCTTTCGGACAAAATCCTTCATCAATACTAAAATTACAACTGCATTTGCACAGTATATATAGGTCTAAAAAACAGTGGCGGCTGGTGACTTCAAATCACAGGGGGGCTGCAGGAGACGCTGAATGGGCGGGGTCAAAGGGAAGGGGTGTGGTCAACCATAAAGGGGAGGGGCTATGCACAAAACCACAAAAAAACTAACTTTAATTAAATACGCTGCCCTGGGTGGCAAACCATCATTATGAAAGTCCAATCAAGACAAAAATAAGTGTAGAAGAATAAAAATATTTCAATGCATTGGCTGCATGACAGCTTACTTAATATCTAGATGGAAACAAAAGGTTGTGAGGCATGAAAAAATAAATTACTTTTTAAATACATTACTGGAATGCCAGTCAAAATCAAGTATAAGAAAAACCAGAAGCACTCAACTCAAACCACTTCTCCTTGCACTGCAGTTCTAATTATAATATATTCAGCTTTATTAAAGTACCAAGCAACATGCTGAAAGTAGAAATCTATGTGATGCCCCCACTTGTAAAAATGTTTCTTATCCAAAAAGACCTGCTGCCTGACAACTTGTTTCATGGGGAAAACATGATAAAAGTAAAAAATGAACAGCAAGCAAGAAACAAGCTCAAGATACATTGCTTAAAAGATTACTGTACAGGTTATGGACCACACATGATTGGCATTCTGTTTAGTTTACTTTACGGGTAAAGACTGTAGAGATGACTGGAAGTCTCCAACAAGTGTAATGAGCTTTTAAAATAATGGAATCCTGTCCTTTAATACCCAAGGCTTATACATTATCTAGTCAAGTATTCTCTGCATGGCAACAACAGAAAGGCTTTCAATGTTGGCAATTCTTTAACAGTATGCTTATTAAAGCTTACTTGCATCTTACGATGTCAGACAAGCTTACCTTATGGTCATTAAAGCATTGCTACTTAAACACAGAGCAACAGGCACTTTGAGTAATAAGCATAAATCAACAGTACAAAAATATGACAGAAACCAGACCATTCTGCAAAATCAAGGACAGATGAAAAGCCACTGTAGTACTTATGCAGTGTGTCCTCCCCATCCAAGGTAGATACAACTACTCCTTGCCTTGCTTGGACACATCCAGAGTCACTACATGGGGAGTGGGGTGCAACAAGCATGTCACAATTTGAAATCTCTCTGGCTGACTGTGATGGCCCTGACACATTTGTCATACCTCTCAACTTCAAGAGCAAGAAATCTGGACAAAGCCATACACAGAAGTGGGACAAAGGCACAACAATAAGGACAATTTTAAATATTGCTCTAATAAACTTAGAAAGATAATAGAATAGGTCTTGCATTAGTATGAATTTTCTGAAGGGTATAAAATCTGAAACTCAAATGTCTGTCATTTTCTAACTTCAGTCTTTAGTGATTTGTCACTAATTTGCCAAAAAACACAATTTTATGAAAAATGGACCAAAAATGTGATGCAAAAATATAAAATAGACACACAATACAGCTTCTACCTGTCAAAGAAGGGACACTTTAATATTAGTACTGCTACCTTGAGCAGCTGACAAAATAAAAGAATCTACATGCATTTCAAGTATTACAGTTATTTCTTAATTGTAAACCCTCCATGTTTTCTTCCAAAATTGCTATTTTGCGGAGGGATTATTAGGGGGAAGAGCAACATTTTGAGCCAAAAATTGGGGACAGTTGAGAGGTTGGCTATGCCTAATTCTATAAAGCAATTTATTTGCATGTACCTCTCAACCTGTTAATGCAGTAAATCTGAACAAGGCCAAATATATTGGGGGCACATATAAACAGTACTAAAAATTGCTCTTGTATAAATTGAGACAGTTGATAGAACGGCTCTTACTTTAACATGCATTTTTATGAAGGTTATGAAGTCTGAAACTTATTATTTAGTGACTTCTGGCAAATCATTTAGGAATTAAAACTACAAATTTTATGAACAACAAACCAAAAATAAGAAGCAAAATCTATTCATTCTTTGAAAATCTGGACAGTTGGGAGGTATAGTTCAGCTGGGCCTGTCTGAGTTTGCTGCCCTGCCCGCCCCTGACAAAATAATGGTTGAACTGGAGCCTCTGCAGCCATTCCAATTAACCATTACTTGGCTATTTCACTCCATTTACCATAAACACTAATGTGCATACTGCTTTACTTCAATGATTGGACTTCATTTGAAAGTTTTATTTTGTATATTACAGCACAAACATTAAGTCATCTGTTAAACAAAGCAATGCAGTCTCACAATGAAAACTTAGCATTAAAACTTCTCTGCCCTTGAAACTCACATTCATTGAAACAGCATTGAAACCCACATTCAAAGAAAATACATTTTGCCAGTGGCAGATAAAGATTAATTTTGGTCTGTTTTCGAATCATAGGCCCCTTGCATATGAAACATACATGTGCTCTTTGATACACCTTCCTCATTGTACTAAAATTATATTCCTTGTACAATACAGTACACTTGTTAGAGGGTGTTTTAAATTTGTTTTGAACATTTTTCCAGTAAGCAATGAAACAAAACATATGCACCCATAATGGCAAAACTGCCCAGTTGAGAACATTTATCATAAAAAAGTCTACTCAGACTTCCACAGTCCACCATTATTAGTAAATATACACAATTCTACAGTCCACCATTATTAGTAAATATGCACAATTCCACAGTCCACCATTATCAGTAAATATGCACAATTCTACAGTCCACCATTATCAGTAAATATGCACAATTCTACAGTGCACCTTTATCAGTAAATATGCACAATTCTACAGTGCACCTTTATCAGTAAATATGCACAATTCTACAGTTCATATTCAGTGAATTCAGTTCTTGCCATAGCTGTCAACCTTAGCACAAAAACCTGGACGAAGCCAATAATGGGGGAATACAGTCCCAAAAATAGGGACAAATTTAAAATATTCATCTTATAAACTTAGAAAATTGCTAGAAAAAAGGTTGTGCTACTATGTATTCTGAAGAACATGAAGTTTGAAATTCAAATGCCGGTCAATTTTACTGCGGACAGAACAAAAACAATTTTCAGCAGAGACGCAGGGATTAATACTGCAGACACGTCTTTGTAAAATGGCAGGGCATCAGAGCAAATCCACACAAGCACAGAGAGGAGATGCAGACTCCACACAGAAGCCACCCCAACCAAGAATCAAACCAGAAAACCTATAGCTGTGAAGCAACAATACTACCACTGCACCATCAAATCTGCAAGGAATTAAGCATTCAGAAACCTGAAGTCTGAAATTCAAATGCAGGTCAATTTTACTGCGGACAGAACAAAAACAATTTTCAGCAGAGACGCAGGAATTAATACTGCAGACACGTCTTTGTAAAATGGCAGGGCACCAGAGGAAATCCACACAAACACAGGGAGGAGATGCAGACTCCACACAGAAACCACCCCAACCAAGAATCAAACCAGAAAACCTACAGCTGTGAGGCAACAACACTACCACTGCACCATCAAATCTGCAAGGAATTAAACATTCAGAAACCTGAAGTCTGAAATTCAAATGCCTGTCAATTTTACTGCGGACAGAACAAAAACAATTTTCAACAGAGACGCAGGGATTAATACTGCAGACACGTCTTTGTAAAATGGCAGGGCACCAGAGCAAATCCACACAAATACAGGGAGGAGATGCAGACAGAAGCCACCCCAACCAAGAATCAAACCAGAAAACCTATAGTTGTGAGGTAACAATACTATCACTGCACCATCAATTATACAAGGAATTAAACATTCAGAAACCTGAAGTCTGAAATTCAAATGCCTGTTAATTTTACTGCGGACAGAACAAAAACAATTTTCAGCAGAGACGCAGGGATTAAAACTGCAGACACATCTTTGCAAAATGGCAGGGCACCAGAGCAAATCCACACAAACACAGGCAGGAGATGCAGACTCCAAACAGAAGCCACCCCAACCAAGAATCAAACCAGAAAACCTATAGCTGTGAGGCAACAATACTACCACCGCACCATCAATTATGCAAGGAATTAAACATTCAGAAACCTGAAGTCTGAAATTCAAATGCCTGTCAATTTTAGTTCGGACAGAACAAAACCAATTTTCAGCAGGGATTAAAACTGCAGACACGTCTTTGTAAAATGGCAGGGCACCAGAGCAAATCCACACAAACACATGGAGGAGATGCAGACTCCACACAGAAGCCACCCCAACCAAGAATCAAACCAGAAAACCTATAGCTGTGAGGCAACAATACTACCACTGCAACATCAAATACGCAAGGAATTAAGCATTCAGAAACCCTTAAGTCTGAAATTCAAATGCCTGTCAATTTTATTTAACATTTTTTAATCAGGACAGTCTGACTTGGAACAAATAAACAATTTTCAGCAGAGGCCCAGGAAGAAATAATGCAGACATGTCTTTGTAACATGGGAGGACACAAAAGCAAACCCACACAAACACAGGGAGAAGATACAGACCCCACAAAGAAGGAACCCCAGCCAAGAATCAAACCCAAGAACCTGCAGCTATGAGGCAACAATGCTACTACTACACCATCAAATATCAAGCATTGCAACATTTACAAACCACAGATATTATGAGGAACAGATCAGATCGAATATGAGGCAAAAATCTGAAATTTTTTTACAAATGGTGGTGGGTAGGGAACTCAAGTCTTTAACACCTGCATACAGGGTACAGGGTTCAAGCCTGAGGCATTCCCTACCACACCACCATAAGCACCTGGGGCATTTACACACACACACACACACACACACACTCCAGTAAAGCACAAGCACCATACACACACAAATAAACATTGTAAATTAAAAAGCACAATACACAAACACTCCAGTAAAGCACAAGCACCATACACAAACTCCAGTAAAGCACAAGCACCATACACACGCTGACGAGATCCCTAATGCTCTGTCCCGAGTCCCTGCTGCTCCTCTTGCAGTCCGGACGCGACCCATAATCCTGGCGGGTCTGTGCACTGTAAAAGTGCACAGACGTCTCCTTGTGTCCCCCTATGGGGATGGCCGGACTGCCTTGAGCATGCGCATAGACCGACAGTAGTTGGGACTCGGTCCATGCGCGAAGTCCGTGAATTTTGAATTTTTTTTATTTTTCATTTTTCTTTCTTTCTTTTTTTATTTTTGAGGGGGCTGCAGTCCGGCAGCCCTATGCCACGAGCCGCCCCTGCTAAAAAATCACATGACCGACAGCCAAAAAGTCACATGACTTAATTCAAACATCACATAAAAAATAAAAAAATACTAAAAAATATATAATAACATAGATTTAAGGTTCCTATATGGCAATACATATAAAATACATATAAAAATACATAAAAGATATGTGTACATACACAAAAAATATGTATATATACATATATATATATATATATATATATATATATATATATATATATATATATACATATATATAACATATGAAGAACAGTGAAGCTCATAGTCTAGATTTACTCAACTTAACCAAAACCGGTTTAAGACTAACCATACTATTTAAACCAGGGACTAGGTCACTTGCTAGCCTAACTATCCAGCTATATTCTTTAATCTTAAGTTTATTATTCATATCCCCACCTCTAGGAGATGGTTGTACATGATCTATAGCTTTAAACTTGAACAAATGTTGTTGACCAAACTGCAGTCTATGCCTATACAAAGCATTAGTATCCACACATCTCCTGATTTCAGATTTATGTTCTGTGATCCTTTCTTTAAGCTTACGTGTGGTTTTACACACATAGAAAGAATCACATGCTACACAGGAAGCTAGGTAGACCACATGAGTTGTTACACATGTTGCTGCTACATTAAACTTAAACATTTTCTTACTTACTGGATGTTCGAACATACCCAAATGCTCATCATCAATATCATCACAACATGAGCAGTTAAAGCATTTTCGTGTACCTACACTACTAAACTGTTGTATCTTATTGTTAGGAAAATCTTTATAACAAAGAACACATTTAAGGGTTCTCATGTTCCTATACGCAAAGTGAGGAGTATTTCCCAATATAGTCTTCAATTCATCAGATGCCATTAAGATTAACCAGTTCTTAAATATAATGTTTAATAGAAGGAGATCTAGTACTAAACGATGTAACATATCTTATCTCCATTCTATCTGAATTAGATGGATTAAGTGAAGCACTTCCTTGTGTCTCTGTGGCATTAGTCAGAAAGATGGGAGCCAACCTTGTCTTTCTCTCCTCTAACATTTTTAATTTTTCATCATCCAAGAGGGCATTGTCATATCCACTATGGGTAAAATCAGCTATCATCTCATCTAACTGTTCAGAAAAACAGAGGTCATTAGTATTGAACCTACTAACTCTACAGAACTGAGATCTGACTGTGCCTCTGAAAATGTGTGGTGCGTGCATGCTACTAGCATGAGTATACCTTCCTGCACAAACATCCTTTCTATGTAGGCCTTTACAACCCTAGCCATGTTATACAGATGTTCCCCAACTGATCTTGGTTAGATGGTCATTATTCGCAGATCAAGTCTGTGATCAGCACTGACTGACTTTGTCCATGAGGGACATAGGTGCCACCCACAGGGTGAATTTACAGTCTCCCATCCAAGTGTCAAGCTTGTACTTGAATAGGGTTATTAAGGAGCTCTGTATCTTGTGAATTGGGAGTTTATTCCAGAGGAGCTGCAACCTCTGAGATATATATCTGTCTCTCCAGCATCTTCTGTTAATCTCACAGGCTAGGTTGAGATCCCTGGAGTGAGTAGCACTTATCCCATTTGATTTGCAGATGTGCAGGATTTCCATTAGGGCAGGGTCAATGACTGCTCTGTATACCAGGCACAAGCTGCATCTCAGCAGCCAGTAGGATACAAAGTACAGTGACAGAGCTTTCAGTCTTTCTATGTAGGTTGTCTTGGACACCATGAATTTTCTTTGTGAGAAACCTCTGTGGTCTCTCCAGCTGTTGCAGGTGTCTGCTGAGGTACATGCAAAAGGGAGCATTGTACTTTATTAGTGGTCTGATGAGGTCAACTACAGAGAAGTTATAACATCCTTAGTTTTGGATGTGATGCCCTTACTTATGAGATGTGCAACACAGAAGGCTGTCCTTACCACTGTGGACACATGGTGATTGAAATTTAGATTGCTATCAACCTATGTTCCCAAATCTCACACTACTGGGTTTGAGCTTGGGGGGTGCTATCAATATTGTAATCTGCATGGAATTCCTCTTTGCCAAATGGAATTACAATGCACTTTTTTTGCATCTAGCTTTAGTCAGTGGCTTTGGCACCAGTTATTTGTCTGTGTTAGCCCTTTTTATAATATGTTAACATCATTTGGGAACTCAATGATTGCACTCAGTTTGCAAACATCAGTGAACGTGGTAAGCCACAGACCATTTACGTTCACCTGGACTTTTGAAAAATAGATTCCAAACAGTAGAGGGCCCAGCAGAGATCCTTGTGGTACACCGCTGGTAACTGGTCTACTGGTAGAGGTGGAATCCCCAACTTTAACAGTGTATGTTCTGTCGGTGAGCCAGTTGGCTAACCATCTAGTGACATATGGGTTAATCCCAAGCTGAGAGAGTTGCTCAATGATACCTAAGTAAGGGATTGTGCCAAAAACCTTTGCTAAGTCAAGGTAAGCAAGATGTACTGGTTTGCCTTCATCTAGGGCTTTTGTGACATTCTCAAAGAAGTCCACCAGGTTAATAAGCATGATTAATGAAGTCAAACTGGGTCAGATCAAGAGTTTGAAGGTCACCTATGTCCTTGATTATAAGGCCCATGATGATTCTTTCCATGGCCTTGCAGATAAGGCTGGGTAGGGTTATGAGTTTATAGTTCCGAGGGTTGGTTGATGGACCCCTGTGTGCAGGGAGATTACTGTTGTTATTCTCCTCTCTGCTAGAACAAAACCAATGCCCAGGCTGAGGTTAAAGAAAGTGTCAAGTGATCCTGCTACGTCTTGTTTAAGATTGTTTAGTAAGCAGTCTGGGATGTTATTTTGTCCCACAAAGCTGGGGTTTTTGTCCTTGGAGAGCATGGATATAACCTGCTCTTTTGAGATACCGGGTAGAATTCTGGTGTCAGGTACGCTTTGGGGTATGATTGGTGGGGACAGGGGGGTGAAGTTTGTGCCAAATCTGTCAGCTAGCAGGTTTGCAATTTCCACAGGTTCAGTGTGAGAGGTACCATCCACTATAAGTACAGCACATAGCTGGGCATTCCTTTTTAGATTTCGGACATAGCTAAAGAATACATTATGATTATCCTTAGTTAGAGATGCTAATTTAGCTTCATAACTAGCTTTAGATGACTTTACAAGATATTCTTGTTCAAGCTGTGGAGGGCATTCTTCATCTGCTGAGTAACATCCCTATTATTCTTAGACATCAGTTTCTTCTTTTTGTTATATAACCTATTTATACTTGAGGTCCACCAGGGTGGCCTGTTTTCTTCAGGAGGACCTGGTTTTTATCCAATCAGGTATAGCTGAGTCTATACAGTTGTTTAGGTGATTATACATGGCATTTGTGTACTCCTCTACATAGGAATCATTGTTGGCTGTGCTAGCAGGTGATTTGAAACTTTTTATACCATCACCTATAGGCTGTACTTTGCTTTGGATACATTTTTCAGGTTTTTTTTTTGTTTCTGTGGGGGTGTCAGGTCTGATCATTACTTCAAACAAGACAGATTTATGGTCTGACCTTACCAGGTAGGGCAAAACTAGGGGGTAGTGAAGTGACCCCCCCCCATTTTGGTGAGTACTAAGTCTAGGACATTTGTTCCCCTTGTGGTGTGCAGACTAGCTGTTCCAGGGCATTTGTACTGATAAAGTCTAGAAACCTCAGAATGAGCATGTTTGTGCTCATATATGTCACCCAGTCGATGGAAGGATAGCTGAAATCTCCCATGACCAAAGTGTTTAGCTGTATAGTGAGTGACTCTAGTAATTCCAGGTAGGCAGTGTGCTTCTCTTGACTCATGGTGATGGACATATAGCTAGTAATGATGTGGTAGGGTGCTTTACCCATAGTTAGGTGGGCCTGGAGTATCTCAAGAGAGTCATACTGTTTAACCAGTCTCCAGGTGTATTTGGCTTTAATGAAGATGGATAAACCTCCACCTTTGGCTCTTTCATACTCGTTTTGGGGTCTGAATGTGTGGAAGGCATTATAGCCTTGCATGGCCAGGTGCTCTCTGTGGCCTTGAACCATGTCTCAGTGACTGCATACATGCCAGCATCTTTCCAGGTGAGGAGTGCTTCCAGGGAGTGCAGTTATCTGTTTAGGCTCTTAGGATTAAGCCGCATTACCTTGAATTTGTCTCAAGTGGAATTTTTAAGTAGAAAATGTTGTTGTTTTGGCATTGCCTAAAAAGGCACTATGGGGGAGGTAAGCACCTTTTCCAGTATCTGAAAGGCTAAGGGAAATAGATGAAGGCCATGTCTGGCAATGCAGCATGGTCTGTCAACCATGTCTTCCTAGACTGACAGATACTGGATACCCCTAGATTAACACCAGAAGCTAAGCCAATTGTTGAAGTCAATCATTTTTTGTCTATATTGTGGCAATCCTGGGTGAAGGTAGAATGCTGCTTAGTACTAAGGACATATCTGTCTAGGACACATAATCAGTCATGTATTTCTTCATATAGTCCAGAGAGGCATGTCTCAAGTCATTCTCCCCAACATGTACTATGAGAGATTCATATTGGTAATTGTTGTTGAGTGACTTGAGTGCATGTCTGATTTGATGGATCATGGCACCTGACAGGCAACTGACTATGACCTTCTCATTGTCCAGCCTGGTGAGGGGGGCATCTGTGTGTCTCGCTTTAGGGTTTACTATGACCAGGATATTTGGTTTTGAGGTGTTTTGTCTTATAGGCTTATTTGTTGAGACACTGGTGTATGTGTTGTTATGTGTAGTAGATTAAATTTACTTTGCAGTGTGCGCAAACGGTTTGCGCTTGGGAGATCTCTGATCTTTTGGTATGCTTCTACTGAATACCTCTGTGCATATGTGGATTTTTGTGTTGTGGCCTTGTTTAGTGTGAGAGGTGATGTGGGTGTGCTGGCAACCTGCTTGATGTCAAGTTTGTTGTTACGTGACAGAAATTATTCCAAATTCATAGTGTAATTACATTTCTCACATATTGCATTTGTTTGTTTTAGGTGTAAGTGGTTGACAGTATACATAAGGAAATGACTACATTGCCTCAGGATGCCCATGTCAATAAGGTTGGCTGGAGAAATGGTTGGAAACTGACTGTCCATTATGGCAAGTTTTTACTGTAACTGCTTTTGGGGAGTGGGCTAGTTTAACCAGATTTTGCTCTAAGATTAACAAAGGGGCTTATTTTATTGAAGGCTAGGGGTGAAAACAGTGGCAACCTTTCTCAGTGCACAACTGAGTTTTCCACAGATGTCAAGGAGAAAATTGTCTTTCAAGGTGTTTGCGTCTATACAGGGCACCGCTGAACTTTGTTCAAACACAAGGCTTAAATACAGGTGAAATTAAACACCTTTAAGCTAATGCACCAATGGAAAGCACACAATGAGCCAGGCATTTTTCTATGGTTGTCTACATCTGATCTGTTGTGTGGGGTTGGTGGTGGGTGTGGGATCCCCACTTTGACATTCATGCATGTGACCTACGACCCCCCACCAGTTATTTGGATCACCACATATACTGCAGTGGTATTTGTCAACTAGGGTAGCACTGCATGGTGTAGGTAGGGCAGTACTGGGGGTACACATCCTGCTGTCCCACAGAGCTGTCAGTTGTCTGCTGCTATCTCAGTTAGCCACCCAATTCCTTTACATGCTTGATCAATACCATAGCTATGCTTTCAGTATATTCCACCCCATTATTTTAATTTGTTACAGAGACTGGCTTACCTTGTGCCTGCAGCTGTTGTGAGGATGGTGCTTGAGCGTTGAATGCACACAATACACTGCCTATACATGGTCAGGTATCCCCAACTTAGATGAGGCTCAAAGTACACACTTCTGCCACAAGGGTGCAGGCAGGACCCTTCTAATGTAAGATGACTGGAATACTGCTCAAGTGTAAAAATACAGTCTAGATTCAGAAGATCTGAATCTAGTCTGTGCTTTGTACTAGCTACTTAAATCAACAGAACAACTTTTTTTAAAAGTGTAAAAAAAATACAGTAAAAATCAGAAAAATGAGACAGCACAATGATAAATTACAGCCAGCTAAGTGCAAAGGAAACTCACAAGGTAATTATTTTTTTGACTTTAACAGTGGATGCTTTGGATTTCAACAGAATCTCTCCAGACTTTTGGCAAAAGTAGCCAAATGTTGATTGGTTCTTGATGAAACCAAACATGGCTGGTCCAGTGTTTGAAGGTTTTCTATGTCCTTGTTAATCATTTCAATGATAATTCTTTCTACAGCTTCTCATATGAATCTAGTCAGAGTTTGGTCTGTAGTTCCCAGGATCTGTTGGCAGCCCACTCTAGTGCAGAAAAATGATCAAGGCAGTTCTTCATTCACATGGCTCAAAGACTGTTTGAAGGCTAAGACTAAACAGTGACGCCAATTATCCTGATAGGTCATGTTTCAGACTATTTAGGAGGCATTCTGGGATGTTATCAGGACTTACTGATGCAGTGTTTTTGGTCTTAGAGATTACAGTGAAAGGGATGGAACTGAAATATAGACAGGGTGAAATTGGAAGTGAATTTACTGGCTAGCATACAGGTTCATAGGTTCATAGGTTGGGACTAGGCTATCGGCCCTGGGGCCTATACAAGCCTAGCCATAACAATTCCCTGGATATTTCTTCCCACAATATTTATTTCCCTGGACCCCTGTCTAGCAGGGTGACTGACGTGATCCCCGAAGTGAATTTCCTATCTCCCATCCAATCGTCAAGGTTCCTTTTGAAGAGGGCCAAGGAGGTGCTCTGCTTGACATGTATGGGCAGTCTATTCCAGATTCTGGGGAGTCTCTGGGTCAGGAACCTATCCCTCCAGCATTTTTTGTACATTGCGATGACAAGGTTTAGATCCCTAGAGCCTGTGGCTCTGAGGGATTGGGATTTCTTTAAGTGGAGCATGTTCCACAGCTCAGTGTTTGACATGGCCTTGTATGTTAAGCAGAGATTGCCTCTGAGTAGACAATATGCCCAAGAGTATAGCTGGAGTTTTTTTAGACGGTCAGCATAGGGCATCTGCTTTAGGCCTGCGATTCTTTTAGTGAGGTATTTCTGTGACCTTTCCAGCTGTTGCAGATGTCTTGTGAGGTACATACCAAATGGGGCATTGTTCTCTATAATGGGTCTAATGAGGGATGAGTACAGTGGGACAATGATCTCCTTTTTTCTGGATGAAAAGCTCTTAGTGATGAAGTGTGCTACATAGAAGGATTTCCTGACACTTGTGTTGTGGCGATGTGGTTATCGAAGGTGAGACCACAGTCCACCTGTGTCCCTAAGGATCTCATCACACTTTCAGTGTTTAGTGTACTGCCACCTATGTGGTAATTCATGGGTACATAGTTTTTCCAAAAGGGGAGAACTATACATTTTTTGGCATTAAGCTTGAGCCCATGGCTCTGGCACCAAACATCTGTTTCTGTAAGGCCATTTTGTAGAATATCCACATTATTTGGGGATTCAATAATGGCTCTCAATTTGCAGTCATCTGTGAACTTTGTTAGCCAGAGTCCCTTAGTGTTGGCCTGTACTTCAGAGAAGTAGATTGCAAACAAGAGCGGTCCCAGGACTGAACCCTGAGGTACTCCATTTGTCACTTGCCTGGAGCTGGATTTGGAGTTGGCTACTTTTACAGTTTGGGCTCTGTCAGTAAGCCAGTTGGCAACCCATTGAGTGCCGTAGGGATTTATGCCCAGCTTAGTAAGTTTATCTGTGATTCCAGAGTGGGGGGTGGTGTTGAAGGCCTTGGCGAGGTCCAGACAGGCTGTGTGGACTGCCATACCCTCGTCCACAGCTCAGGAGACTGATTCGAAAAAGTCAATCAGGTTCAGGAGACAAAACCGGCCCTTCATGAACCCAAACTGGTGGGGACCAGTGTTTGAAGGTTGCCAATGTCTTTGTTTATAAGTTCCATAATAATACATTCCATGGCCTTGCAGATCAGGCTCGTCAGACTGATGAGACGGTAGTTCCCAGGATCCAAGGTGGATCTCCCCTTGTGGAGTGGGATACCTGTAGCTGTGCACCACTCAGTGGGCGCAAAGCCTGAGGTGAAGCTATGATTAAACATGACACTTAGGTGAGGTGCCAGTTCATTTTGTAGTTCATGTAGTGCACAGCTCGGGATGTCATCTGGTCCCATGGATGTTGTATTCTTAGCTTTGGAGAGTGCGGTTTCTACCTGTGTGGCCGTGATTACCGGAATTTGGCAATATCCTTGGAATCAGTATATTTAATGCCATTCTGTTCTATCTCAGAGCATATCTGAGCATTGCTATTTAGATTCTTGACATAACTATAGAATGGCTTGTGGTTGTCTTTGGAATCTTTGGCAATTTTATTTTCGTAACTAGCTTTGGAAGATTTTATGAGGGATCTCAGCTTTTTACTGAGGCTGGTAAGGGAGTTTTTTGCATCCTGGGATTTTCCTCTTTTCTGCAACAGTTTCTTTCTTCTGTTGTATAGTTTCTTTATGGCAGGGGACCACCAGATTGGCTTCCCTTTTTTGGAGGAGAGCGTCTTTTTGCTATATTTTTTGGGTCAAAGTAGGTGGCTGCATTTACAATCAGTTCAGCAGAGGATTTGGACATAGCTAAAGAAAACCTTGTGGTTGTCCTTTTCCTGTAACGCTATCTTTTTACCTCAGATTTGGCTTTAGTAGACTTAATTTGTCCTCCTAATTGATTGGATTGATGAATATGTTTTTATCATGCTGGGTATAACACTTCCTAATCTTGAAAACAACAAACCAAGTGAAAAACCAACAGCGCATAAAAATAAAAAATCAAAAATAAAAATAAGCGACAATGTTGTATAGGCGGTTGGCAAAATTTAATAAAAATAAAAAAATGATAATAATGACAATAATAATGATGATAATAATATAATTATAATAAATATAAATAAAAGTAAATATAAATATAAATAACAATAAAAATAAAAGTAAAAATAAATATAAAAATAAATATACTAAATATAAATATAAATAAATATAAATAAAAATAACAATAAAAATATTTTTGATACTTCCTAATCTTGAATAGGACTTTTTTTTATTTTGTTGTGCTATTTATGTTTGGATTCCATCGTGGAAGTTTGACTTTTGAGTTAGCTCTGGATTTATTTCTGGTAGGCAAAGCTATCTCTATGCATTTATTGACATGATTGTGTTGGGTTTCTTTGAACAATTCTGTAAAGGCATCTATATTGCAGGATTTGGGGGCTTGAATTTTTGATAGGTTATTACTTAGTAGTGGGTGCCAGGCTGGCAACTCAACACTGTAAAACTCCACTGCCAATCATGAGTGAACAGGTGATCTGCTGTGGCGACTCCTAACCGGGAAAAAGCTGAAAGAAGAAGTATGAAGTTTGCCTTAGAAAAGTTCATAAATATTATGGGGTTAGCAAGGAGTCACAGAATTGATTTTTATCATGAAGGAGACAGCTTTATGGTTTGACCTTACTAGAGAGGGCATTATACTGGGGGAGGGGAGTACAGCATTCTACCATGCTTGTGAGTCCCTGGTTGAGTATGTTTGTGTATGGAAATAGACTATCTGGTGCAAGATGTTTGTATTTACAAAGTCCAGTAATATCTGATCCTGTAAGCATGGAGTTGTGTAAGTATCTCAGTTTACAGAAGGGTAGTTGAAGTCACCCATAAATATGATATTGGGTTGAATGGAGAGGGCATCCAGTAAGCCCAGCCCAAGTATGAGTTATGGTTTACTTGGGTCATGTAGCATGACTTATAGCTTGCCTACTGATCTTGTCTTCAAATACTTCTTTCCTTTTGTCTGTATCTCCATAATTCATCCAGCCAGTTCTTAATCTTTTTACCCGTAAAGCTACGTGCCTTATTTATTGTCTTACATTTTTGCCTGCACTTTACTAATATATTACTCTTTCAAAACTTTAGCTAACTTTTTCTTCAACCTTTCTACAGTTAATCACATTTCCCTTCTTTCTTTCTTTTCCCACAGCCCCTGCCCTTCAGCTACTTTGAATAAGTGTAAAAAACATGTCCCTAACATTCTTATCATATGACTCACTCTGTTTTGCTTTCACTTCCAGATATTTGTTGAACTACCTTGAACTCCAACCACACATGAATATTGGCCACTTTCTTTTCCCCACATCTCCAACAGTCTTGGTTACTCCACTGGTCCTTCTCTCCTAACCTCTTTGATGTCCTGTACCATCTATGTATTAGCCTCATGTTCTGTTCTCTGTCACCAGCCTTGATACCTTTACACAGTTCATTATTTTCACATCTCAACTCACTTTTCATTATTCTCCTATACCTTTCCTTTCCTTTTTTCACCCTCCCCTTAATTGTCAAATCAATTAGCTTTTCAACCTCTTTCAAATCATTATACATTCACTCTGTACTGTCTTTCTGTATAGTCTCTCAGTCAAATTCATTTATTTTTACCTTCTGATTTTCTATCTCTTTCCTCATCTCTGGCCACATCTGCCCATCTTATCACTCCCTTATACAACAAAACAGTGCCCTACTCTCAAACCAAGCACTGTCTTACCAGCTAAAGGAAAATATGCCATCCTCTCTTCCCCTCTGCTTCTATCTAAACTACATATCTGCATAATTTTCTTCTCTTGTAAATGCTTGACGATGGCACCTCTAATCATATCCCTAATCCTACTTCCTTGTGGTGCTCTTAATCTACACTTTCTAAGGTAATTCCTCAAACCAATTTCACTTGCTTTCTCTATTTACTAGGCATATTTTCCTACTTCTGCTGCTGTAACTGTCCTCTAGGATCTTCTACCTCTCTCCTTTCTTCTCTATATCCTATATGCTTTGCTTTATGCTCTCTGCCTCTACACGCCTCCTAAAGACATGTATACCCCACCCTATAATAAATTCATTTGCTATTATTTTTTCCTTGATTATCCTAGTTCACTTTCTTCTCAATTTAAATGTGTCACACGCCTTCTGTATCTCCCAAAGATATATTACTGTTGGTTTAATCTGCACTTGACTTAAGGGTTAAATCAGTAAGAGCATTACGGCCTTTCTTACCAATTCTACTGTCCCATTCAAAGCACTTACATTGTTAGTCCACCTGTCTAACATTTCTTTTACTATATCCATTAAGTATTCTCAGTTCTTCCCCTTTACTTACCTACACCACGATATAACTTACTAACCAAATACTTGTCTCCTTCTGAAGTATGGAAACCCACCAAGTTCTGCCCCCTCAAATCTCTATCATCAGTGATTTTTTTAGATGATATATAAGTCTCAGTTCTCTTCCAAATGCCATTCAAAAACCTTTAATACCAGGAAAAACATCTGTTCTACATCCTCCAAAAAGAACTTAATGTTACAATAAATAAACTTACACTGCTTCCTTTTCCCTTTGGCTTAGTTTCACTATTAACCTATTTATTGTTTGAGCTTACTTTTACATAACCCAAATGACTATACCAAATGAAAACAAACATCTCTGTCCAGTTTTTTTGCCTAGAGTTACATTAAAAAGCAAACTCCTATATACCCTCATTTTCATGTTTTGCATCTTATACAAATCGCTAAAACTTCAAATAGCCCTCCATTCTCTGAGTATCTATTTTTCAGTGTCTGTTATTAAATCCCCATGTACATAGTTAAAAGCCTTGTGTATCTCCATAAGTACTAACGCCGCTCACTTTGTCTTCTCCCTTTGATACCAGCTGATAAAACTCAACATTAAACTCCACTGATACATAGATCACCTGCCATTCACAAACTCCACTTACTATTCCCCCACTACCTTTGATATATGGACACTCAGTGCGTTACATATATACTGGTCATTATTTTACTGTCACGGTTGCATAAACATCACTTTCAGATCAATAAATGACAGGTATTGTCCACTGCTTAGAAAAAGGTCTTTATTAGAAATTTGTCTTTGAATTGGTGAAATCAGGAGAGTTTCCAATTGTCAAGACATCCTTTTATCTTAGCTACCACAGAAAAGGTATTTAGCAAAGATAATTCTAGCATTTAGAATGCTTTGTAAAAAATGTGCAAAATACTAAGTCTTCCATTATTTTGCAAACCGATAACATAACCTTGCAGATAGAACAGAAACAACTGTCCTAAGGATCCCACTTAAGATACTTTTTAAATCACCCAGTTTGTATTCCTCTACACAAATAGTAGCGGCTTTGTCATTTCCATGCAGCTCAGGAATTTACTCCATGACAGGTGACATAGGTTTTAAAATCTATAAACATTTGCTCTAGGGTACATATTGGGGAATAATTAGAATCACCTCCATCACCATCATTGTCTTCCTCTTCATCATGATTACTTTTGATGTTGTTATATTTCTCAGTGAACAATCTTCTTATTCAAATTTAAGCATTACTTGTTTTGTGTAAAAGGAATTCTGAGATAGTACCTACATATATTTCTGCTTTACCATTGCATATTTATTGTTGTATTTGTATTTGTTCTTGTTCATGTATACCCCTTTTTTTCTATTTGATGTTGCCTTTTGACCTGAGTGCTAACTGAAAATGGTCTGTTGTTTAGGCCCAGTTCCTTTACTCATTTAACAAAGAAAGTAAATAAAAAATAAATAAATAAATATAACTAGCCTGACATTTACTAGATTCATCCTTTCCCCTTCTTCTTGTGCAACAACACCTCTATTTGGCACATTGACTCCAACATATTTTCCTTCTCAGCTATGTTATTAAAAAAAACTTGCCATATAGTCTTCTGCCTCTTACACCAATTTATAATAGTCAGCTGGAAATCCATCTGGATCCCTGCTTTACCTGTTACATATATCTGATTAACTCTACTACCTCACTTGCACTAATTTCTTCATGCATCCACTGTCTATCCTTTTCTCCTAACACTGTTCCTTCAAACATCATACCCACTGCAGTCCATCTTGCATAAGTTTCTCACAGAATTTCCTAAATTCCTCCTTTCATTGTTCCTAGTAACACTCCTGCATAGTTCTTTTTCAATTGCGAATTTTTAACTTGGATATTATTTGCATTCAATGTTAACAGATATAAAAAAAGGTCTATATTATATAAACAAAGCATTAAAATGTCAACTCGCTGTTGATCGACCCCTATTTCATAAAACTGCACAACATCGAACTCTCAAATCATCGGTTTCTTTACGAGGGAAAGAAATTGGTAATCCAAACACACACACCACATTACAACAAAGACTATTAAGGCGGGGGGCTTTGCCCCTCACATCTCCAATGAGGCGGGCTGTGCCCCCCAACTAAATAATAACTCTGAGATCGCACTACAGTCGGGAAAAGGGCAGATTTCAAAGAACAGCCAACTGATTTCTTTCCCTTGGAAAGAAATTGATGATTTGGCCGTTTGATGTTGTGGAGCTTCGAGAAATAGGGGTCGATCAAAGGTGAGTCGACATTTTAATGCTTTCTTTATATAATATAGACCCTAAAAAAGGACAACAGTAAATGACGGTTGTGAATAAGAAAACAATCAGGAAAATTAAAAAGAAATATAACTTCATTAAATTAACTACATGCAGTATTGACAATACTCAGCATACCATGCTCACATGGGGATGTACATATATTAATACAATATAGGAAATTAAAAAAAAATCATGTAACTTTCTCATAGAAAGTAATCTCCACCAGCTAAAATGGTGAGATATCCAGTTATTTTAAAACGATAAGGGATCCAACCTTTGAGCAGTCAGAAGAGAATACACACTTAATGTCAGGGCATGACCTCTTTTGACTTCCCTTTCTTTGCACACAAAATTTTTATTTTAGATTATAAGACCCATCCAAATCTGTATCTTCAGGTGTTTTTTTACCCTTATTTATGGCTCCATATAGACACACCTTCCAATATTTCTTAAATTCTATTCTGAAGGAGTTGTAGGCGTCATCCCTCAAAGCATCTGGGGAGGAAGGCCAGCTGAGCAGGAATCTTTCTACTAAAGTCAACTAATACCGTTTTATTGGTAAGCTACTTGAGTTTTTGAATTCTACTGTGGTTGATTAGCAGGGTAAGAATATTTTTCATAATAGACAAGATATTAGGCATTATTATAATTTTAGAGCATGGATTCTGCCTGAGATAGAGCCAAAGGTTTGTAATGTGGGGAGCAAAGATGATAATATCTTTTCATATACCATGGTAATATTTTCTACTAATGATTCAGTGATAGCTGTAACAACAAGTAGTTCTAAATATTTAGTAAATGGGTTGATGATAGTCCCACTCCTAACTGAGAGTAGAGTTACCCAGTAGTCAAAACATACTTCAGCATGTTGATTTGTAATCCTGAGAACTCTCCAAAAAGTAGGAAAATCTTACCCACTAGCCTTCTTTAAGTCTCTTCAAAAAGGGCCTCAAACAGTATTTTAAAGAGCACCGGCTTTGTCCCTGTACTAATCCTGATTAATCACTACTTATTCAATGCCTTATTAAAATTAATATTGTACACATCTCTTGCTCATAACAGCTTGCTGCAACTTGTTGTTTTTGTATGCTATTACACACTGTATATATTGTCAGTACCTAGTAGAGGGCATTGTAAATATGTTTGACTCATATCTGTTATGTTCTATCTGTGTTTTCTGGAGATTTTCTCCCCGGGCCTCTGCTGAAAATGGACATATATCCTCTTGGGCTCTCCCGGTCAACACAGGTAAAATAAATAAATACATTATTGTGTCCATAATTATTATTTTTACCACTATCAGATATGTGGTGTACACAGTCAACAGTATGACTGTAATTACTGGGTATGGGAGCTGTGTGCAGATGAAAATGACAGACTTTTGTCCTGCTGTCATGATAAATTGAAATAGTTGTTAGTTTGGCTTGTCATTTTTTAAATCACATTCAGATACTTGCAGTGTACAAAGTGAAGGGTTGTAAATGATGGAACAACTGGAGAGGCCGCAAAAGTACCTCACAAAGAGGATCCTAGGCCTTAAACATTTGCCTATATGGACAGACTAAAAAAACTCCAGCTATTCCCTCTCTCATCTCACCTACTTAGTGGCAATCTCTGCTTGACTTACAAAGCCATGTCTGACCCAGCACTGTTAGAAATGCTACATCTAAAAAAATTCAAATTCCTCCAAACCGCACGCTCCAGAGACCTTAACCTCATTACCAGAATCAACAGAACATACTGGAGGGTCAGGTTCATAACCCAGAGACTGCCTATGCTATGGAATAGACTTCCCATACATGTCAAGCAGAGCACCTCGCTGACCTTCTTTAAGAGAAATCTTGATGAGTGGATGGGAAGTAGAAAATTCACCTTGGGGATCACTCCAGTGACTTTACTCGACAGAGGCACTTAGAACTAAGGTCGGGTGGCATGATGCCAGGGTAATCCTATGGGCTAGGCTTGTAAAGGCCCCAGGGCCATTAGCCTAGTGCACACCTATGAACCTATGAAAATAAGTAGTAAACCTCTTGTGATCTCAGAACAGCTGGTGGTTAAGAAGATACAGTCATCTCAAACATAAATAGTGCATTCAACCCTTTCAATTTAAGGAAGAATCTTATTGTGGCTACCAACACTTCCATTGCTAATGGTAAAAGGTCAATGGATAATAAGCATCCCTCTTTAGTGCCCCTTAAAATGGCCTACTTTGGAGATTTAGCTATTAAGGGCTACACAGAAGGAGGGGATTCTGTAAAACTGGCCCATCCACTCTAGAAATGGTCCCCCAAATCCTCTGTTGTGAAACACTAAAAACATAAAGTCCCTTTCCACTACATTGAAATTCTTAGTTATGTCAAATAAAATTATTGCAGACTGTTGGGGATTGTGTCTTTATTTCCATAAAATAGGAAAAGTTCCCACAAATTACCTGTTTAACAAACACATTTTTACCCCTTTTCTATCAGTCTAGGTAACATTTTATTCAGCCTTTCAGCAGTATTTTCATATCAACAGTAATCAAGGTGATGGGCCTAAAATCCTGAATCTTTTGGATCTAGACATTTGTTTCTGAAGCACAAAAATCATCATCTGGTTACACTCTGAGCCAAGTTCATGTACAAATGCTACAGAGTTGTACATATATGCCAGTTCTCCCCACAGACCACCCAACACACACACACACACACACACACACACACACACACACACACACACACACACACACACACACACACACACACACACGCGCGCGCACACAGACACACACACACTTGTATAGTTCAGTTGGAAATCCATCAATACTCACGGACCTATGCAGTTTCATACCTTTGACATCAGACTTAAGGCTAGCAAATGGAAAAGGCTCATCTGGCATATTTGTCGCTGATTTTGAAAATGGATTAACTACAGAGTATGCCTAGTTTTACGCAGTCTGCATAGCGTGTCCATGTATAAAAGTCAACAAAGTGAGGCCTAAAGGCCTCTCTTAAGTTCTTCTCTACTATAATGATTTCCTTGATAGCCTTTCAGTCTAGAAGAGGCAGGGACTAGCCCTCCAGTAATGGAAAAAACATAAAATACATCTTAACTCACATTCCCTTTTCAGTGTCTAACATACACAGTAGAGTGATCAGTTGTAGCTATTTTTCCTGCAAAGGGATAGAGTAAGGGTTATTGTATTATAGCTTTGTGAATATATTACAGTAGTTGTCTTTACTAATAACTCTTCCTCTCCTGTTAACATTACTTTGTGCAAGCCCTTTAATGCTAGTAAGTCACCACTGAGTGCTATTTTGCATCCTTTCCACCACAGAAGACACTGTGTCAATGTTCCTTTCTAGGGCGTCTCTGACTGCCTGTGTAATGGCAGCCCTTCTCACTGATGTTCCCATTTATACATAGACAACCTCCATCTTTTAGAGCTACTTTCCTCCGTGGGAGCTGTATTTCTATTATGTGAGGGGAATACTTTCAATTAAGGGGTCGCTTAGCATTATGCATTGATTTTCCCTGAGAAGCAACAGGTTTATTGCACTACCCTGCTGAGTAGAAATGCCTTGTTCCACCTTTTGAGATAATGGCACATGTCTGCTCTGATCAGTGAATTCCAAACAGGCAGAGTATCTTTCAAGCTAATAATAATAACAAAAAAGCTAAAAAGTAGAGAATTTCATTTTAGCATGAACATAAATGCTTCAGCAGCCAGTGTAAGCTTAGAAAATTAAAAAAGGACTGGATTACATGAAAAGAGACATGGAAGAGCTCTCTGATCTTGTAGCCCAGGCAGGTATAGCCCTGAGTAGCATCTTGCCATTGCCCAGAATGATACTGCAGTACAAGGACAAAATGATTGACTTCAACAATTGGCTAAGCTTCTGGTGTCATTCTAAGGGAATTGTAAGGCAGTATCTGTCTGCCTGGGACGACATGGTCGAGAGACCACGATGCTTTGCCAGAGATGGCCTGCACCTGTCACCCCTGGGATTCCGGATACTGGCTAAGGCTCTTGCTGCCCCTATAGTGCCTTTTTTAGGCAAGGATCAAATGACAAATTCACCACCGTAACATGAACAGGCAAGCAAAAACTGCTAGAAATCTAAACCTCAAAATGCACTCCCTCGAGGCACTACTTAAAATGGAGAACATGAATATCTGTGCAGTGACTGAGACCTGGTTCAAGGCTCCAGAGACTACCCCTGCATTACCAAGCTATAACTCATATTACACTTTTCGGCCACCTAACCTGGACAGGAACACCAAAGGCGGAGGTGTGTCCATATTCATTAAGGATATCCGCACCTCCAGGTTAGTTACTCAGCATAATGCATCTGTGTTATCCAAATGCAACTAACTCTGGGCACAACTGCAATCCAAATTGTAGCTTGCTACAGATCCTCCACCATGCCCTAGGATTCCCACTCTTCTTTTCTTGATATACTGGAAAATATTAGGGTTCTACCAAACACCCTAATAATGACCCTAATAATGACCAATTTCAACTACCCCACCATTAACTGGGAAACCTACTCATGTACCAACTCCTTTGCTCAACGCTTTCTGGAATTCATTAATTCCAATGCCCTGGATCAACTTATCCACACCTCCACCAGGGGCAACAATATCCTAGACCTAGTCATTACCAACATGAGTGACCAGTGTTCCACACCTGAAGTTAACTCCTCATCGGTCAGATCCAACCATAAGCTAATCACCCTAGATATCCACATCCCACCCCCATCCCACATTAAGGAAATCATGGTAAAACATTTCTCCAAAGCCAACTTCATGCTTCTTAAGACAGAAGTGGCGAACTTCATGACACCCATGCAGATGGACAATACAGTTTTGACTGCTGAATCCTACACAGATGCACTCTATAAGCACTTGCACGATGCATGGATCATGCTGGAACCAAGACATATCCTCCAAAAAAAGGAATCCAATCTGGTGGTCCCCTGCCATAAACAAACTCAAACACAGAAGGAAATGTGAATGAACAATACCCCAGCCAGGCAACACCAGAATATAACGGAAACAGTTGCTGGACTACTTTTGGATGCATGATAAATGATACCTGGTAGTGAATTAATACCTTTATTCAATCATAAAAAAACAATACATAATCCAAAACCATTGAGCGCTTTCATCCACTATGTGTGGATTTCATCAGAATGTAGTACAAACAGATGATAGCAGTTTAAATTGACTTTTAGGCGCCAATTTTGCCTTCTTGTAAGAGCTTCATCTTAAAGCTACATAATTACCAATAAAACCTTTGTTAAAGCGTCAGCATATGACAATAAATATGCCAAGCATAACTATTGTTGAACATTCTATGTACTATAAATAATCAATCAAACAAAGAAGGAAGAAACTGTTGCAAAAGAGAGTAAAATCCCATGAGTAGAGGAGTTCCCTGGCCAGCCTCAGTAGGAAGCTGAGATCCCTTATAAGATCCTCCAAACCTAGCTATGAAAACAAAATCACCACTGATTCTAGGGACAACCACAAAGCATTCTATAGCTATGTAATGGCAATACCCAAATCTGCTCTGAGTTACAGCATTGCTATAATTAGTTGCTATTGCCAACTTCCTGGCAGATAGGTTCAGTGCTAACTTTACCCCCCTCTCACCCCCTAAAGGGCCCATATCTATACAGGAAGAATGCAGAGTCCCTGTAATCACAACTATGCAGGTAAAAGCTGTACTCTCTAAAGCCAAAAACACAGCATCCATGGGACTGAACAACTCCCAGGCTGTATTTTACACTAACTTCAGAACAAACTGGCTCCCCACCTAAGCACCATGTTCAATCATAGTCTCACATCAGGCTTTGTGCCTACTGAATGGTGCACAGCAACAGTTATCCCACTTCACAAAGGGGGAGCCACCACTGATACCAGGAACTATCGCCCTATTAGCCTAATGAGCCTGGTCTGAAAGGCCATGGAATGTATCATCATGGAACTCATAAACAAAGACATTGGTAACCTTCAAACTCTGGACCTCACCCAGTTTGGGTTTGTGAAAGGCAGATCATGCCTCCTGAACCTGATCAACTCTTTTGAGGCCATCACCAAAGCTGTAGATGAGGGTAAGGTGGTTCACACAGCCTATCTTGACCTCACCAAAGCTTTCAACACCATTCCCCATTCTGGAATTATAGCTAAACTCACTAAACAAGGTATAAATCCCTACGTCAGAAGATGGGTTGTGAATTGGCTCACTGAGAGAACCCACACTGTAAAAGTTGCAGATTCAAAATCTGACTTCAAACCAGTGACAAGTGGAGTACCACAGGGTTCAGTCCTGGGACCTCTCCTGTTTGGTATCTACTTCTCAGAAGTACAGGCTAACACAGAAGGCCTTTGGCTAATGAAGTTTGCAGATGCCTGCAAACTATGAGCCATAGCTGATTTCCCAAATGATGCGAACATCCTACAGAAGGGCCTCACTGAGACAGATGCCTGGTGTCAGAGCCATGGCCTCAAGCTCAATGCCAAGAAGTGCATTGTCATCTCCTTTGGTAAAAACTCTGTACCCATGAACTACCACATAGATGGCAGTCTAATTAATTCTGAATGTGTGATAAGAGACCTGGGGACCCAGGTGGACAGTAGTCTCTCCTTTGATAATCACATCGCCACAGTAGTCAGGAAATCCTTCTACATGACACACCTCATCACAAAAGGGATCTCATGTAGGAAAAAAGAGGTCATTGTTCCCCTCTACTTGACACTCATTGGATCCATTATAGAGTACAACTCCCCTTTTGGAATGTACCTCACAAGACATCTGCAGCAGCTGGAAAGGCCACAGAAGTACCTCACAACCAGATGCCCTACACTGACCGTCTCAAAAAACTCCAGCTTTACTCTGTAGCATATCACCTACTCCAAGGTGATCTCTGCCTAACATATAAAGCTATGTCAAACCCAGAGCTGTTGGACATGCTACACCTAAAGAAATCCCAATCCCTCAGAGCTATACGGTCTAGGGACCTAAACCTTGTCACCACAATAAACAGGGCATGCTGGAGGGATAGATTCCTGTCCCAGAGGATTCCCATACTCTGGAACATGCTACCCATCTATGTCAAGCAAAGTTCCTCATTAGCACTCTTCAAGAAAAATCTTGATAAGTGGATGGGAAATAGGAAATACACCCCGCGGATCATTTCAGTGGCTCTGCATGACAGGGGGACATGAAAATAACTTTCTTGGGTGGCATAAGTCAGGGAACCTTGTTGGCTAGGCTTACTTAGGCCCTTGGGCCGATAGTCTAGTACTGACCTATGAACCTATTATTATTATTATTATTATTATTATTTCCTTTATACATTACAAGTAAATGAAAGTAAATGGAAGTTTACACGTTAGCATAAACAAAATAAAGATTTTACACTTATATGGATCTTCCATAGTGTTATTGAAGCATTGTGTTAACTGAATATACTAGCAATATAGTACACAGAGTAGGTTGGGAAAAGGGCAAGTCTATTATGCACAGCTCCACCATCAAAGAAATACATAACAAGTTTTCTCATATATATATTCTTAAAGCTGTTATGCTATAGTCTCATGCTAGAAGATATGTAACATCCAGCAAAAAAATAACAGTAGGAAATGGTAGTAGCTTTAAAAGCTGTGCAACACACACACACGCACACACGCACACACGCACACACGCACACACACACAAACACACACACAATTGCGTTTAACAATGTTTGGAGACTATTCATTAAAGCTACACTTAGCTTCTGCCCACTGTCTGTCTGGCAGAAGTAAGTCTTTCATATCATTCAAAGTTTCAGAACTTCAAGATCTGCAACATTTTTTCCCTGTAACTAGTTTGAAAATTGGAGCATCGGGAGCTCCATGAACATCAATGAATTTTGATCTGTTTTCTCTAACAGTAACCAACTTGTAAGGTGTTTTAGACATGGATGTCCACATTAACCTCTTCAGCTTCACTGTGCGCCATTCAAGTTCAGTTTTTTGATGTCCCTGTGACAAACACATACTGACTTGGTCATGACCTCTAGTGTAGCAGTATGTCATTAAGTCTAAGCTTGAAGCTTTGAATGAGTTTGAGAAGGTAAATACTTACATACTTGATGTGTCTGCTCTGTATAGGTTTTAAGGGCAATAAATTTGGTCTGGAATATAAACAGAATAAAGAATTAGATTAGACTATAGATCAGACAAAAGCAAAATGCAGTTGTGTTATAGCAGTAGTGATCTAAGTTATCTAAATAATAGATGCCCATAAATTACATCAGAAGCTTAGCAGAGACTAACTGGCATAATGGTTAAGGTCTTTGTCACAAGGTACAAGGTTCAATACTTTCCTCCAACCAATGCCTTTTTGTTCTCCCTGTCTCTCTGCGTGAGATTCCTCTTACCTACAAATAACATGCTGAGTTTTCCATCACAAACTCACCAGTGAATGACTGGAGCTGTGGGCAGTAGAGTGGTGCCCTATAGAGAGAAAAGTTGTGTAGACAACTGTTTTGGGCAAATAGTGTGATGCGCAGTATCCTCAAGATAGAACACGGATCACAGACTGTGTGCCATTGTAGAGCTAGCCACTCAACAGAGTAAAATATGGCTCTAGGTGATTCGGTTGTGTTGACTATTGTTGCAAAATGAGCATGGATATTTACTGGTAATAAGTGGATTGAGGATCCAACCTACACCAGGGTGTGCTCCTAAAGGCCAGTGTGTGCCTACCATAAAGCCAGTTAGCCAGTCTAGGTTACCAAGGATACTTCTGGAGGAAGATGGACATCCGAAGTATCAATGAGACAAGATGGAAGGACATTACAGCAAAGACAGTTGGTTTGGGATCCAGAGTCTAAGACTCAGGAGAAGGACAGGCTATGGACAGGAAATTGTTAGGCTGGAAATGGTGTAGGAATGGTGAGATAGGCTTCAGAATTAGTGACAGACTCATGGCAATCAGGTTCCAGTGTAATGATAGGGCAATATGATTGTGAGGGAAGGAGTGCATTCATATGGCATCTGCAGGACCTACTACATAAAGCAGGACAGTGTTGATAATGGGTGACTTGAATACACATATTAGGACAGACAGAGCAAGATATGAGGGCTGCCTGGGCCCACATGTGTGAGCAATAGGAATAAAGAAGGAGAGGCCATGACAGACTTTGGTCTGGAAAATGTCTTGATAGTGGCCAACACATGTTTTAGAATGAGAGACAGTCAAAAGATCAAATACAATAGTGAAGAGTGGCCAACATGCAACTCAGGTAGACTTCCTCCTAGTAAGGAAAGGACACTGGGGTAAAAGTGTTTGCAAAGTCCTTCCCAGTGAAAACAGCATAAACCACTGATTGTCACAATCAGCTACAAGAAATGGTGAGAGAAGGATCTAAGGTCAACAGAGACCAGACCAAAGACCTGCAATTTGATTGGAGAGAAAGTACAACAGTTCAAGGAATTACTTAGGGCTCTAGCACCTCATAGGTTCATAGGTTAGTACTAGGCTAACTGCCCTTGCCAGCCATTGTAAGCCTAGCCAATTATCCCTTGTGAGACTCAAACCCTGCACCTTGTGTTTGTAAGGCAAACACCTTAACCATTAGTCCACCCTCCCAACCCCTCAAGAAGAAGAAATATGTAGATTTGAAGAAGAATGGCAGGACCTCAAAATAGCATGTGCCAGGACTACAGAACAGATATGTGGTTGAGCAAGGTATAGAAATAAGGTACACAGGGAAAGTTTGTGGAATGCAGAAATCCAGGAAATCATCAAAAGAAAGAAGAAGTGCAGGGAAAAGTATGAGACAGAAATGATGGATCAGGCTAGGGAGGATTCTCTCTCTCTCTCTCTCTCTCTCTTTCTTGTTTATGCATTATGTGGTATATCAGGCAACAAGCACCTTTCAGCACTCATTGTTTCTGTAGCAATTACAGCTTGAGGTTGCTAGCCCAATGTCTAATCTTCCTCAGAGAATGCACCACCCTCTCACACCTAGGACCAATTTAGAGTGTCCAGTCCACCTACTGCATGTCTTTGGAATGTGGGAGGAAACCCACACAGGAGAAACAGACTCTGCACAGAAGGCACCACAGCTAAGAATTGAACTAGAGAACTGGAGGCAACAATGCTAACTGCTATACCACTGCACTGCCCTAGGAAAGAATACTAGTTGGCTAATAAAGAGGCTAAAAAAGGAGTTTCAATAGCAAAGAACAGGGCATCAGAGGCACTCTAAATCAAAAAAAGAAAGGCCAGCACCAAAATGAGTGGAAAATAATATTTTATTGATGTGGCAACACCAAAAAAATCATCAGACCGGTTTTGGCAGAACCAGCCTTCCTCAGTGACAAAATACAACTCTCTCAAGAACGCATATATATATATATATATATATATATATATATATATATATATATATATATATATATATATATATATATAAATACACACACACACACACACACACACACACACACACACACACACACACACAAATCAACACATTGGTAACACATCCATTCCCATTAATTACTCATAAATGGTCATTAAGACCTGGGGAAAATAAACCACCTAACTTAATGATCCAACTCCTTTCCTTTTTATTTAGTTTGGGCGCAATAGAAATGTGATCAGGGACATTACTGATCGGCATTGGAATATACTATCAGCTAATGATGTACTTTCCGAGGTCCTTACACCCAGGTGCTTATTTTCTTATCATAAGGGATGGAGTCTCGGTTCTTACTTTAACCATTATAAACATTGGAGTGGTTCTGGTTTAACTAATCAATTGACCATAACTGGTGATAGATTGATTGGATCTTTCCCTTGTGGTCATTGCTCTTTTTGTAAGTTTATGTCCAAATCCAAACAATTCTTTAGTAAAAATACCAGCATGGTTTATCACATACATTTTTTTGCGAATTGTAGCATGGACTGGGTGGTCTATTTAGTGGCCTGCTCATGTTCTGCTTTTTATATAAGTCAGACTTCCCGTCCAATCCGGATACATATGTCTGAGCATATGAGCGATGTTAGGAACAAGCAAGTTTCCAGTGCCCTAATTATACATACTATTAAACATAATTCTGCCAGATTTAATTTCATGGTGATAGATAAAATTCAGGGTGACAGGGCTAATAAAGCCGGTTGGCATTCTCTACTAAATAAAAAGGAAAGGTGCTGGATCATTACGTTAGGTGGTTTATTTTCCCATTAATGGGAATGGGTGTGTTATCAATGTGTTGATTTGTTTGTATATTATATATATATATATATATATATATATATATATATATATATATATATATATACATATGCTTTTGGGAGAGTTGTATTTTGTCACTGAGGAAGGCAGGTTCTGCCGAAACCGGTCTGACAACTTTTTGTTGTTGCCACATCAATAAAATATTATTTTCCACTCATTTTGGTGCTGGCCTTTCTTTTTCTGACCATTTGCACCAGCCATACATGCGTGGCTGTTCTTGTGGTTCATTAGATGCATTCTACCAGCTTCTGGAAACTGACTTAGTAGGTGGCACAAAGAAACTCTGTCAGGTTGCAAGGCAAAGACAGAAAGCTAAAGAAGATAATCAAACACCTCACATAAGAGATGCCAGCAACAATCTCCTCACCAGTCCACAAGATATCAAAGGCAGATGGAAGGAGTACGTCTAGCAGCTTCTGTATGAAGAAAACCCCACAGAAGCTGTACTGCTCCAGACACAGACTATGATGAGAGAAGAAGTGGAGCCCACCCTTGAAGAAGTAAGAATAGCACTAAGGAAAAGGAAGTCAGGGATCTGCCGGATCAGATGCGAACAGAGTAGATATAATCAAGATGTTTGTTGAGATAGGGGTGAAATGACTCCTGAGAGTACTCATAGCAGTGGGGAGAGGAAACTGTATCACAGATGACTGGAGAATAAGCATACTTGTGCCAGTGTACAAGAAGAAAGGGACATCCACAACTGTGAGCAGTACAGAGGTATCAAACTCCTGTCACATGACATGAACGTTCTGGAGAAAATGATTGATAAATGGATATGCAGATTAGTAAAAAAAGATAGGAAATGAGCAGTTTGAATTCAGATCAGGATGCAGCACAACTGACCTGATGTTTGTAGTGAGACAAATAGTTGAAAAGAAGGTAGAGATGAGGAAAGAGTCCAACTGGGCATTCCTAGACTTGGAGAAAATATACAACAACGTCCCTAGAAAGCTGATTTGAATGGTACTGTGCTGGTTCAAAGTCCAAGAAACATTGGTAGAATTAGTGCAGGCTATGTACAAGGACACAATGACTCAAGTATGAAATGTGTTGGGTCTTACAGAGGGTTTCCCAGTGGCACTGGGTGTGCAAACAATGGTTCAGCTCTGAGCCCACTGCTGTTCATACTGGTGATGGACTACATTAACAAACAGGTCATGGGGAAGATCATGAAAGTTAATGTATGCAGATGATGTGGCATTACAGGTAGATGTTAATCAAGAACTTCAGTTAAGGATAGGGGAATGGAATGCAAAATAGAAGGCACATGGGATGAGACCAAGCATAGATAAGACAGTGATAATGGCAGCAAATTGGGGAAATCAGAAAACGCTGAGAACTGAGATAGAAGAGAAGATAGTGGAAAAGGTTAATAGCTTTTAGTATCTGGGAGGAGTAGTTGAGGAAAAGGGAAGTCTGAATTAAGAGGTCAAATGTACAATCAGAGAGGCTGTAGCGAACTGGCTTAGATGGTCATGTGTAGTATATGACAGAAGGATGCCAAAGAAGCTGAAAAGTAAAGTGTACAGAACAGTGGTGTGACCAGTACGACACTATGGTGCAGAAATCTGGCGGTAAAGACAGAGTAGATGAGAAAGCTAGAGGTGATGGAAATGAAGTGTCTGACAAGGGAGGTAAGATGCACACTGTGGGAAATATGAAGAAATGATGATATAAGAGCAGAAGGCAAAGTAGCTATAACTGCAGAAAAGATCAAAGAGAACAGATTATGGTGGTTCTGGCACATGTGCAGAAAAGCAGAAGACAATCTGGTGAAGACAATTTGGGACAGACAAAGACATGGTAAGATGGAATTAGGTCATCCAGCAAAGATGTGGATGGATTGTATAAGAGAAGATCTGTGACAGTAAGGCATGAGTGTTGAAGAAGGCAGGAGTGTGGCAATGACTCAAAAGATGGCAACAGTTAACACAAAACCCTGAGCCCATGTAGAAAATGGGAAAAAGAGGGTTATTGATGATGATGATGATGATGATGATGATGATGATGATGATGGGAACAGAAATTAATACAGCTGGAAAGGTGGATCTTAAAAGACAAGAGGACAGCAGTTTGTACCTGCCACAATTTACTTTCAACCCATAGTTGTCTAGCCAGCCTGATACTCTAGTTAAATAATTATTAATAGAAGTGTGTGAATGCCAGGCTTAATATAATTAATTCATTTGGCAATTCATTGCATATTAAATATAACAAAATGAGAATACTATGTTTATTGCAGTCACAATACTAAGCACTAAGTCCAGATAACATCAATTCCTAATGAGAAAACTCATCTCTGAACTCTTACTGATGGTCTACTGTGTGAAAATCAAAATATAATCCAACATATTAGGAATGGATTCACTTGCAGTACACTAAGTGTATAAATAATAACTGCATTTTAATACTATCAAATGCTTTGGCAAGGTCTAGATAGAAAACACTGCTATTCAGTCCTTATTTCATAACATTCCCTAATGGGTCACTGAAATCAGTAAAACAAAATAAGGTATAATGCCATCTCAAAAAGCCATATTTATTAGAGTTAATGTTTATATCATACAAGTTTCCTTCTTCAAGGATCTCAAATTATCACCTTTCAAAGTATTTGCTAAAACTCATCATATTGGATGATAGTTTATATTCTGTCATAGCTTCCCCCTTTATGAATTGGAGTAATGCTTATTAATTTCCAGGATGCAGGTTGGCATAATGGTTCAGTATAACAGTCATCAGATTGCATGCCGCTATTAGCTTTAAGCTTTAACCTTAAGTAATGATTTAACTCATGTTATATGATAATGAGCATGCACAGTTAGTTATTGCAGATTGCTTATTGTTCAATATTTGAATTTGATTTAACAGCTCAGCAAAATGTATATTAAATTGGTAAGCCATTAGGCTAGGATCACTTGAAATCTGAATGCAATACAAATTAAATTTAACAATAATAAATTTAGGAGGCGCTCCTGGTTTTATAGAAATTTTAAAAAGTATCCTATGCTCTTTCTGTCCCAAATTGAACTCCCTCCTGTTGGTTTAATACTTTTAAAATACAAACAATTAAGAAGTTTAACATGTTGCCTTTCTATATTTTCTGACACTTCATATGATCTCAGACTGATCCTCTGTTCAGTGTTCTCTAAATTCTCCAGTTTTTCATATAGACATGTATTTTTTCAGAAGAGTTCAGTCTGTATTTCCCCCTCTGTTAAGTTGCCATCTGTGTCTGATAAAGTGAACTCTTTGTTGTTTATTAGAACCCTTTGGTGCTTTATCATAATGTTAAAAAGTTCAGTTTGTTAGAAGAAACTGCAATCCCTACCAGAAATTGATATCAGAGTATAGGAAAAGAGAACAGGATAGGGGAAGCCTAACTGAACGACCTTCTCTGGTAGAGTTATTAGTCGAATCTAGAAATTAAGCTGCTGTTAAAAAGGGATAATTAGCCGTGCATATAAAATATTGGCCAATAACTATAAGAATCAATCAGTGGAAGTTGGAAAAGTTTGGGAAGGAAACAATGGAAAGGCATGTGAATGGGTCCAAAGTATTCAACAAAGTCCATAAGGTTTAGGATTTTTGCTTTGAAGTACAAAGCACAAAAACAAACACAAACTGAACTGCAAATCCCCAAATGAAGAAAACAAATGACTCCAAGCCACAAGTGAGGTAAAGTTAGCTCTTTTGTTTACTTAACTTAGCAATCTTCTTCAGACAAACAAGTTAAAACAGCAAATCACTTAAATAGGCAACCATCAATGAATTCATCAAATATGAGTCTACAATCCACCCACATCTAAAGCTAAATACCCAAATTTATATAAAAAGTTAAATACATTTATATATAAAAACATAATATGCAAAAAACACAAAATACATTGCCAAAGCACCATCAATATGAAACATTTGTAGAAAACCAACATAGGAAAATGTATATATATATATATATATATATATATATGTATATTAAATAATGTAAGCATATATATGTATATAAAAATAAAAAATATATAATCACACATTTATACATATGTGCACAAAATCATATATATGTATGTATCACACTCCATCATTACAAACATACATACATTCACACAGTACAATACAATATAATGAACAATATACACGATTAAATGGGGGCCCCATATTACCTAGCCAAATATTTCAGCTTGAGAATACATTTAATGGAGAGACTATCATAGAGTCCCGGGGGGGGGGGGGTATGTGCATTAAGTCTAAGCTGCCAGCCTAATTCTTTCTCATCAAGTCTCAATGATAATGGTCCCCCTATCATCCAAGCCAACCTTATCTATAGCCATAAATAAAAGTTCATGGGTAGGGTTAAATTTCACATGCCTAGCCAGGGCATTATTTAAATTCGATTTCCCAATACTATACACATGTTCACATATCCTATTTTCAGGGGTCTCTCTGTCCTACCAATATAGAATGCTGGACAATTTTGGCAAGTACCCAAGTAAACAACCCCTTTGAATCATAATTAAACCTTTCTTTGAGAGAATAACATTGGTTATGTACCATGAAGGTATTAGGAGTCTTAATATGTTTACAAAAAATGGCAACATCCACATTTAAACATACCAGGATGAGGGGAATGGTGGTGGGACATACATCCTTCCACTATTGCTTTCAAATTCCAGCCCTTCCTAAAAGCCACCTTGGGCTCATCCCCCACTCTATCTCTAATGGTCGTGTCCTCATGTAAGAAGCACCAATTCTTAATCAAAATGGATCTAATTAGGGGTGCATCCAATGAAAAAGTAGTAATAAACCCAAGGTTAATACCGACACCCACCTGTGATCATGGGGACCTCAGATTCATTGAAACATCAGCTAAATTAGCTGAAGTGACTGGGATGGTACGCCCCTCATGAGAAATCAGAGGATCGTCCCCTGGTTGGCTGACAATACAACCAGAAAAACTTGGTAATGTCTCACCTGCATGTCACTGATGTCCACCCTGGGCCCCAAACTGAAGTGGTCTAAAGAACCCATCATTCCTTTTCATATACGCCTCTCTAATCAACTGGTTAACAAGTCCCTGTGGGTAACCCCTCTTGATGAACATATACCTTCAAAAGGTTACACTCAACCCGAAACTCAGAACTAAGGGACAACATTCTGGCTGCCCTAACAAGCTGACCCTTGAAAACTGCCCTTTTATGATAAAAGGGGTGGGAACTGGTATAGTGTGGGAAGGCATTGGAATTGGTAGGTTTCTTAAAAATCTTAGAAAGATATCTCCCATTAGATCAATCATTAATAAGTTCAATGTCCAAGTAAGCTATTTTATCATTTTGGGAATCCTAAGTGAACTCCAGAAAATTGGTAAATCTCGTGATATGCTCAACAAAGGCTGATGCCATGGGCTTGTCACCTTTCCAAATGATAAAAATATCATCCAATTAACGGGTGCACCAGATCACCCTATGTTGGAAGGTTACATCCCTGAATAGAAATTTTTTCCCCCAGTATGCCATTACAGTGTTAGCAAAGGTGGCACCACAGGGAGAGCCCATGGCAACACCAGTTTTTTGTAAATCAAATTCTTTATTAAAAATAAAATAGTTATTACTGAGCACCAAGTCCAACAAATAATCAATCGACTCAATAGTGGGACCATCCACTTGTTTCTCCAGCAAATAATCCCTGACCCAATTATGCCCGATGTCTTGAGGGATTACAGTGTATAAATCTCGAACATCAATTGTGAGGAAGTTATACTCACTGCTGTAAGACAAATCATTGATGGCTTTCAAAAAGGCCCAAGAATCTTTACAAATATGAGGCTCAGCTGAAAGTACATACTTCAATTTAGTGTCAATAAATTTAGCACACCCAAAAGTAATTGATTGTCTACCATCCACAATCGGGCGTAATGGGGGGTTATTTAGATCTTTATGTATTTTTGTCAGCCCGAAAATAATGGGCACCACGGGGTTAGTAATATCCAAATAATGGTACAAATCAATGTCCACAGACCCATCAATAAAGAGGTCATTAATGAAACCCCTTATACGCTGATAAGCCCCATTAATCTCATTTCTGGATACTCATTCATTGGCCCTACCAGCCAAAAGTGAACACATCCTGCTACTATAATCCTCACTGTCCCTGAAAATAAGCCCCCCACCTTTATCCAGTTTTAATATATATATACATGCAAACCTCAAATTAAATAACACGTCCTTTTCAATTGGAGATAGATTGTGGATGTAATTACCATAAATTAACCTATTATTAAGCAAATGCCTGATATTGTTCTCACACAATTTCTCAAACAACAAAATAGAGGTATGCAGTGTGGGGGGGGGGGGTTGAAAATGCTGGCAATTCTAAAATCATTGGTTAAATTACTAGAATTACCAAACAAAACATTTAAATTCAGCTTCTTGGTAAAACATTTCAAATCCACCAAGGTTTTGGCCAAATCACTCTGTGCAGTGGGCATGAAGGTACACCCTTTAGCAAGAATCTCGACCAACATAGATGATGGTGTAAAGCATGAATAATTAAATATTTTAAAGTCTTTAGTGCTACTAAATAAAACTTGCACTGTAGTCTCATGTGCTAATGTTGGACAAATAACAACGGACCCAAGGTGAGTGTCCACTACCTCCTCCACCTGTTCTGCTGCTTCCTCTTCTTCCAGCGTCCTTGCTGTGAGGTGTCCTGCTGACCCCGTGAGTTCATGCCACCAGCTCCCTGAAAATCCTTCGATGAAGAAGGATGAATAACAGCATCAATAGAAGTGCTGTTAGAAATGACATGATTCCATTGGTTGGAAATCCTCTCACTTGTCCTAACGCCTACTCCCTCAGAATCCATATGATTCAACTGACCAGATGGTCCTGATCCTAAAGATGGGACATCCACAGAATTGGTCCCAGCAGTCCCATTCCCATTACTGGCTAAAGGTTTATTGTATCCATTCATAGGGTGTGGGGGGTATGCCAACCTGTGTTCATAATCCTTCTTGTCCCTGTTCAACTTCCTTTATTTAGTCTCTCTAATTTTAAGCAAAGTACTGTCAATACTAGAGAAAATACATGTATTTTCGTATTTATAGCATGCAAAATCATTGTCCGCCTGGATATCAGCATCCAGATGAATAAGTTCAGTTTTAAGGACATCAATCTGTGAATTATAGTCCTTAATCAAAAGTTTTAAAAATTCACAACCCTGTCGGTCAAAAAGGCACAATAATTCAATATGAAAAGTTGAGTTGGAAACCAGTCCAGTAGGGTACCGCCACTGCCTTAACCCCTTAGGGACATGTTGCCTATTTACACATTCCCTCAAATACTGAACTTCCAATTGAAGTTTCTTGAATTTAAACAACTTGTGGTCAAATAATTTCAAATTGTTGACAATAATGTTCCTAGTCCCCAAGAAGGGCCTATTGGTATATCAGAAGAGACAATAGCAGTTCCAAGTAAAACCGGTTCCTTGAACAAATCATTCAAACAAGGTACTGTACCAAATGTATTCACAGGCCCTTGATGTAGACTGCTCAGCTGACAGGAACCATTAAAAGGATGATGAAAATCCGATGATGTCCTTAGGCCAGGATTGCCCAGGTTGATGGAAGAAGCAGAGGCAATGGGAAGAGCCCCTCAGTCCTGCGATCCTGAAGAGTGGGTTGAAACTATAGCCTCTGAAGGTTGCAAAGAACTTCCACTGATTTGGCTATATAAGCCATCAACATGTTGAGTTAAAATCTGTATCAATAAAATCAAATTCTCAATAGCATCAGAGCCAGAAGAAGCAGTAAGGCTCATGCTGGGAAATAGCACTTGCGACCGAGGAGTAGATTCGTTCCCCATATTAAACCTACAAAACACAAAAACAAACACAAACTGAACTGCAAATCTCCAAATGAAGAAAACAAATGACTCCAAGCCACAAGTGAGGTAAAGTTAGTACTTTCGTTTACTTAATTTAGCAAACTTCTTCAGACAAACAGATTAAAACAACAAATCACTTAAATAGGCAACCATCAATGACATCATCAAATATGAGTCTACAATCCACACACATTTAAAGCTAAATACCCAAATTTATATAAAAAGTTAAATACATTTATATATAAAAACATAATATGCAAAAAACACAAAATACATTGCCAAAGCACCATCGGATATGAGAAATTTGTAGAAAACCAACATAGGAAAAAAAAAAATATATATATATATATATATATATATATATATATATATATATGTATATAAAAATAAAAAGTATATAATCAGACATTTATACTTATGTGCACAAAATCATATATATGTATGTATCACACTCCATCATTACAAACATACATACATTCACACAGTACAACACAATATAATGAACAATATACACGATTAAATGGGGGCCCCATATTACCTAGCCAAAGATTTCAGCTTGAGAATACATTTACTGGATAGACTATCATTGAGTCCCGGTGGGGGGGGGGGCATGTGCGTTAAGTCTAAGCTGCCAGGCTAATTCTTTCTCATCAAGTCTCAGTGATAATGGTCCCCCGTATCATCCAAGCCAACCTTATCTATAGCCATAAACAAAAAATCATGGGTAGGGTTAAATTTCACATGCCTAGTCAGGGCATTATTTAAATTCAATTTCCCAGTACTAGACACATGTTCATAGATCCTACATCGGAATCGTGTCATTTCTAACAGCACTTCTACCGATGCTGTTATTCATCCTTCTTCATTGCAGGATTTTCGATGAGCTGGTGGCATGAACTAACGGGGTCAGCAGGGAAACTCACAGCAAGAACGTTGGAAGAAGAGGAAGCAGCAGAACAAGTGGAGGAGGGTGGGGACACTCACCTTGGGTCCGTTGTTATTTGTCCAACATTAACACATGGGACTACAGTGCAAGTTTTATTTAATAGCACTAAAGACTTTAAAATATTTAATTATTCATGCTTTACACCATCATCTATGTTGGTCGAGATTCTTGCTAAAGGGTGTACCTTCGTGCCTACTGCACGGAGTGATTTGGATAAAACCTTGGTGGATTTGAAATGTTTAACCAGGAAGCTGAATTTAAATGTTTTGTTTGGTAATTCTAGTAATTTAACCAATGATTTTAGAATTGCCAGCATTTTCAACCCCCATTGCATACCTCTATTTTGCTGTTTGAGAAATTGTGTGAGAATGATATCAGGCATTTGCTTAATAATAGGTCCATTTATGGTAATTCCATCCACAATCTATCGCCAATTGAAAAGGACATGTTATTTAATTTGAGGTTTGCAGGTATACGTATATTAAAACCGTATAAATGTGGGGGGCTTATTTTCATGGACAATGAGGATTATAGTAGCAGGATGAGTTCACTTTTGGCTGGTAGGGCCTATGAATGAGTGTCCAGAAAAAAGATTAATGGGGCTTATCAACGTATAAGGGGTTTCATTAACGACCTCTTTATTGATGGGTCTGTGGACATTGATTTGTACCATTATTTGGATATTACTAACCCCATGATGCCCGTTATTTTCAGGATGCCAAAAACACATAAAGATCTAAATAACCCCTCATTATGCCTGATTGTGGATGATAGACAATCAATTACTTTTGGGTGTGCTAAATTTATTGACACCAAATTAAAGTATGTACTTTCAGCTGAGCCTTATATTCGTAAAACTTCTTGGGCCTTTTTGAAAGCCATCAATGATTTGCCTTACAGCAGTGAGTATAACTTCCTCACAATTGATATTCGAGATTTGTACACTGTATTCCCTCAAGACATCGGGCATAATTGGGTCAGGGATTATTTGTTGGAGAAACAAGTGGATGGTCTCACTATCGAGTTGATTATTTGTTGGACTTGGTGCTCAATAACAACTATTTTATTTTTAATAAAGAATTTTATTTACAAAAAACTGGCATTGCCATGGACTCTCCCTGTGGTGCCACCTTTGCTAATACTGTGTTGGCATACTGGGAGAATATTTTTCTGTTCAAGGATGTAACCTTCCAACATAGGGTAGTCTGGTACACCCATTACTTGGATGATATTTTTATCATTTTGAAAGGTGACAATCCCATGTCATTAGCCTTTGTTGAGCATATCACGACATTTACCAATTTTCTGGAGTTTACTTGGGATTTCCGAAATGATAAAATAGCTTACTTGGACGTTGAACTTATTAATGATAGATCTAATGAGAGATTTCTTTCTAAGATTTTTAGGAAATCTACCTATTCCAATGCCTTCCTACACTACAACAGTTCCCACCCCTTTTATCAGAAAAGGGCAGTTGTCAAGGGTCAACTAGTTAGGCAGCCAGAATGGTGTCCCTTGATTCTGAGTTCCAGGTTGAGTGCAACCTTTTGAATGATATGTTCATCAACAGGGGTTACCCAAAGGGATTTGTTAACCAGTTGATTAGAGAGGTGTATACGAAAAGGAATGATGGGTTCTTTAGACCACTTCAGTTTGGGGCCCAGGGTGGACATCAACGACATGCAGGTGACACATTACCAAATTTTTCTGGTTGTATTGTCAGCCAGCCAGGGGAGGATCCTCTGATTCCTCATGAGGGGCGTACCATCCCAGCCACTTCAGCTACTTTAACTGATGTCTCAGTGAATATGAGGTCCCCACAATCACAGGTGGGTGTCGGTATTAACCTTGGGTTTATTACTACTTTTTCATTGGATGCACCCCTAATTAGATCCATTTTAATTAAGAATTGTTTTTTCTTACATGAGGACACGACCATTAGAGATAGGGTGGGGGATGAGCCCAAGGTGGTTTTTTGGAAGAGCTGGAATTTGAAAGCAATAGTGGAAGGATGTATGTCCCTCCACCATTCCCCTCATCCTGGCATGTTTAAATGTGGATGTTGCCATTTTTGTAAACATATTAAAACTGCTAATACCTTCATGGTACGTATTCTCAGCTAGAGCGTCTTCTGTGTGGAGACATGCGTGAATGGGCGTACCTTCGTTTAAGGTTGTGCATCAGGGCTGGTAACTCGGCACGTAAAAATCAACTACCAATCATTAGTGGACCGGAGTTCCGCTGTGGCGACCCCTAACTGGAAAAAAACGAAAGACACAACAACCTTCATGGTACATAACCAGTATTATTCTGTCAAAGAAAGGTTTAATTGTGATTCAAAGGGGGTTGTTCACTTAGGTACTTGCCTAAATTGTCCAGCATTTTATATTGTAGGACAGAGAGACCCCTGAAAAATAGGATCTATGAACATGTGTAAAGTATTGGGAAATTGAATTTAAATAATGCCCTGGCTAGGCATGTGAAATTTAACCCTACCCATGAATTTTTGTTTATGGCTATAGATAAGGTTGGTGTGGATGATAGGGGGGGGACCATTACCATTGAGACTTGCTGAGAAAGAATTAGCCTGGCAGCTTAAACTTAGTGCACATGCCCCCCCTCCAGGATTCAGTGATAGTCTATCCGTTAAATGTATTCTCAAGCTGAAATCTTTGGCTAGGTAATATGGGGCCCCTGTTTAATTGTGTATATTGTTCATTATATTGTTTTGTACTGTGTGAATGTATGTATGTTTGTATGAATGGAGTGTGATACACACACATATATATAATTTTGTGCACATATGTATAAATGTGTGATTATATATTTATTTGTATTTTTATATACATGTATATGCTTACATTATTTAATATACATATGTATATTTTTTTCTATATTGTTTTTTTACAAATTTTTCATATCCGATGGTTCTTTGGCAATGTATTTTGTGTTTTTTGCATATTATGTTTTTATATATAAATGTATTTAACTTTTTATATAAATTTGGGTATTTAGCTTTAAATGTGGGTGGATTGTAGACTCATATTTGATGATGTAATTGATGGTTGCCTATTTAAGTGATTTGTTGTTTTAACTTGTTTGTCTGAAGAAGTTTGCTAAATTAAGTAAACAAAAGCGCTAACTTTACCTCACTTGTGGCTTGGTGTCATTTGCTTTCTTCATTTGGGGTTTTTGCTTTGAAGTGTTTGCATAGGTTTTTTATACATCCATCCTCAACTCCTTTTCTCATTTTGCATATGGGGTCGGGTGTCACTTCCGCATGACAATCATCTTGAGCCAATGTTTACACTGCTGGGTGGCTAGCCCTGCCGCTGTAGTTCATTTGCACCACTCACCCATGCACACACTCTTACCTACAGCCAGTTTAGAGTTCCCAATCTACCTACTGTATGTCTTTGGAATGTGGGAGGAAACGGGAGCACCTGGAGGAAACCCACATGACTGCAGGGAGGACATGGAGACTCTACACAGAAGGCACCCCAGCCGAGAATCAAAATATATATGCATAGGTGTTTGTATACCTTCTAAGAAATGTTTCTGAGGCAGATGGCAAATGTTGAAGGTGTGATGGGTAAGAAATAAGTAACTAGGTTGGGAGGGTGGCTTAATGGCTAAGGAGTTTGCCTTACAAACACAAGGTGCAGGGTTTAAGTCTCACAAGGGATACTTGGCTAGGCTTAAAATGGCTCACAAGGGCAGTTAGCTTAGTACTAAACTATGAACTATAGAAATATATATTTTAGGACTGTAATGAGCAGGCAGATTTTAAAATTTCCCTACAGAGTACTCTGTCAGAAATATTGGGTGAACAATTGGGTGTAACTCAGGAAATTGTTATTTTGAGCTGGATTAGAGTATCTGAATTGCCTAAACACAGGATTTGAACTGCCAAAAAAGCAATTACTAGGAAATGGAAATTAAAGTCTAAACTATCTGTATTTGAAGTACTGAATATTGTAACAGAGATAAAAGAATTGGAAGTGGGACCTTTAGAAAAGGGAAAGAACAAATTACATAGAAATAAATAGAAATTGTGGGAACAATACATGCAGAATAATGTTTAGGAGAAGGAGGAGTGAGGTTTAAAGGAATGCAGGAATTGATCAGTTTAAGTAATTTTGGAATGATGATAGTTATAACAAAGAACATATGTGATGTATAATGTATATATCCTGAAATGATAATATGGCTTGTTTTCTTTTGTATTAATATTTGCCTATGAAAGTGATAATCTAATAAAGGTGTTAAAAACAATCTTATTGTTAAACTAATCATTTTTCAAGGTTAATTCCTTTATGGAAGTCACTACTTGTCAGTTTTTTTCTCACAGACATGTCTCATTGTAATGCTCTAAAGGTACTCATTTCTATTGTTGATCCAGTCTAACTAGTTATAGGGAAGTCTGTAAATTAATCCAAGATAGACATACTCACAATCCTGACAAAAAATGAATAGAGTTCTTAGAATGATAATACTCCAAATGGACTTGATTTGTATGAACAACTCCTGTTAGATTCTATAAACTTCTGCATCTAAATGGAGCTGCTACTTAGCAACCATCTTGAATCCTTTCCATTTAAATCCACAGCAATTTGTCAGAAAGTCACAAATTTTACAAGGAGCAAAGTAAATTTTATCTGTTGTGTAACCATTAGGTAACCCCACTGGAGGTAGTGTCTAAAGTTTATATTTTCAAGGGTAACCCAGAAACACAGTCTGAGTGACTTGCTAAAACCATACAGTAGGAAAATGGAGGTGGAAGGATTCAAGCCATGCACTTTTGACTGCAGGAAGCAGTTCAAAGCTTTCATGCCAGACAACTCTAATTTTTTTAAAAAGTAAACAGAACAATAGATGGTGCATGGATGTGCACTTTCTGAACCTTAATAGCTATGAAAGTAATGACTGACATTATTGACTGACAACAACACTCAGTGATTTACTAGAGAAACTTCAGCTTGGCCAGCTAACAACTTGGTTATATTCAACTGGACGTATAAGAGAATTTAAGTACCTTTTATCTGCACTTTTTTCTTTTAAAAATACAGTATTTAATTGATTTAAACTGTGTATGAAGGAGTGTTGAAGGAATTTTTAACAGAAGTTATTCTGCTCTTCAGTAACTTGAACTGAAGCTAGTGTTGGCTGAATTTTGTTATTTGCTAGTAATTACAGGTGTGGGGGTAGCCACATTCTTTGATTTCCTGTCCTTGCATATTTAAACTGGTGCATGTGAAATAATTCCTGCTTTAAAACTTCAGCTTGGCCAGCTAACAACTTGGTTATATTCAACTGGACGTATAAGAGAATTTAAGTACCTTTTATCTGCACTTTTTTTAAAAAATACAGTATTTAATTGATTTAAACTGTGTATGAAGGAGTGTTGAAGGAATTTTTAACAGAAGTTATTCTGCTCTTCAGTAACTTGAACTGAAGCTAGTGTTGGCTGAATTTTGTTATTTGCTAGTAATTACAGGTGTGGGGGTAGCCACATTCTTTGATTTCCTGTCCTTGCATATTTAAACTGGTGCATGTGAAATAATTCCTGCTTTAAAACTTCAGCTTGGCCAGCTAAGAACTTGGTTATATTCAACTGGACGTATAAGAGAATTTAAGTACCTTTTATCTGCACTTTTTTTTTTAAAAAAATACAGTATTTAATTGATTTAAACTGTGTATGAAGGAGTGTTGAAGGAATTTTTAACAGAAGTTATTCTGCTCTTAGTGGCATTGAAACTGCCCGCCCCTCAGCCTGCCTCTGGGCCCATCTCATTTGCTCACTCAACTGAGTGCAGTGAGATCATATTCTGATTTCAGGCACTCCTACTGTGTACAAAGAGAGCATCTGGGAAATTAAAAAAAAAAAAAAAAAAAAAAAATTAAGCTTATTTCCTGCCTTTCTTGTTAAGTGGTACAGACTATTTGTAGGCTTCTGAGCCCCCAAGCCCTTCTGTGTTTGAGGGAAGCCTTCTAGCTTGTTTTTTTTCTTATAACTAGCCAGTTTTCTAGTTTCAGTACTCAAATCTGTTTCTTTGATCTCAGCACTTGTTCAGAAAAAATTTCATCTGCTTTTACTGTACTTGTGTTTTTACCGACTTCTTTTTACTTTTGCATCATCTTAAAATACTCAATTGTATTTATTACTGCTTGGTGTAACTCATTCTAAGCCTTTTGGTTTAAACACTTGGGCTTCGGACCAGTTAGTTGTTTTGCACTGGGAGGGTTTGTGGTCTGCACTGTTGTGGCAGAACAGGTAGCTTACATCCTTCTAGGTTGAGAACTGCTGATTGAGGGCTCAGTGTCTGTTATTCTAAAAGTGTATTAATTCTGGTTTAAGCACTTAGGCTTTCAAGCCAGTTATTTTACATTAAGAGGGTTCGTGGTCTGCACTCTTGTGGGAGGAGAGGCTGGACTCTGCCCTTCTGAGCTGGGAATTTCTGGTTAAAGGCTTATAGTGCATGCATATCTGAACTGTCTCTTACTGAAGTTGGTGCGCCTTGTTTGCTGTGGCATAGACTGGATTTGGGCCTGCTGGATCTAGCTTTGTTTGTGTAACTTGAGCACTAATCCAGACATTCTCTAAAGTATTCAATGGTACTTATTACTGCTTGGTTGTAACTTGATTAAAGTGTAGCTATCATTCAAGTCTTTTGGATTAAGCACTTGGGCTTCAGACCAGTTGTTTTACATTAGGAAGGTTTGTCGCAAGCACTGTGGTGGCAGGACAGGTAGCTTTCATCCTTCTAAGTTGGGAACTGCTGATTGAGAGCCCAGTGTCCAAGTGTATTAGTTCTGGTTTAGGCACTTGGGCTTCAGGCCAGTTATTTTACATTAAGAAGGTTCGTGGTCTGCACTCTTGTGGGAGAAGAGGCTGGACTCTGCCCTTCTGAGCTGGGAATTTCTGGTTAAAGGTTTATAGTGCCTGAATATTTGAACTGTATCTTACTGAAATTGGTTCTCCTTGTTTGCTCTAGCATAGACTAGATCCAGGCCTGCTGAATCTAGCTTTGTTTATATGCTTGTTGTTTGTTTGCTTGTTATTTCCCTGGAAGCTAATTCCACCTAATATGCAACTTCTCAGCACTTCTGTGGATCACTAGTGATATCTGCATTGCTTACTGTACTTATTTCCTTGTTTCACTTGAAAGAAAGTTACTGTTTGTCGTTTTGCATTTAGTTACTTGTAACACATTGCACTCAAGTTACCTGGCACTTGCTCACTAAAGCAATTATATAAGTCAGCACTAAAAATTAAAAGCACTACACCCTCACTCCCCACTGGCCCTTGTTTTCAATTAAGGATTTCCCAATATTATTCTAGCATGTCCAAAGGTCAGTTGTCAATCTCCTCTCCGGTCCAGCTGGTGAATCTGGGAATCTTGAGGCAATGTTATAACTGCCTCATGTACACAGACAACCGTCTCCTCCTCCCACATAACACAAATACTTGCGAGAGATGCAGCTATTTAGCCAAACTGGAGGCTGAGCTCTCTCAACTCAGGACTGACAAGACCAGACAGGAGGAGATGGCAATTACACACACCACAAAACCAGCCTCACATAATGCTACCACTCCACTGAATCAAACACATAAACACACAAAGACATACTCGGAGGCTCTGAGTAAAAATTTACCTAAACAGCAGAGGCCTCCAAAGCAGACACCCAAACAACTGCTACCTCAAGACACCCCACAAGCAACACATAAACCACAAAAGCAGTGTGCAAAGCAGTCACAGCCCTTAAGGCCAAATACAACACCAAACATACTTGTCATAGGTGACTCCATAGTCAGACACACTGACGTCCCACTCACCAGGCTGAACAAGGAGAGGGTCACAGTAAGCTGCCTATTGGGCGCTAGAATCCGCCACATAACACAAGCACTCGGGTCACTCCACGGCAAGTACAAATATGACACAGTCATTGTCCATGCTGGTGTGAACGACCTGAGACGCACCTCCCTGGACTACATGAAAAGAGACATAGAGGAGCTCTCTGATTATGTAGCCCAGGCAGATATGACCCTAACCCTGAGCAGTATCCTTCCTTCACCAAGAATGATGCCACAATATAGAGACAAGATGATCAGCTTTAACAATTGGCTTAATGTCTGGTGTCATTCAAAGGGGATCCAGTGTCTGTCTGCCTGGGATGACATGCTTGACAAGCCACGCTGCTTCGCAAGGGACGGCTTGCACCTGTCACCCTGGGATTCCGGATATTGGCTAAGGCTCTTGCCACCCCCATAGTGCCTTTTTTAGGCAAGGCTCAAATTCTAAACCTACCACCCTAGAAAACAAAAATGGGAAGAAACTGAGGGTAATGCTGCTCAATGCCAGAAGTCTAAATCTCAAAATGCACGCACTCGAGGCCCTTCTCAGTATGGAGAACATCGATGTCTGTGCTGTAACTGAAACCTGGTTCAAGGCTCCTGAGAGCACCCCGGCACTATTAGGTTTTACCTCATATCATGTGTTCCGGCCCCAAAACCCGGACCACACCACAAAAGGAGGGGGTGTATCCATTTTCATAAAGGATACCCACACCTCCAGGTTGGTGGCAACGCACGAAGCTTCGGAAACCATCCAGGTGCAACTAACCATAGGCAAAACTGCTCTACAAATTGTAGCATGCTACAGGCCACCCTCTCAAACTCAGGAACCCCACACAGCCTTCCTGAAGACACTGGAGGGTATAAATGTATCTCCAAACACCATCATATTGGGTGACTTCAACTACCCGAATATAGACTGGGAACATTACTCAAGCCCTAACTTTCTAGCCCAACGGTTCCTGGAGTTCATAAATTCAAATGCCATGGAACAGCTAGTCACTGTTCCCACGAAAGGAGAAAATATACTAGATCTCATTGTCACAAACATGGGGACAAAATGCTCCACACCGAAGTATATCCCTCATTGGTGAGATCTGATCATAAACTAATCTCACTGGAAATCCACATCCCCCCACCCCAAACAAAAGACCATAGTGAAGAACTTCTCTAAAGCAAACTTCACACTACTCAAGACTGGTGTAGTATCCTTCAAGGCCCCTGAGCCAGAGGAAACCACAACCCAAGCTGCGGAAGCCCTTACAAATGCCTTCTATGAACACCTCCAGGACTGCATGGATCAGGCAATCCCAAATAAAACCAAGACTCTTTCCACAAAGGGCAAACGTCCAGTCTGGTGGACCCCAGCCATTAACAAACTTTACAATAAGAGGAGAAAGCTATTACATGATAGAACAAAATCCATAAAAGGGAAGTCACCCCTGATCATTATTAGTAAAAAATACGAGCACTCATAAAATCAACTAAGGCCAATTTTGAGAGAAAAATTGCCATGGATTCAAAGGACAATCATAAGGCCTTTTTCAGCTATGTTAGGAACCTGGGTGGAAACTCCCAGATATGCTCAGAATTAGTCCAAAATGATACAAAAATCACTGAACCCACAGACATTGCCAACATACTGGCAGACAGGTTCAGTGCAAACTTCACCCCCCTCTTCCCCCCTAAAGGAGAGATAACTATCCCAGCCGAGTGTAGCCTCCCGGACATCTCAAATGCGCAGGTGAAAGCTGCTCTCTCTAAAGCTAAAAACACAGCATCAATGGGACCGGATGGTGTCCCCAGCTGTGTGCTACATGAGCTAAATGAGGAATTAACCCCGCACATAAGGCAGCTGTTTAATCTCAGCCTTACCACAGGATACGTGCCCAAGGAGTGGCGTACGGCAACTGTGGTCCCACTCCACAAAGGCGGCGCCTCTACGGACCCTGGTAATTACCGCCCCATAAGCTTAACAAGTCTAGTCTGCAAAGCTATGGAGAGGATCATAATGGAGCTCATAAACAAAGATATAGGGGACTTGCAGACATTGGACCCGACCCAGTTTGGCTTTGTCAAGGGAAGATCATGCCTTTTGAACTTGGTCGACTTCTTCGAAACAGTCACCAAGGCCATTGATGAGGGAAAGGCAGTCCATACAGCCTACCTTGACCTTGCAAAGGCTTTTGACACAATACCCCACTCGGGTATTGTAGAAAAACTTACCAGCTTAAATGTAAACCCATATGTCACAAGATGGGTTGCAAACTGGCTTAAGGACAGAACCCACAGGGTTAGAGTTGCTGGCGCTGTGTCAGACTCCAAGCCGGTTACAAGTGGTGTCCCACAGGGCTCGGTCCTTGGCCCCATATTGTTTGGCATCTACTTCTCAGAAGTACAGGCCAGCATGGGAGGACTTTGGCTGACAAAGTTTGCAGACGACTGCAAACTGGGCGCCATAGTGGAAAGTGCATCGGACACGGATATCCTTCAGAAGGGACTCACGGAAACAGATAGCTGGTGCCAGAGCCATGGCCTGAAGTTAAACGCCAAAAAATGCATAGTCATACCCTTCAGGAAAAACAAGGTAACCCCAAGCTACCATATAGGTGGCAATCCACTAAGCACAGAAGAGGTTATCAGGGACCTGGGGACCCAGGTTGACAGTGGCCTTTCTTTTGACACTCACATTGCTAAAGTGGTTAGAAAGACCTTCTACATTGCCCACCTGATCATGAAGGGATTCACATCCAGATCTAGTGAGGTCATTGTTCCCCTGTACTCTTCACTTATCAGACCAATGATCGAGTACAATGCCCCATTCGGGATGTATCTCACCAGACATCTGCAGCAATTGGAGAGACCCCAAAAGTTCCTCACCAAAAGGATAAAGGGACTCCAAAATCTGTCATATGCTGCCAGATTGAAGAAACTCCAGCTCTATTCAGTCGCATACCGTCTGCTCAGAGGTGACATGTGCCTGACATACAAGGCCATGTCCAACCCGGAATTAATGGACATGCTCCACCTCAAAAAATCCAAATCCACCAAAACCACTAGAGCAAGCAACTTAAACCTTAGCACGGATATAAATAGGACGTGCTGGAGGGATAGATTTATCACTCAGAGACTCCCTATGCTGTGGAATAAAATCCCGGTCCATGTGAGGCAGAGCACCTCGCTGACTCTGTTCAAGAGAAATCTAGACCTGTGGATGGGAGATCGTAGGTTTACCCCGGGAATCATCTCTGTGTCACTGTTGGACAGAGGCACAACAAACTAATGGGCACAGTATTTTTTCATATAAGGGGTGGCGTAAGCCACAAGAATTTGGGCTAGGCTTATAAATGCCTTAGGGCAGATAGCCTAGTATAAACCTATGAACCTATGAACCTAAAAGAAGTTAGCGAAATTCTGGTAGTTGGTGAAGTGGATTACAGCTCCAAGCTCTATGTGAACTGCCCTTTGCAGGCTGTGGTCCAGGGTGTGGCTCTTTTTACTTCCATGTGACTCTGGGGCAAGTCACTTAACCTTACAGTTCTCCCTAGGTCATCTTACATAATTAAAAGTCATGGCTTGAATAAAAGACAAAAAAGTTTTCTGAATGAATAAGATAAAACTCTAATGAATGTTATTAGTGATGACAGAAACTTACCAGAAAAAAAATACCACTCATTGTCAAGCTCCAGGAAACCTGTGCATGTGAGCCAATGAAAGATAGTTCATGGTGATTTGCATATCCAAACAGAACAGCTGAGGGCTGAGTGGCAAGCAGGAGACAGAGTGTGAGAGATTTATTCATTTATTTGTTGATAATATTTATGGGGACTTCAGCAGGCTGCAGGCCCTAGGTAGTTGTCTGTATTGCCTTGTGCTGGATCTGGCCCTGCTTGCTATCACACATTAACTGTCCCACACCTCATAAACATAATGCAGACAAGCTCCCACTAAAGGGAGATACATGTCATCACACCCTCTCATTAGCATACTATGGTAATGTTCCTGGCTCTGTTGCTCTGCCTAATAATTTCAGGACTAATTCACATTATGAACCATGATAATGTATGATGGTGGAACAAGTGCAGCAGACGGACATCTGTATAATCACTGTCCTCCTGCGCACAATTCATAGACACAGACAGACTTTTGTACATTGCCATTAGTTATTATCACTTACTATATCTATGAAAAGTGATCCAGAATGATGACAAATTAAGCACAATAGGGAGAGAGCCTTTACACTTCTTCTTACTATGGCTATGAATACCAAGGCCCACAACTTTCACAGATACACTTACAGATTGCCAGGATGCATGGACTAACATCTGTGTAGTATACATGAGCTTAAGTGCATACCTTTATTCTTACCTTTTATTATGCATCATCTTTACTGTAAATGTTTATGCTTTGTCTATTCATGTCAAGTTTAGCTATTAAGAGTTCCATTATTTCATTTGTCACTTTTTGACTTTGATGTATTGTTTTTGCTTTGCTGGAAAATGACAAAAATGCTACAGTAACAAGCTTACATTAATGAGTTTTCAGAAGTGATCACAAGATTTGATATTTTTCTTCATGAAAATGGTTTGTGATTTATATACTTACGGGAACAACAATGTGGAGATTACAGAAGGAATATGTCAAGCATTAGATGTAAAGCACTAAGCCACTGTGCATGCATTTATTAAAAAATAACAAGTTTTCAACCGTAAAGTATTCAGAGGTACCAAAAAATGTAACAGCAGGCATGAATCATTATAAAGTTAGGTTCATAGATTCATAGGTTAGTACTAGGCTAACTGCCCTTGCGAGCCATTTTAAGCCTAGCCAATTATCCCCTGTGATATTCAAACCCTGTACCTTGTGTTTTTAAGTGGTATAGATATGTAGATATGTAGGGCATCCTTTTAAAGCTAATGCTCAACACATAGCAGAGGCATACAATTGATTTAGAATCACTTCTGTTCTTAAATTACCCATTCTATATGTATATGACTAATGTTTTTGTAGAACAGTTAATGACATTGTGCTTGACTTGCATATTCCTCTTTATGCATTTAAATGGCTAATTATGCTTTGTAGTCAGCAGACACTGAAACAATTTTAAAGTGTACATTCTGAATATGCTGTTTATTTTACTGCTGTTACCTGCTTCACATAAGATTAACTATGGGACATTTTCTTACTCTATAAGGAAGCATAAACTTGCCTCTGATTAATATCTGTTTTGGTAGTGGGGTTCAAGTATGACAGAGTGCAATAGATGCAGAAGGTAGAATCTGTGCTTCTGTAATTCATTGCATTGCCCTAAACCACAGAAACAGATGTGTGCTGCTGACTCTGTATTATTTAGCAAAACATGAAACCCTGCCCAAGTAAACATATTACATACAAGGAAGGTCAGCATTCAAAGTGTTCCCATCTGATACATTCTCTTAAACCTTTTAATAGCATTTATTAAGGAAGTACTGTGTGGGATAGTACACTGTGAGAAAGTCACACTTTGGGTGTAACACGCCTTAGGTGTTTCAATTTCTGAAGAGAGTAGAGACTTTGCCAATAATTATTTAAATGTTGACTAACTGGTATGGAATGCCCATCTTGTGAGAACTAACACTATATCCGTGGTCAGGTCTATGTGTACACATGGTTATTTCCGGATTGCATTCCTGCTCACAACTTACAAAGCAGCACTGTCTTGCAGATGCACTCAACATTACTAATCGTCTTAACTATAATTAGAAATTAAAACATCATTTATGTTCTGGAACATTCTGAACTGCTGCATGTATAAGACAACCTTCTGTACAAATTTAATTTCCTTTTTTTTCAGGTAACAGAGGAAATATTTAAAATAATCTGATCATGGGGAGTATTATATGTTTTTAGATTCATAGGTTCATATGTGTGTACTAAGCTAATGACCACAAGGGCCTTTTTTGCCTAGCCAGACATCCCACACCATATTAACAATTTAAATAGGAGCTTGCTTCAAAGGAATGGCAGCTACTTCATGTAAATGTGTGTATCCATGTGCTAGTAAGTCTGAGCTGTTAAAAATTTCACCACTTTCTCTCATGTAGAATGAATATAATTTAACATTTTTAATAAAGCATTTTATTCAGTACTTAAAACAGCAAGTTTGGAATACAATCAAATGTATAACTTTTTCAATAATTAGTACAAATGTGAAAATCTACTCTGACATAAAAAACAAACAAGCTGATACCACTGATGAAAATAACACAGCATCCGAAAAAAAGAAGAACAACATACAAATCTATCTACTTGTTATTTGTTTGTTTGTTGCTAGGCATATTTATCTTGGAAACAGTGTCAGTAATTTCTGGAGCTAGAAACATTTGTACTTGTAGTATTTAGGAGTATCTCCAATAATAAAATTATTATGTATGTGCTACGCTTTTGCTTATATTGTGTTCAACTTCAGATGTATATAGATTTGGTCAAAAAAATAAATCTGATGATGTGCACAAATGGAAATGCCACATGGATTTTATCAGACATGATGCAAGACTGAAGACACAGACTCGTTAGTGAAAATTATTACATTGCGTCCCTAGCTGCATCCAATTTTTGTACAGGTATCTTCTGCCCGAGTTCTACAGGCTGCACTTTAAAAACATTGTGGGTCTATTAGGTAATCTTTTGTCTTGCAATGTGTAGCTGTATACCAGTAGAAAGCAGATGAGGATACAGGGAATAAGCCTTACACTACTTCTCTGCACTGTAAGTGATGCATGTTTTCATACTTTGCAGTAATGAACTGGTTCTTCATTAGGAGTAATTCAAGAAATACATGGGACTTCTGAAGGCCATGACATCTGCAAAAGTTTTGTTACTTTTTATTTGTTAGGAGAGAGTCTTCTCCCTCTCTCTAGTCATACAATGAGAATATCCCCTGCTCTCTGTTATCCATTAAAATAATTAGTTTTAAGGCCACACAGCTTCAGGGTAAGTCATAAAGAAAAAGTGATTGAAAATGTCAGAGTACAATGAACCTTCTAAAAAATCATCTAAGGTTAGCCCTATATATAAGGCTATAACCTGACAGAGTGAAAGTGTAAAGAAAATACTAATAGAACGACTAAGGCCAGAGCTCATGCCCTTCAACTGCCCAAATTATGCAAAATATCCATGATTTCTTTCTAAATTCAATAATTTTATGTGTTTTTTTTTTTGCAGTTCTCAGTTGATATGGGTTCACAGAATAGATATACGCAAATAATGATATTTACTAGTGGTTTTAGATCTTGTCTAAGAAAACGTTACCTACTAACTACAGTCTGTGGAGATGGTCAAAACTCCATGAGCAACCTGGGTATAATGGCTGCCATTCAATATGCAGTGAAGATAGCATTTTGCCCAAACTCCCTTTTCTGCTATGCTGAAAGAAATTTTTGTCAGTAACTTTACTAAACTGAACACAAATGTGAACTGAAGCACATAGTAACCTCAGCAACATGGGCAACATTCAAAAGCATGAAATATGGTAAAGTAAATTATACTACAACAATTTATTATTTTTCTTATCTATTGTTGTTTATCTTTGGAAAGTCTAGTGGGTTTGATCCCATTTTCAGCAGCAGCCTGGGGAGTAAAGCACCACAGTTATCGCAGATATAAAGTACAGAGAACATTACATATACATACATAAGATAAGATAGGAGTTTTTCATAATACAGGGAGAAAAGATGTGCATTTTTACAAATACAAAATACACGAGACATTCATTTTTCATACATGAGTTAAAACATTGTAGCATTTTACACTATTAATCAAATATGTATGTACATTAAAATTGTATGTACAATTTATTATCAACAGTTGAAATGTCAAACATTGTATGCACAGAAATTTAATATTCACAGTTACTAAGGAGAGATATGGTTAGAGATATTTTAGAAATTGCTAGAACTTTGTTTCATTTAACAATTGTAAAATAGTTTATCACTAAAAATTAAGTAGGTTTGATATAGAGGCAGTTGTAGTTTTGGATGTCAGTATATTTGTTTTGTGAAGAATATTTGTATGCAATGGAACATGAAACACAAAACAGAAAGACAGAGATGTCAGATGATACAGAGATGGATGGAAAAGATGGACATATATGAGTTAGAAAAAGGAGGTTAGTTATATATGAGAGGGGAAAATAGGTGTATGGCCAGCTGTCTAAGAAATTTTTTTTTCACTGATGTTTTAAATAAATTTAGTTTGTCTGTTTGTCTTATTTCTAAGGAGATAAGAGTTCCAGATTTTGGTAACATGATAAGAGTAAAGCGAGTCACAGGCAGAATTATTTGTTTTTATGATAGACTGATGTTTTACTGATGGATCTAAGGGTTCTGGTTGTACTATAAGGCTGCATTGTACCTTTCAGATATGGACATTTTTTCAGGCAGTATATTTGTTTATGGGCTATAGTGAGTTGTGAGTAGTTAAGGTAGTGTGGATGTTCAAGCCAGTTAAGATCTTCTAGGGTTATGGAAAGATGAGTCTTTTGATGAGTATCTTAGCAAATTTAGCTATTATATTGTATGAAATTTCTAATTTGCTTTTTAGGACTGTGTTGAGATAAGTAAAAATAGGTAATGCATAAAGGAGGGATGTGAGCAAGTATGGTTTTGCTATTTTTTTCATGACTTGGAGGAGGTTATGATCATATTAGAAATGATCATTGATTAATATTCCAAGGAGTATGGTTTAAGAAACATACTCTATATGTGTTTATTATTGGATGATAAAATGTGGAATGAATGTTTATGCTCTAGGTGTTTTAGGGGTAAATAGCATTAGCTGTGTCTTTTGGGTGTTTATGAGCTGGCCAGAGATATTTACCAGAATTCAATGGAAAAAGGTTTGTTGAGTGATATTTTGCAGGGGGTATAACATCTGAGCAGAACAGATGGATGTAGCATCATCTGCATATTGTACAATGGTTGCTTGTTTAGAGACAGAGTGAAGATTGCTAATAAAGAAATTAAAGAGAAGGAGTTCTAGAACTGACCCCTGGAAGATCCTGAATGAGACTGGTAGGAAATCAGAATAGTCCTGGCACCATTTGATAGCTTGTTTCATATTAGATAGGTAGCTATGAAACCAGATTAGAGTGAAAACATTGAGACCTATGGAAGGGAGCTCATGAAGATGTTTTTGGAGTGCAACTGTATTAAATTATTTTGATAGGTCAGTAGAGAAAAGTACTCTGTTACTCATATTGCATTTTTTCTTCAAGGGTTTTTGCATTTCTTTTTATTTTTGCCTCACAACAGTATAACTACCCTTGCATTGTTCCTCAGGATATAAAATTCCTAATTAACTGCTTTGTCTCACTTGCTTTAACTTCCACAGTATGTCCTTGACCCCTCTTCTCTATTCTGATCTTGTTTTTTTTTTTCACTTTTAATGGTTTTCACTATCCTGTCTGGGCTCTGTTGGCAGAAAGCATAAAGCATTTATCCCAGCCCTACCAGCCTTTAGTAAAGTCAGGCAAAGTTTTCCTTATTTTTCTTGACTACCTGAAGGACTATCACTTGAACTCCATGATGACAAAGTAGATATGCAACAGCATGAATTTTAATAGATGCAGTTGCCCCCCCCCCCCATTCAAGCTCAACCTAGACAATTGGATGGGAGACCGTAAATGCACCCTGAAGGTTGTTCCTATGTCCCTCATGGACAGAGCAGATCACGCTGATCAGACTCACTCTGCAATAAAGACCATTTAACCAAGGGCATTTAAGGAACAAGGGTATAACATGGCTAGGCTTATAAAGGCCCTAGGCCCATTAGCCTACTAACCTCCTCTGAACCTATAAACATGTCATACTATCACTCAAATCTTATTTTGCTATTCTGTGCAGGTAGTGTGTATATGTTAGAAAAATATGTATTAATGTGTGTGCTTAATGCTAATTAGAAGCTAAAAGAGTTAACACATTTTTCATTCTATTTTATATACACTATTTTATATACAGCTTAGTTTTATATGAGACTAAAAGATGCTTTTGAAACTGCAGTGTGCTTTCTGAAACTTGCAAGATGCTTTCTGACCTAGTAACTGCTAGCACAGCAAAATTCATGTTTATGCCTTTTGGAAATGTACTTGAAAAACAGGTGATTATCTGCTAGGTCAGGAAGCAAGGAATGAACAATGCTATATTCTATAATGTTATGATTTTGAACAATTAGCTCTGTTCATGGTATGAGAACGTGCACAGCTGCAGAAGGAAGAGAGAAAGACAGACAACGAACTGTTGGAGAAATGAACTGCAATCTATACTTGCTTTGTGCTCAAATTAGCCATAGTACCTTGAATGGTAACATTGCATATATCTAACCAGTGGTAGCCAAGGCCACGTTGTTTTTCTTAGGAAGTTTCTCATAAAAATTGATGGTACAAGCAGAAAAGCATGAAAACAACTGCTATGTAATGATGATGTTAAAACTTGTGATCTGCTACGTGGTAGGCAATGTCTTATTAGAAAATGTATAAAAATGCTGGTATTTCCTGATTCTAGTTAGACAAACTCTGTATTAGCACATTTTTGTCTCCTTGCTGCAAGATTAAAGTGCTTTAACCTGAACCTACCTTGTATTGATCATTTTTAAAGTATATTTTTCCTTTGACAGATTGGTCCTTCGAGCCGGAAATATCTCTCGCTCTAGTTCAGGTCAGATGGGCCTGGTGGCATGAAACCGTATGGGGAAGAAGCCACATCGGTTCTTCTGCTTTGAAAAGACCTCCGACTGAATTGTCATTCAAAAGAGGCCAGCCACTGTTTCTGATCTGCAATTGGAGGACGAGTCAACGTTCCGGTGGGATCAAACACGGAGGCTTAGGTAAGGAGGAATTTATCTTTTTTCTGTTTTAGATCAGGGACTTGTTACAGTATTTTTGTTTTTGTCAGGGAGCTTTGCAAGTACAGATCAGGGACAAAAAAGATTACTGTCTTGTCATAGATCAGGGAAACAGAATAGGTAGGCAGTTATTCTAGATAAACTGTGAAGAAGTGTAAATTGTGGTACCACGTGATAGAAAGGGGTTACGTAACAATTTCTAAACTTATCTAAGACAATATGGGAAATCAGTGCACAAAAAGTTCCTGAGATCCGCCCTTAACCGAAGACGCGAAATATATGCAATTACAGTGTGCCGACAATGTTAGGTACTATACAAAATGAGTTAATAAATACAAATTTGATAGTAATTTAGATAAACCTTCACTTATCAAACTTGTCAAACAACGTAAAACAGACGTGAAAGGTCAGCTAAAAAAGCAAAGTCAATTAGGAGTCCTCAGGCACACAGGTGGCTTGAGGAAGCAAACCGCAGGGAACAAAAGATTAAAAATTCAAAAGCAATGTTTTTAGATGAAGAAGACAATAACTTGGTAATAGCAACAGCCCCTCTGCCCCCTCCACTTCCCTTACCAGAATATGAAGCAAGTGGACAAGCTGATCCACCTCCGCTATACCCAGCTTTTCCTGCAAAACCAAAACCGTTTGTCAGAGATCCTATCGAGACTAGGTCTTGAACACGCAACTTGAGAGGGGATATTGAATTGTATGAAATAAATAAAAATTCACAAGCTATGAGTGAAGAAGAGATATGTCCACTCATAGAAGTACCAAATCCATAGGCAGGACAGGACGCAACTCTTCTAGTATACAGACAGTGGACACCGGAAGACATCCGGAAAGCCACAGAGGGAATTCCCCATCCGAAAGTTAATTTTAGAAAATTCTTAGAAGACTTACAGGGCATGAGGTTAAGTTATCATTTGAATGGAGAGGAAGAGAAAGTAGTCAGACAAATTGTGGGTCCAGATTGGCACATGATCAGTGGCAACTGGAATCCCCATGATGCAGAACTTAGGCCACTCCCACATAGTAATGTAGAACTGGATAATAGAGTGAAAGATCTGACAGACCGGATCTCTGAGAAATGGAAGCCTAGGACTGACTGGACTTACATAAATCAATGCATACAACAAGAAGGTGAAACTGTTGATAGATATTATGCCAAATTATTAGAGTGTTTTAATAACCATTGTGGAATGCAGGTACCTGAAGACCAAACACATGATTCCCCATATGAACAGCAGCTAAAGAATGCATTTTTGAAAGGCAGCATTGCACCCATTAGCAGCTTTATTACAAAGCACATGGTAGATCATCGTACAAGTAGATTACAGTTATTACTTGAATATGCAAGACATGCTGAAAGGCATTTTAATAGCAAAAAGAAAAAGATAACTCAAGTATTTGCAGTAGAAGATGGATCAGAAGTCTTTGTAGTACAAACTGGGAAGAAGGGTAAGAAAAATGCCCAGGGAAACAAACAATCTGATAAATGATCAGAGGATTTTGAAGAGAGAAAGAAAAGGGGTGAATGTTTTAAATGCGGGAAAAAGGGACATTTAGCAAGGGATTGCAGGCAAAATAAAAAGGTAACCACAGAAGACAAGGAGGGTGAGGACTGACTATATGACAAGTCAAGAATCACTGGAAAGAAATAAACAAGAAAAGACAAGTGCAAATGTGATAGAAGGGGTAGAGGATGCGATAGAAGAAATAGAGAATGTGCATGAAATCACAGAAAATGAAGAAAATGAAGTTTTAGACTTAGCATTATTGATCCTAGAGCTCTACTTGGCAGACACAAAACCGGAAGTTACACTTCTGGTAGAGGGGAGGGAAGTTAAATTCCTGTGTGACTCAGGGGCTTCACGGACCCTGATACAACCTTCCAAACTACCAGAAAATTCAAAATCACTTGATTACATATTAGTGAAAGCAGCTAATGGACAGCTGTATCGGGAGCCACTCTCCCACAACATAGCAATAACTGACCCTGTTTCAGGGATGACCCAAAAAAGCAAAATTGTTGTATCTGCAAAATGCCCAGTAAATCTTTTGGGCAGAGACTTAATGCAGATATTTGGCATAGCAGTAGTTCCAACTATGCAGGGTATGGAAGCACAGCAACAAATGGATACTTTTGTAGTGCGACCGGAGGGTGAAACATTTTATTGGTACAGCCAGGACTTGGTTACGACTGGTCCAGGGGCAGTAACCAAAGAACTGATGAATGTAGCCATCACTAAATCCCCCTCCCTTGACACTGATAAACAGCATTTGTTGCATTGCACTCTATATTACTGTAGCAAACCAGGACCTGATAAAGAATATGAGCAAGAACTATTTAGAAACCATGCTAACAGATTAGTATTACGAAATCTGTACTGGGACACAGAAGGAAACAGTGTAGTAAGCTGTTCATTGCCCCAGGAATTCCTAGCACTTTACAAATTTAATCAATTACCACATGTGAGTGTGACTAAAGATAGAAATGTGAAGTGGGCAGACCTAGGAGAAAAAGTCACAAGGTGGGAAAAGCAGACAGAGTTAGAACTCTCCGAACAGGGAGTACAGAAGCAGAAGCTGAATTGGATAACACAGACACACCCAGCTGTACACTTGCAGGCAAGTGAGGACAGCTGAGTAGCACTCTTACTAGAAGAAGAGGAAAAAGCCTTATGAGACATACCAGAGACTCTCTGGTCAACAGGAAAATCAGATGTAGGACTTATTCATACAGCAGGACCAGTCACTATCATGCTAAAGTCAGCATTTAGACCTCAAAAAAGACAGTATCCCTTGAGAAAGGATGCAGAAATAGGAATCAAACCTATAATAGCAGCCTTACTTAAGGAAGGAGTATTGATAGAATCTCCTGATTCACCATGTAATACACCCTTATTTCCTGTTTGGAAAGCAAACGGAGAATGGCGTATGGTCCAAGATTTACAAGCTGTAAATGACGCAGTTATACCCAGGGCACCTACGGTGCCAGATCCACATACCTTATTAAATGGTTTGAAACCTCAACAAAAATATTTTTCTGTGGTTGATATCAGCAATGCATTTTTCTCAGTACCGATACACTCTGACAGTCAACATTGGTTTGCATTTATATTTCAGGGGAAAAGGTATACATATATGCGACTACCACAGGGATATTTTGAGAGTCCCACAATATTCACACAGGAAATGACAAGTAACCTGGCAGGATTTATCCCACCGAAAGGCAGCCAGATTTTACTTTATGTAGACGACATTCTGCTGGCAGCCCCCATCCAGCAAGAATGCAGAGAGGATACCATAGCATTACTACAATTTTTAGCTACTCAGGGACACAAGGTAAACAAAAACAAACTGCAACTTTGGAAAAAACAGGTTAAATACCTGGGATATGTAATATCCAAAGAAGGCAGAATATTAGATGAAGACAGGAAAAACAGCAATATTACAAGCACCTAAACCAACTACCAAGAAGGAAATGATGTCCTTCCTAGGTACTACTAATTTTTGTCGGAGTTGGATTCCAAGCTATGCCTTGGAATCTGCTCCACTGACCAACTTGATATTCAAAAAGCCTATGGCAGCACAAGATTTATTACAGTGGACACCAGAAGCAGAATTAGCTTTCTGCAAATTGAAACAACTGATAGCATCCTCATTAGTTTTAGGATTACCGAACTATCATAAACAATTTTTCCAAACTGTAGACTGTAAGCAGGGTTATATGACATCAGTGTTAACACAACAGCATGGGGACAAACAACACCCCATAGCTTACTATTCATCACAGCTAGACCCAGTGGCGCGATCCCTGCCCCACTGTGTGCAAGCAGTAGTCAGAGCTGCAATGGCAGTGCAGGCTTCAGCCTCAGTAGTGTTATTCCACCCTCTCACATTGAGAGTGCCTCATGCAGTCACAATTATTTTACTGCAAGAAAAAGTAGCATATCTTTCTCCTGCTAGACATCTTTCCTGTATGACTATACTGTTGAGCCAACCTCATATGACAATTGAACGATGCACAACTTTGAATCCATCAACCTTGCTCCCAACCCCTGCAGATGGCAAACCACGCTGCTGCCTGCAGGAGATTGAGCAAAAGACACTACCTGGAAAAGATCTCACCGATGTTCCCTTGGATGATGCCGAGGTGACATACTATGTGGACGGCTCATGTAGGAGGGGTCCTACAGGACAGAATCTAGTGGGGTATGCAGTAGTTTCTGATATTGAGATTTTAGAAGCAAAGTCTTTACCGCACAACTTATCTGCACAAGCAGCAGAACTGATTGCTTTGACAAGGGCATGTACCTTGGCAAAGGGTAAATGAGTGAACATTTTTACTGACAGCCAGTATGCTTCTTCTACTGTACATGTTTTTGCGCAGCAGTGGAAAAATAGAGGAATGATAACATCTACCGGTAAACCAATTAATCATGCGCAATTTATTTTAGATTTGTTAGACTCTATTCAGTTACCTCAGAAAGTAGCTATTTGCAAATGCATAGCTCATACCAAACAACAGGATAGGATTTCAAAAGGTAATGCGAGGGCTGATACAGCTGCAAAGTAAGCAGCTTCAGCTTCAGAAGTATTTCTTTTGAGTGAGGAGTTACAAATATCTGAGATTTTAGATTTAGAAATGTTAAAAACAATGCAGACACTTACTACAAATGTAGAAAAACAAAAATGGATAAAACGAGGAGCAATTCTTGAGAAAGGGCTGTACATCTCCAAAGAGAGGAAACCGATTTTACCATCTAACTAGTTTAGATATGCAGCTTTGTTGAGCCATGGGCAGTGCCATGTCTCAACAGGGGGGATGGTACAGTTAGTGAATCGAGTGTTTACAATGTATGGATTTACAAACTACACAAAATATTTTTGTGCAGCATGCCATGTTTGTAACAAGCATCATGCACAAGGGGCATTGAAACCTAAGCAAGAGAGTTTCCCTACACCACCGTATCCCTTCCACACTATCTGTATGGATTTTATAGAGCTGAATAAATGCGAAAATAAGAAGTACTGCCTTGTCATTATAGATATGTTTTCCAAATGAGTGGAAGCTTTTCCAACTAAAATTCCAGATGCAGCTACTGTTGCAAAAGTCCTCGTTAAAGAAATTATTCCTAGATTTGGCATACCGGAAAAGATTTATAGTGACAATGGCACACACTTCGTAAATCAAAATATACAACAATTAAGCCATTACTTTGGGATTTCTCTGAAAAACCATTGTGCATACCACCCCCAATCTGCAGGATTAGTAGAGAGGCACAATGGAATTTTGAAAAATAAGCTCAGGAAATTGATTAGTGAGACACAAAAGAACTGGGTGCACTGTCTACCTCTGGCACTGTTGAGTATGAGAACTGTTCCAAATATAAAAGGGTTAACTCCTTTTGAAATTCTGTTTGGGAGGGCATATTATACACCTCAGTGGAAACCTCTCATGCCTGCAGACCAGGAGGCTGACAGTTCACTTGCAGAGTATATGAGGCGATTTTTGAATAACAAACTTTTGCAGTTAAATTCTGTTTCAGATAAAGAACAAGCCAGACCATCGGAAGCAGCAATAGCCCCAGGCACGTGGGTCTGGATGAAAGTTGTGAAGAAAAAGAATTGGAGTTCTCCGAAGTGGGAAGGACCGTACCAGGTGCTACTGTCAACACCCACTGCAATCAAGATCGCAGAGCGAGCGTCCTGGATTCATGTGACACACTGTAAATTGGTTAAAAACTTTGAACTGGACAAAAACCTTGTTACTGTTGTACAACGAGAACAAAATGATCAGGTATAGAGTAAACAGAGATGGAGAACAACCTCAGAACATTTGTATGATTATTCTGATAGCTATACTGATAACAATGATCTTTTTGCTGTGGCCTTTCCTTTTCCCAGCCACACGAGTTGAACTGAACAAACGTGATGCATTACTCATAGACTGGCATCCAAACTTTAACACTTACCAAGCAATTAAATATGTGTATGCTGAGACTTTTAATGTTTCGAACTGCTGGACTTGCACAGCTATACCAACAGCATACGGGGAATTATTGATGACTGCTGTCCCCCTAGGGGTCAATGAGACCTGGGAAAACTTGATTTTTGATACTACACCTGTGAAATCACAAGACAAAATAGCATTGTACCTACCTGTTACACAAGAAGGGATTGTATGTTTTTACAAAAATGACACTATTCAGGTGGGTTTGAGCAATTGCTATGTGACTGTTTCTTATAAATGTTATATTAAGGCCAGTAAGACAAAAACTATTTGTGATACAAACTACGATGCATATTTCGAAAAGATGCATAAAAGTGTTAGTGAAATACAACATAATCCTGTTCTTTTAAAGCAGCTTTCTATTATTGATAAGAAAATGTTTCATGCAGGGCAAGCTTATATCAATACTAAAGTAGAGAATTGTTATTTTGTTTGTGGGAAAAAAGCATATAAATGGCTACCTGAGAATTGGTCCGGCAGTTGTTTTTTGGGTTACCTGGTTCCGGCCATACGACACACTGCTGCTTTGCTTCAGGGAAAAATTCAAAATGTCAGAGAGGTCAGCAGTAAACCTAGAAGTCCAATTAAGAGACCTGAGAATCCAGTGGGATGAATCAAAGCAGGGTGGAGAAACCATAACTCCATGAAAAACAAAGATAAACTGACACACATGGACTGGAGTGACACCATTATATCGTGGGCAGGCATAGCCCCTGCATATGGTGCAGTGAAATCAATTTGGGAGCTGAGAAAACTGTCTAAACTTCTCGAAGTTGTGAGCAATGCAACTTCTTCTGCTCTCGAATTAGTGACTGATGAACTAAATGCTATGAGAACTGTGGTACTTCAAAACCACATAGCTCTTGACTTCACCCTAGCGGCGAGAGGTGGTACGTGCGCTTTAATCAAAGAAGAATGCTGTTCATATATTCCTGACAACCGGCATGAGATAAACGACCATCTTGAGATGATCCAGCAAGTGTCTACCTTGACCAAACCAAGCCCAAACCCTCTGACAGACTTTTTCCAGAATTTGTTTGGGGGGTGGGGTTCCATCCTAATGAACATCCTGATTGCCATTTGTGTGGGATTACTCCTATTAGGAGCATGCATTTGTTGTGGTATTCCCTGCATGAAGAATTAAACAAAGATTTTATAGACATGTCAGTTTCTGAGACTTTGTATCAAAGTACTGAAATTGAAGAGTTGTTGAAAAGTGAAACACTTTCATAAGTTTAAACTGAATGACTCTCTTAACTGCAAATCCTGAATGGAAGAGGTTAGGAGAAGAAGCAAACTGTTTATGCTTTTGAAAATAGAATTAAAAAGTATTAACAGGGGGGGAAATGTTAGAAAAATAGATATTAATGTGTGTGCTTAATGCTAATTAGAAGCTAAAAGAGTTAACACATTTTTCATTCTATTTTATATACACTATTTTATATACAGCTTAGTTTTATATGAGACTAAAAGATGCTTTTGAAACTGCAGTGCACTTCCTGAAACTTGCAAGATGCCCTCTGACCTAGTAACTGCTAGCACAGCAAAATTCATGTTTATGCCTTTTGGAAATGTACTTGAAAAACAGGTGATTATCTGCTAGGTCAGGAAGCAATGAATGAACAATGCTATATTCTATAATGTTATGATTTTGAACAATTAGCTCTGTTCATGGTATGAGAATGTGCACAGCTGCAGAAGGAAGAGATAAAGACAGACAAAGAACTGTTGGAGAAATGAACTGCAATCTATACTTGCTTTGTGCTCAAATTAGCCGTAGTACCTTGAATGGTAACATTGCATATATCTAACCAGTGGTAGCCAAGGCCACGTTGTTTTTCTTAGGAAGTTTCTCATAAAAATTGATGGTACAAGCAGAAAAGCATGAAAACAACTGCTATGTAATGATGATGTTAAAACTTGTGATCTGCTACGTCAGCTTGGTAGGCAATGTCTTATTAGAAAATGTATAAAAATGCTGGTATTTCCTGATTCTAGTTAGACAAACACTGTATTAGCACATTTTTGTCTCCTTACTGCAAGATTAAAGTGCCTTAACCTGAACCTACCGTGTATTGATCATTTTTGAGGTATATTTTTCCTTTGACAGTATACTATAAGTATTTATTAGTTCTAGCATCATACAGTTTGCCAGCTATGACTTTCAAGTTCCCCTTCTCATGTGTTTAGAAATCATGGAGAAAAAAATGGAAGAAAAATTATACCTAATCTAATTATAAAATAATGTAGCTTTCACTTAGTTTTATGCTCATGCAAATTTAAGTTGTTCTCTCTGGTTTCCTTCTACCTATCTTAGAAAATGGAAAAGAACATCTGAAAACAAGAAGACAGCACAGTTACTGTATTTGCTTCTCAGATGTATCTGTGGCCAAGAGCATGATCCAGAGGTTTCTAGGTGGAATGAAAAGTGTAAAAACATTTGGTGTTCCCTTATAACATAAAGGAAGCATATTGTTACTGCATATATTTAAAACATGCCCACATTGTTAATGTCCTAGTCTTTGAAATAAAACCACTTTTCCTATAAAAACAATTATCAAGCCACCTCATTATGTAAATTAAACAGCTACCTGGGGTGTATCATGTAGTTGCTTAGTAGTCAGTAATGGAGGACTGCACTTTTCCTTCCAAAAATGTCTTGACTAAAAATAGGCAGAACTACTTTATTAAAGCTTTTCAACTCTATACATTCATATATTTTCTGCACATTTAAATATTAATTGCAGAAACAGCAGCAGTACTGGGTCAAAATCGAATTACCTTACTTTCTAAGACACTGGAAACTAAAAAGAATGTGTGGGAATTTGTGAGAGCTACATGCTCATTTCAAACAAATAATCATGTGTATCACATAAACAGGAATTCTCACATCTGTCAAACATCTAGACACACCCAGGGAATCTATTAGATAAAAAAAATCATGCATAGCACACATAATTGTCCTTCTGCATTTAAAGAAGTTTATTGCATATGTAAATATTTCCAAAAGTACTGCAATGGCATGTTAAAATGTAATCAGTAATATGTCTTGCTGGGAGTTAGTAGAGAGTTTTAAGGCTCTGACCTGCAAATGAACTGCTTCTAGAGTAGAGAATTTGATTACTTTCACCATCATTTTCCCACCACATGACACTGTACAAGTAATTTCACTTTTCAAAATCTGGGTTGCATTCTGAAAATAGATCATTCTGTCCAGTGGACATACCTGGTTAACAAATAAAGAAAAAACATTGACACCCTACTGCAGTGTGAACCATAGTCACTCATCGCTCTCAATCTCTTGGCAAAAAAAAAAATCTGGAAAAAGCCAAAAATAATGGGGGGGGGGGCAAAACATCAAAAATAGGGAAAACTTTTAAATATTGCTCTTATAAACTTAGAAAGTCAGTAGAATAAAAGGTATTGTATTACCATATATTTTATGTGGGGTATGAAGTCTGAAACTCAAAGGCCTGTCATTATTTAGTAAATTCAGTCCTCACTGATTTGCCACAAAAATCCAGAAAATTACAAATTTTATGTGGAACAGACAACAAATATGATGAAAAAATCTGGACATTCTGGGAAAATCTGAACAAGTGAGAGGTATGCAGTCATTTGGAGAGAAAAATAACAATAGTGAAGTATTGTTCTGTAACTAACCTAGAAATGTTGTCATTAGTCTTCACTACCATTTGTAGTAGCCAGTTTCTCGCTATTTTTCTCCATTTTCTCTAGTTCGCAGAGGGTAGGCCTGGGGTTCTGAACTCCATCTCTCCTTCTCATTTAGGCTCATAAGGTAGATCAACGAACAGCTGAAACTAGTTATGTCTTTTAATATCTAGAAAAAAACTCCTTCCACACTCTGACAAATTGGATATGAGACTACTTGCCCTCTTGTGTTTGAACAGCTACTCTTGATAAAGATTTATGCATTAATTTACAGTCTTTAAATATGTGCGGTAGGGATATGTAACTAGCCGCATCTGCCTGATCTCTGTGAAATCTTCCACCTTGATAGTCACTACCCAAAAAAGACCCTGTCTCATCTGGGCTCTCAAACACACTGCATTGGTTGCCCTTTTATACAGGAATTTTAGAGCAGTGGTGAGTGCTGAGTCCTTATACATTTATGTGAAAGAAAGACCAGTGCCATTATTTTATTAAACATCACAAAACTATAGTCAAAAGAACATCTTATCTGTGATCCTGCAATCACACAAGCTGTACCCAGTTCCTTTGCTCTCACCTGCACTAGATTTCTATCTAATTCGAGAATTGGAAAATTAAGTGGGTAAGAGGGTAGTCTTGTACCTTGCAGCAACTCTGTTGCCTCTCTATTACAATATGTGATGTGGTACCAGTTGCATTTCTTGGTTAATGTATGCTAGTTTGTCATTTGGGGGAATGGCATAATGGTTAAGATGTTTAACACATAGATGCAAGCTATAGTGTTTGATTCTCACCTTTGGTCACTGTCTGGTTATTCAGGAGGTATGTAATAAGATGTAGACTGGTTGCCTAGTTTGAACCTATTCTCTTCAGGTATTTCCTTGATATTCTGGTTACTTCTTCATGACCAGTTTTCCAGGTCATCAAAGTTATTTTTGCCTATTCTGCTTACACATCACCTGTAGCTGAAACACATGCTCCTACAGTCTAGGAACATAGGAACTCCTGCAAATTAGTGCATTCAGTTCATGGTTTTGCACTGGATTATGCTACCACTATCTTAATACGGACATAGCTTTAATACTGTCCTTAGAAACTTCAAAGACAAAGAGTTCCAAGATTAGTAAATGTTTCTGGGATCATTGTCAGTCAAAAAGTGTATACAATTACTTAGTTCGGAATAACATTTTGTTCATGGTAACACCCAGGTCAACACAGCATTCAAAAATAGATTTACCATAACATTTCAAAGCAGAGGCACTCCTTCATTTACTAATAGCATAAGGAGCACATTTACCTTTTGTAAAACCTGATCCCCAACCCAAAACTGCCTTCTCAGTGTGCTCCTATTTCAAAAAGAAAACTTCCCATCTTCTATTACTATTTTGAAGACACCATGGGTAAGGCAATATGTGGTCCTTGAGGAGGTGTTGAGAATTGTGAAAGATTTAATAATTCCCGGGCAGTTCATTAGAAGTTCCATGTTTCTGTTATATTCCCAAACAGGTTTCAAATATTACTAAAATAGGACCAGTGGCATGCAAAGAAGGAGGAGAACATGGATTTCTCAACACCCAATTCCCCAAAAGTGAACTGGAGCTTTTAGAATAAAAATGGCAAGGAAGACTTCATTAGGACTGTTGTTGCTATGGTATATGGGAAGGATAAGGAATCAGTTTATATTGTGTTAATTATTTCACTTTTGTCATATTGCAACAGTGAGTCCTTGCAACTAGACATGGGGTGTGGCAACTATAATGAAACTAGGATCATTGTGATCCATAGTGATTTATAATGTTGTGTTTTGCATGTTGGGCTGGGCACATTATATTGCATTTTTTTTTTCTTTTATGATAAGTACTACTTTTATAGTAAGTCAGCAACTGCTATTGTGTTATCTTCTTTGCTGTTGGTGTTTCCCTAGTGCTGCTTTGATGACCTGTGTGCTCAAATTATTCTAGCTATTGTAACTGGAGACATTAACTGTGCTAGAGTTTGGTTCTGTGTCATTTAACATTTTGCACCCATACCTCCTTATTGCATCCAGAACTTGTTTGGGTCTGCCTTCATTAACTGAGAGATTGACCAGCTAATAATACACAGTATTAGAAAACACAAGTAATTACTAACAAAATGACACTACGATTCTTAGTCTAGGATGTCCTGCAGTGGAGAAATTTATCTTTGGCACTTATTATTTATATATTCATATTTATATATATATATTTTTCATAACTGAGGTATCTATATTTTACTGAGGTGCATGGTGTGAGGTACCAATGTGAGATTCAGGACAATTCATGGAAAATGCTGGTTTATAACAGACCATACTGGAACTGCTGCCAGTTGTTTGGCAATAATCATGAGAATAAGCAATATTTTCATATGTACTTAATACTTCAAAAAAGAAGTGACATGGAGGGGCATGGCCATGATGAGCACAAAGTAGCAGCTTTTCTTATCAGCTCTGCCTCTACAGAACTTTATTGACAGGAAATATTGATAAAAACTCCCCTAATAATAGTATTTTTATTTTTATTAACTCTTTAAAATATATATTAGGGTAGTATATAAAAGGTTTTAAGTAGATTTTAATTTTTCCTGTCAAAATTACACTTGGAAGTACTACAGCAAAAGAACAGGATGAGCTTCATTAAATCTTCTCATCAAGAGACAACTATCAAAAAAGAACTACAGTCATTACTATCTACTATTCAAGAAATAAATGTTAAAATAGACAAAATGGATATAAAAATTGACAATTTTAAAGAAAAATGTACTCACCAAATGGACATTCTACATGAAGATTTATTGCAACAAAGGAAACAGATTTTTGGAATGGAAACTGCATTAAGTGATATGGAAAACAGAATTCAGGAACGTGAACATAATGTTGAATTCCTGTTAAATCAAAATTCTCTTCTTCAGACAAAGATTGATGACCTTGAAAATAGGTACCGTAGGAATAATGTGCAAATTTTTGGCTTACCGGATAACATAGAGGGAAATAATATGGAGAAATTTTTATTGTCCTGGTTGCCTGAAGTCCTAGAACTCACGGAGGCTCTTTCATATGGTATTGAAAGAGCCCATAGATCAATGGTAACATCTAAAAACACCAAGAGTAATTCCATTAAATCTGTTATTGTAAAGTTCCTGCCAGCCCATGATAAGGAAATGGTATTAAAGACTGCGTGGGCAAAATCCCCAATCAAACTGAAGGACAATATTATACACTTCGATAATGACTATTCTTCATCAGTATTATCAAAAAGGAAAATCTTCTTGCCTTTAGTCAGAGAACTAAAAAAGAATAAAATAAAAACCCATTTGCTTTTTCCTGCAAGACTGAAAATATTCTGTCAAGATGGTTTCAAAATGTTTGAAGACCTAGACACTGCAATAACATATATAAAAACCAATAACATTCTGGATAAAGTAGATGAAATGGAGTGAGCCAGTCCTAGTCTTAAAAGAAATGCTGAGAACAACACTTAGAAAACATTTGACCCTAAGAAAAAAATCAGAAGATGAATCATAACAAATTACATATTTGCACTTGATTCACTCAGTTGGGGAAATGAAACTGGACTTCCAGGTGAGCTTTTGGTATTATATTTAATATAATATAGTTTAGTTAACTATATAGTAGTTCTTTTTGATTTGTTGAATAGTCATTTGTTGGGATTTTTTTTTTTGTACTGTATGATTAAGATCAAATATGTTACTATTTATTAGTTTGAATTCCACAGATGCAATGAACCTTCTAACACAGATATCTACACTTCCGGATATTTTGTTATGGTGCTTATCATTAGGAAGCGTATTTGTGTATTTTGATTTTGGCTTTTACAGTGGTTGAAAACTTTTCTTTAGTTAGAATTGCTGTATTTGTTTTCTAGATGATTTATGGTTATTTATTAGGTATGGGAAACTTGTGTGATAACCCGATATTTAGTTACAGACTTGCTGTACTTGCGATTATACATCTGACCTGGGATGCAAGTAAAAATGTGGCTGGAATAATGGTATAGGAATGTTGTAATTTCTGAGATGTTGATACATTTATTTGAAGGCTTTGGTTTGATGTTGTTGCACTCTAGTGATTTTTGTAGTGTTGTTTGTATTAAGTTGAATGTTTTAGTACCTGTGTACTTCGGTCGGAGATTAACCGGAGAGTTTGATTGGTGGTATAGTGAAGCTTTGTTTGGTAGTTGTCATTGCTTCGTGCTGTGTATGCAAAACTTTCCTGTCTTTCTCAGTACAGAAAGAGTCTCAAGACATTGTCATACATGCAGTTAATTTATTTTTTACTTACTGTTTCCTGCCGGAACTTTGAAAGGTTTAACTTCATGATGGGTTCGAGACTTTGGTATCCATCGCGGCTGAAAAGCTTGGAACTTTCTTGAAACATCATCATGAAGGCATCGGAAGTAATTAATCTTCTGAACCTTACCGGGAAGATAATGATCCAAATATGATACCATATACAGCATGCAGAAAGAGGATACAAGTAGATTACTACCTTCTTCTAATTGTAAGACATTCTATACAAACTTTATTAGATAAATCGGGGTTATACTATGCACTTAGTCTAAATACATGTTTCTGAACATCATAGGTGTTCATTAGCCTTGTGTATTTATATATGTTTAGTAATCTCATAGAATATCTGCTCTATGTATGACAAGGATGCCTCTACTTTGATGAGAAGTATTTGATGTGATTCGTACATATCTGGAAGATTTAATAACGCAGCAAGCTGTTCAAATATTTGTGGTGCATGTATATTTTTATAACTAATGACTTGTTGAGAAACTATTCATGAAGCATTAAGCAAAATGCTAAATGTATAGATGTATATAACAGGATATCTCAGGTGTTTTATAAATGCAGCTAATGCATTACATCCATGTGGACATTAAATATATGGCATTTGTGTAATAGGCTGATAGAGATATACCTCACAGGCAGCATTCATATTGCAAGGACAGGTGCATTAAGTATACAGAATATGTGTATTAGGATGTCACAGCTATTTCATATGTTCAGCAGGTATATTACATGCACTTGGTTATTATATGTACAGCATAAGTGTATTTGGGTGCCATAGGTATTGTTTATGACTCCCTATGGAAATGTCATGGACCAAAAAAAAAAAAAAAAGCAAGATAAAAACTCCAGGAAAAGGGTAAATATCTGTTATAGGGAAATAGATCTGTTCCCCATCAGAAATTGTGAACTTTTCATTTTTTGTTTTGTTAATGAAGCTGGATTTTTATAAGTGTTTATTTAATGAGCCATCACAGAATTCAGCCTCTAGTCATAAATGATGGGGAAAAAAGTGTCCCACATAGAACATATTCAGATTAAACAGCATTTCAAACTCCAAGGATAGAACAAGCTATAATTAAATAACAAAAAGCTCATTGTATTTAAATAAGGCCTTTACATAATTCACAGGGGCTATCTAAGCACCTTGCTTCCTTGAACTAATATGACCATTTACTAGTTCTGTTATTGCGATTGACCTTTTGGGGTAGTTCAAATCAATACAATGAGTGGAAGATCAGACTTTTAAGGTTTATGAGTCACCCTTCTATGAGAAACTGCAATGGGGTGTTTGGCCATGGGAAAACTAGCAGGATGGTGCTGGTTATACTTTCTTGATGTGCTATCACTATACTTGGCTTCTGGCAGAGAAATGCAGCATTCATTTCTTTCAGGACAATCAGTATGCCAGTTGATAGCTAGTAAAATCACATTTATTAGCAACATGTTTATCAGCTGCCAATGTTAGTGGTTATTGAAGGCCCCTAGGTGATTCACTTACAGCTCTGTTTCATTTAGCAGACCACCTATGGCAGTACTATATATCACACTTCAGCCTTTACTGGCCATAGTTTTGTAATAAAAGACTACCTTAGTTTCTTTTTAAGGTGCTTGTCAACATGTGATTACCTAAAAACAGAATAGTAAACTAATAGCTTATAGCAGTTCTCAATAACTTACTAACATAGGTAAGGAAATTTTGTACATTATTCTTAAGATGTAACAGTCATTAATTTACTAATTGATACATCATTATATATATATATATATATATATATATATATATATATATATATATATATTGTTCACACAAAAATGAATTATTTGATGTTATGTTAAACAAATGGAACAAAACTCCTATTTATCAACATGAGTATATCTAACATTTTAAATAAGCTGTTATCTGTAATCACAGAGATGTTATTAGGTCATATAATTTATAGAATATTTTGTTATTATATAAGTAGATACACATTGGATTTCTTATGCAATAACTTTACTGTTGGTTTTCTTTTGTTTTTTGCTCAAATTAGATCAACTTTAGTAGTTTCTTAGAATATTTTTTTATAATAATTGATCTGCAATATGATTTTATGACATTGATTAGAAGCCTTATTCTTAAAGTTATGACTATAAACATTTAGGCAGGTGCTAATTGGATACTGCTTTTGATAGGAGGGAGATTCGAGTGACAGATGTCATTCGAGTTAGGAGTTTTAAACTCCAGAGGGGTTTGGGTTGATTATTATGTTTCAAGTTTATGTTATAAATATTTTTTCTAATAACTTTTTAGACGTTCATTTCTTATGTAGTAGGAAACAACATTAATCTTAAGAATTTGATAATTTTACACTATGTTTGTTCTAATGTTCATAATAGTATTCTTATAGGATATATTCTTGTGTATTTCTTAGATCAGTACGTTTATATTTACATCATTTGATTTTCAATGACTACACTAAAAGGTATTTCAGTCAACATTAATGGTTTAAATAATCCTAATAAAAGGAGGAGTTTAATTAAATATCTTAAGTTACATAAATCCCAGTTAGCAATTTTGCAAGAAACCCACTTATTAACAGATGATATATTCAGGCTGGACTCTAAAACATATAAGATTTTAGTAAGTTCCGAACATACAAACAAAAAGAGAGGAGTAGCTATCCTATGGAACAACATAATGCCTTTTCCTAAAATAATAGATTATATATAAGGATAATAAAGGAATGTTTTGTGCAGTCACCATAGTGCTAAACAGTAAAATTTTCACATTGATCAACATATATTGGATCCCAGGGATAGGGACAAGCACAGTGAAACAGCATTTAGATCAAATTGTACTATTCTCTAAAGGGAACATTGTTTTGGCAGGAAATTTCAGTTGTATTCTACATTACAAAGACTCCAGTACTAATGGGAAGAGAAGAATATCTACATCATCTAAATTATTAAAAGACTTTTCAGATACTTATTTTTTGAAAGACATTAATTACTTTGCAGATACTACTTCTTTTGTTTTACACCTTTTTTTCCCATAGACATAACTCATACTCGAGGATAGGTAGAGTTTCTATCTCTAATAATTTAACAGATTTCTTAAACAAATCAGTAGTGATTTCATGTCCTCTATCAGATCATAATTCCATAATTTTTGAATTGGTAGTCAATCCAATTTTTAATATTCATATAAAAAGGATCCTAGCTTATATTACAAAATTAAAAGATTTTAATGATTTAATTTCTACAGAAGTACATAATTTTTTAGAACTTAACAATATGAATGATATATAATACATTTACATATGGGATGCCCTAAAAGCTTATCTATATGGTAGGATAATTAATTGGTACAACAAAAAAAAGAAAGCTTGGGATAAAGAGCTGCAGGATATACAATGTAAATTAGACACTTTGAAACTTAGCAATATGGGTAATAAAGATATATCAGATAAAAAGAAAGAAATAAATATGTTAAATAATAAATACTTAGAAATATTAAAACATAAAACTATGATCGATATAGAAAAATTCAAGTTTATTAATTTCTCTTCTAACCTTAAATCCTTAAAAATTCTTGCTAATAAAACAAAAAGATTAAATAAATTTAATCATATTAATGAAATATTCTCCCCTAAAAAGAGAAAAATGGTATCAGGACTTCATAATGCATTAGCTGAATTTAGAGAATTTTTATAAACATTAACCAAACATCTACTGCAATTAACTCTAAAAAGCAAATAAAAACATTTATTAATAAATACACTAAAATAAGACTTACAGAGGAACAAGGGATTTATATTGATAAACAAATTTATTTCAAAGAACTCCAAACTCACATTACCAAACTAAAACAAAACAAAGCACCACGTAATGATGGCATCATTCCTGAAAATTATAAATTACTACCTATAAATGCTCTAAAACTGCTTTACAAAGTATTTAACCATGTTCAGGACAAAAAGATAATTTCACCTGCTTGGAAATACACTTTAATTTCTTCTATATTAAAAAATAATAAAGACCCCTCTAAGTGTTCCTCCTATAGACCCATCTCCCTATTAAACACTGATTATAAAATATTTATGTCCATTTATGCAGAAAGACTTAAGACACTTTTACCCAATTTAGTTGATAGTAATTAAACAGGGTTTATAGTAAATAGAACTTAATATAATAACATTAAAAGAATATTAACTTTAATTGATTCGGTGAAAAATCTTAAAAAAATTAACTCTAGTTAGTCTAGATATAAATTGTGCTTTCCACTCAGTTACATGGGAATATTTGTTCACTCTATTAAAGGAATTAAATTTATCCAATAATTGTATCAATCTTATTACTCAACTATATATTGGTAGCCAAGCTTATGTTAAACTTGGTACTAGTATATCTCAAAATATACCAATAATAAAAGGTACTAAGCAAGGGTGTCCTTTATCCCCTCTTTTATTTTCATTAGTTATGGAACCATGGGCAAATTTAATAAGACATGATACAGATATTGAAGGATACAAATTAAACCCCACTGTGTCATATACAATACAAATGTTTGTAGATGACATTGATCACTCTTGGGAGTAGTAGTGAATCTATACAAAAACTTTTTAAAAACATGGAATATTTTCAAAAAACTCCGGCCTTACTTTTAATAATAATAAAACACGCATTCTTTTAACAACTTCAGAAAATGCAATATACCTGATGAATATAATATAGCTCAATCTCAACAAATAGTATATTTAGGAATAATTATTACTAACAATATTAAGGATACAATTTATATAAATTACAATAAAAGTATATTAAGTATAGAAAATTTAATAAATAAATGGAACAAATTACCATTTTCTATGGATGATAAACTTTTAATAGTAAAGATGATACTTATCCCCAAAATCTTATATATAATTCAATCTTTATCTATACCTCCTTCTTACCAAATAATTAAAAAAATTAATTCAATGATTCAGAAATATTTGTGGTTACCAAATAAGGCAAGGATTACATTAACATACCATTAACATACCATATGAATAATTGGAATAATGCTGGTATAGCCTTACCAAATTTAGACATTTATTCAATTTCATCAGTATTTAATTCAATCTCTCATCTCATTGATGTGGAATACATTGCTAAGTGGAAAGAGTTTATAGAGGTTTTGTCACAAAATACAAAAGATATGAACAGTTTCTATAAGCTAAATATAATCAGTAATCCCTTTATTTGGAGGTTAAATTATTATATTTCTGATTTTTTTTCTCTTAATTTTAACTCTAAGTATATAATTTTTCTCTTAAAATTATTTAAAAATTATATATTTAAATATAATATTTATAAGGATTGGCTTTTTTTTACTCTTCCCTATAGCATACACACACAGAACTATTTTCTCTTCAGATTATACAAAATGTTTATATTTCAGCAAAAACACTTAATATTTTGGCACCAAATGATGATAAATAATGAGTTAAAATCCTATAGTTCACTCTTGGAAGAGTATAAACTTGATACATTTTTATGGTTAGAACTTCAAGAAGCCAGGCAATATGTATTAAATAAACTAGATTATATGCCCCCTACAACTAGGAAAATAATTCCTAAACTAATACAGTATATGATTTTATCAGTTTTGAATAAATCTCCTGCTAAAAACAAGTTATCAAACATTTATAGGGCAATTAAAAGTGATTTAGATACACAATCAGATAATTATTGGAAATATATTTCTTTAATTAATAATAATCCCCCTCTGAGAAAGACAAATTGAACATTTTACAATCCGCAAGTATGAGTACTTCTTCTTTAAAGTGGAAATTATTCACATGGAGATTTTTATATAGATCATTCATCACCCATTATAATATAAGTATATTTTCTAAAAAGAATATAGCATGTTGGAGATGTAATAATGAACTGAATGCAGACTGGTCTCATGTGTTTTATAATTGCATATATTTAAGAAAATTTTGGGATGATGTCAATAACTTCTTGCAAACAATTTTTACTGATAAATTATTTATATCTAAATCACTTGTTTTATTTAATACTCCTGTTCTAGATTGTGTAAAGGAGAATAAGTACCCATTGGTTTGGTCTATACTATCTATAGCTAGAAAAACAATCACTAAGAATAGGAAATCTAATACAGCACCCACATTTCTGGAATTTAAAAATATACTCCTTGAAATGTGTAATTTGGAAATGTTGACTATTAAATCTAGAGCATCTAGGAATACTACATTATATAATTCATGGAATATCATTTATGAACTTCTAGGAAAATAGTTTATTAATTTATGTAAACAGATGATTTTTCTTAATCCTACAGTAGCATTACAATGTTTTTTGCATGATGAACGTCTTTGTGAATAGTTTAGTTACTTTGGTTTATATATTAGAAGGTTTTATTTTTAACTTTAAAGAAAAAATTGTTACAATTTCATGGAAATATTTGTTCATTTTAATAATCATTTAATAAAATTATTTTAAAAAAGTGACATAAGCTGTTGCATGACATTAGGTGAAACATTGGATTTTGTTGAAGAAAACTGTCTTTTATATTTTCACTATAAGTTGCCTATCCTGAGAGATATCCAGTATTATTTGTATTGTTAATTATGCATTTAAACAAATGTTTTCATATTTCTGCAACTAGCTCAATAAACACGTATTTACAGAAGAATTTTGTGTTGTCATGTGGAAGACTATGTCTAGTTAACAAAAATGTTCTAATGATAAGTGTCTTGGCTGTATAGTTTTCAAGATATTAAAATCCATTTGTGAAATTTGAGAAAAAAATATAATTTGGGGTTTGTGTGCATTATAATATATTACAGTGGATCTACTTTCAATCAACGAAAGTATGATCCACTGAATCTAACTTACCCACTCACTATCCACCGAAAGTGCATTTTAAAAAACAACAAACTGCCAAATTCTTTTCCCAGGGAAGTGAACCACTGGACCACCATGGTGAACTGTGCCCTGTTCCTGTGTAGTGCAATCTTGGAGTTATTATATTTAAGTAGGGGGGTGAAGTCCCCAACTTTGTTAGGACAAGTATACAAACTTGTTTTGACATTAATTCATTCCTAACACATTTTGCTTGGTTGCTTGACCCACTGATTTTTTTTTTTATTTAGCATAGCTCTCTCTGCTACCATCTGTTTACAACTTTTGATTTCTGGAGGAGGGGAGGGGGGACACACATCCTCTTTTGCATCTCATGTCTTGCCTTCCTGTCCTGGTGTAGTAGTAGCAGAGGACTACAACTAAAATTTTGACCCTATATCTGAAAATTTTTGTAGTCTATGTGGTTTAACTGGTTTGGATAACATTCTGTGCTTCACCCTAGTAATATAGTCTTCCATAGGTATTGCAGTTAACTAAACAGATTCCTGAGCCACTTGTAATTTTATGGTAAAAATATCCTATTAATAATGCCACATTTAGTAGCTCCTTAAATTTGTTTCCTGAAATGTAAAGGACTTAAATACGACTTTTAAAAGGAAAGACAGTTAAAACTCAATTCTCTGAAAGTTCAAGTGGTTTCTATGTAAGAGATAATATTCATGAAATATGTATTCATTCCACTCAACCTATAGACAGAGAAAATAGATACAATGGCCTTGAAAAAAATTGAGGATGTTCTACTAGGAAATTGCAATGTACTGGTCAAACCCTGATGTTAAGGACAAAGCCCTTTTAAGTAACATGTTAAGGATAATACTCTTTTATGTAATACATAACCCTAAGTGCAATATTCAGTGTTGTTCTTCTTTCGTCTTTTCCTGGTTAGGGGTCCTACAGCATAACTCTCGTCTGCTAATGATTGGCAGTAGATTTTTATGGTGCTGAGGTGCCAGCCCGATGCCCAACCTTCAATGAAGGCACACCCATTCACGCATGTCTTTCGAACGGCACTTGACCACAGGGAGGACATGCAGACGCCACACAGAAGGCACTCCAGCCAAGAATCGAACAGGAGAACCTCTTGCTGTGAGGCAACAATGCTAGCGCTGCACCACCAATATTCCGTGTAAAGAAAAAAAACATGTCCTTTAAAAGTGGTATTCACCACCATGATTCCTACCTTATTCATCTGCTGTATGAAGTATAAAAGTCCACATTGTCAACCAATATTTTAAATGCAACATTGTCTATTAGATAACACAAAGGTTGTTTCATGTTTCTCTTCAATATTTGTTAATGATATCATATGTTTCTGTCAAGTACATAACTATGTGAAATCATGTATATGTCAAAAAAGATAGTTGTAAATGTATGGTCATTGTCTTAATGTCCAATTTGCATTGTTCAGAGTTGAAGAGGGGTATGATATGTTTGCAGGATCAAGTCCTTGCTTTGTGTATTAGTAACTTACATGACAATTCTCCAAGCCAATATTACCTCATTACATTTGTTTTGATTTGACATTTCAGGAAAGGTAACCTCAAAAACCTGTAGAAAAAAATGGAACAGTAGAAACTTCCAAATACTAACAATAATAGTATAGGAATAGGGCTACATTTAAGAGGTACATGTCCCACTAGTGGAAGTTTCAACATTTTGAGAAATAAATTCCAATTCACAGTAGAGAAAATAGCAATTTGTGAGGCCCACCATTGCACCTTTCAATGCTTCATTTTATTGAGACTTTTCCACCCCACTGCAAGCCCAGTAAGAAGGATTGCACTCCCACAAGTCTCTAGCATTTATACATAATTAGCCCAAGATCATTGCACATTAGAGTTCACAAAAATACTCAAAAGACACTGCAGCTTCATATCCGATGTATTTTACCTCTATTCATGATCATAGTTTCTATTCTGAGGATGATGTTTCAGTCCCCAGATTTTCAGCATATGCCCTTAAAATAATGCACTGGTTAGAAAAAGAGAGATAGACCTAACACATTTAAATTATATACGAATCATAACAAGAGTGTTGTTAGAAGTAATGTATGGGGGAACTTTTTTGGTCTTCTGAGCAGGAAAATGTTTGGGAGTGGGGGTATGGATTAAGAAAGATAATGAACTACCCATGAAAGGTGACGGTTATGGAACCTGCATATAGTTATTGTTTAAAGTGAAAAAATGAAAAAGAAATGTCTATTTTGTTTGACACTTGATGTTCAGTGATTCTAACATAAGATACAATTAAAAAAAAAAAACTGAAGGGGAATTACTTGGCAGATGGCAGACTTTAGTTATGACTTATTCAAAACTGGAAGAGAAAACAGGGTGGAAACAATAATGTGGTGCTAGGATAGTGAATGAGGTGTTTGAAATGGCTATGTTTGAAGTTAACAAAGGCTTCACTTACAAAGGGAAAGCTGGAAAAATGCCTGCTATTGTTCTGGAGAATGATGCATTTCAGAATAAGAGCAGTGAAGGCAGTGTAGACTTTTTTTTTCTAAGTCACATGTCTTTAATGAGTGAACTAAACATTTGTGAATGAATATACAAAAGAATGATTGCACAAAACTTTCAGGGCTTTTTCATTAACCAGTGAACAGTATATAAATAGATAATTAAGACAAGAGTTTGGATATTTAACTAAAATAAGGTTAAAGCTGGGAAAGTATATGGGGAAATAATGTAATATTTTTAAAAAAGTCTTAGAAACTTGGAAAATTAATATTATGAAATGGAGGGAGCAAGAATTGTTTGTTGAGACAGAAAATGAATTAGAATGGAGTTTTCAGAAACAAAAATGAAAAATATAGTTAGAGGTAATGAGGAGGATTAAAGAAAATTAAAGCAAAGGAAAGTACTATGTGCAGACAATGTGGAAATGCACAGTGATATGCTAGATATTCTGAAATAATATAGAAATATGACATTAAATAAAATAAAAAATCATGTAAGAAGGGGAGTAAATTGAGAAAGAGCACATGGGAGAGAAAGGTAAGCAAGGGATATACTTATTAGAAGAATTTAGAAGACATTTGGAAGTATGAAGAGTAACATGCCGCTATGGTAGATGGACAAGGTGATAACGCATTATGAAAAATTGGAAAGTTGCAAACTGAAACTGTCAATAATGATTTAAGTTATTTAGTAAAATAAAGAATGCAAGTGAAAGAAACCCTGATGAGGAAATCTTGGAGTATTTGGTAAATAAGTGACAACAGCAATAATTCAGACAAAAGCCCATTGCAACTATTAATACTAGCAATGAGATTTTTGACCGAACTAACATATTCTGGGATTAATGACAGAATAAATATTTTTTAACAGTCAAGAAAAATAAACAGTTTTTAATTAGCTGGAACACAGAAAAAGTAAAAATGCAAATCAGGAGGCACATCTTCTAGTGCAAAAAGAATAAACACAAATCAAAGTATACCAAAATTGTAAAGTAAAATTAATAATGAAGCACATGTAAGAAAATGCTAAGACACAGAAAAAGAATTACAGCAATTATCACACATGGAGGCATACAATATTACACTTCACAGCTGCTTGTGTCCTTAACCCTCACACAAAGAGCAGAAACAATGCTGCACTACAGTTTAGGTAGCCTGACCCTACTGCTTTGTAATAAGAAAACACAACATACTTGACATATAAACATTTATTTTGGTTATGAAGTGTTTGCATACGCCACACCAGTCCATCATTATTGTTTTCAGATATGCAAAGCAAAAGCAACTCCACCACTGACAATATATTAGTTGATATATTTTACCAGAGATGTAGTAAGTATGAAGCTTCTGCATTCATGTTATCTAAAGCTATGCCTGATGCTTTGCACTATGTAAATCCTTTAAATGGTCCTCCATTTGGTTCTCTTTTACTCTTCTTGCTATTCATGTGGTTTGCAGCTAAAGATGAGGGCAATCTTGCCCTCCACACAGAAAAGAGGGTAGGACTTAAGGGAATTTGCACTCCTCATTCAGGAAGGAGTTTATTACTTTTAACTTTTCCTTTAATTTAGGCATATTAACATATGTCTAGTAAGTGGCTATTTGATTACTTATAACAATCCAGTATAGGACACTTCTTTCTGGCTGAAAATATCAGAAACAAAGCTACATTATCTGGTGGCTAGGGTAGTTCCCTGATCTGGAACCCTCTTTTTAATTGTAAGTTGAAAAGTACAAAAAAAAAAAAAACAGAAAACTCTTCTGCTCTGAACATGTGCAGTTAAAATGCCACACACAGAGTGCTTCAGTGCTTTAGCCATGATGCAAATAAATTTTCAGTATTATTTCTATATTTATACTTACAGCTGAAGTGCTTCATGTGTGATACCTGAGGACTGTGTCCATTAGCACAATGTGACTGGGGCAGTCACTCTATTTTCCCCACCTGAGCTACAACTCCAAAAACATCTAGCTTTATGTCCTCTTGCTGAAATTCACTATAAAGCTGGACTGCAAAAAGGACCAGAATTACCCATTCTAAACACTTAAACCTTGCCTGTGATATAAATAGCACCTTCTGGAAAGAGAGGTATGTATCCCAGAGACTACCCTGTCTCTGGAACAGGCTCCCCATCCATGTGAAGCAGAGTTCCTCCCTAACTCAATTCAAATGTAACTTGGACAATTGGATGGGGAGCAGGAAATCCATTCCTGGTTTGGCACCTTTGTTTCTAATGGACACAGGCAGCCTGTAAATATCTCCCAGGGCCTTGCTTGTAAATGTTTCATCTCCCAAGCCCTGGTTACATTTAACAAGGGCAGTAGGACTTGTCAAATATTTGGGATGCATGGCTAGGCTTGAAAAGGCCCTTGTGGTCATTAGCTTATTAAACACCTATGCGCCTATGAACCCATGACAGGAAAGGACCTAGCACAGACCCCTGAGGTGCAGACCTGGTTACTGGACTCCAGATAGAGGTGACTTCACACATTGCAACATATTTATCTGTCATGTATTAATATTATCTGCACCTATCTTCCCCCAGGCAACAACCCCCCCATATTAGAAAACCTACTTAACTGGTTTTCTACTAATCTTCTTCAAGAAACCATATTGCTAGGTGACTTCAATATTGATTGGAATGTTTGTAACCAAACTAATCCATCCACCCTTATCAACCTGCATGGATTCCACCAAACCATTAACTCCACAACTAGAACAAATAAAAGCAATAACAAAGATACCATACTTGACTGGATCCTGACAAATAGTCCCCAACAAAAGTATTCAACAGGTACCCTCCCAGATGACCTTAGTGACCACTCTCTCACATACATCATTAGGCACAAAACTCACCTAAAAACACCTAACCTAATTTGTTTATCTCGCAGCAAAAAACATTTTGACCCTCATCAGTTTCAAAAATGAACTTAGCCTGGTTAACTGGTCTCCCCTCAAAACTCTCCCTATTGACGATGCTGTTAACCACTTTAATAAAACCTTTCTTACTATTTTAGATCAACATGCACCCATGCGATCTATTCACATGAAATATAATACAGCCCAATGGCTTACAACCAACACAAAACAGCTTATCCTTAATAGGAATAAGGCCCGGACTCAGTGGCGAACCTCCAAAGACCCCGTTGATCACCTTAGCTTCAAACAAAAAAGGAACATGACAAAGTCAGCTATCATAAAAGATAAAAAGAACTTTTACACCCAACTACAGCAATCCTCCCACCACCATCCACACAAATTTTGGAGATCTATTAACACACTTCTTTCCCCCGGAAAAGTTGAAACTCCCAATCCACTTGGCTCCTGCCCTGACTGTCCCTTACAAACAGCTAATGCTTTTAATAACTTCTTTACATCTACAATACTTAACCTGGCCAACCAACAAAGCCCTGACCCCTCTTTATTAGGTAGCCCAAGCTTTACTCCTCCACTTATGCAACTTAAACCCATACCTACCTCCTATATTCTTAATTTACTTCAAAAACTTAAAGCTTCTACCCCCTCAGCTGACAAACTCCCAACTGAATATCTCCAGCTAAGTGCCAAAGCGGTTGCCTACCCTATCTCTATACTAATAAACAGAACCATAACAGAAAGTACTATACCTTCCCTCTGGAAAATCTCACACATCATCCCCCTTTTCAAAGGGGGCGATTCATTTGAATACTCTAACTACCGCCCTATAGCACTGCTATCTCCTACTGCAAAAATAATGGAGAAATGCATCCACAAACAGTTACTAAATCACCTCCTATCTAACAATTTCCTCACTAACTGCCAACATGGCTTTCGTCCTTACCATAGCACCACTACAGCCTTATTATCCTTTATTGACTCCATTAATATTAACCGGAATAGCAATCTTCTTTCATCAGCATTCTTTGTAGACCTGTCTAAAGCCTTTGATATGGTGAATCACCAACTCCTCCTACATTGCTTAAAATTGCTCTCTCTTGATAATCTTGCCTTAACTTGGTTCACTTCCTATCTTCAAAACCGGAAACAAGCTGTTTTATGGAACAACAATCTCTCTGAACTTCTCCCCACCACCTTAGGGGTCCCTCAAGGCTCCATCTTAGGTCCTCTTTTATTTTCCATCTTTATTAATGACTTGCATCTTGCCACCCCCATAACTACTTGTATTCAGTATGCTGATGACACCACCATCATTTGCTCTGCCACAAACCAAGCTGACCTTCACTACCTTACCCAAAAGACATTCACTACTATTGAGCAATGGTTCTCCAACCACTGTCTTCTCTTAAACCCTAAAAAAACTAAACTTCTCCTCTTCTTACCTGCACACCTATCTCCCTCTATTAATTTCACAATTACTTCTAACAATGGCACCCTTATCTCTCCTGACCAAACAACCAAACTATTGGGTATTACTATTGACAACCTACTAAAATTTGATTTTCACATCAACTCCAGCATAAAAGCAACTAATAGAAAGTTAGGTTCTCTCTACAGAATCAGAACTTTCCTAACCCCTGAAGCAAGAACTACCATAGCAAGAACACATCTTATCTCCACATTACTATATGCTTCCCCCATTTATACTAATCTATCTAAGTATAACATTAATAAGCTCACAACAGCCTACAACAACATTGCTAGATTTGCCACTGCCTCACCATACAAAACACATCACTGTCTGAACCTCTCTAACCTAGGATGGCTGGAATTACCCCACCTAATTCAGTACTATCAGCTTACAATTGCCCACAAAGACCTTTACCACCCTGAAAATATACCCATGCTCTCCACCCTTATAAAACCCTACAACAACTTAAAAGCCCTACGCTCTTCTAATAAAATACTCATTCAAACTTCTCTTTCAAAGAATACAGCAGGTGACTCCATATTTTCCAACTCAGTTGGTAAAATCTGGAACCAACTTCTTCCAGACCTTATAGCCCAGACTTCCATTACACTATTTAAGACTAAACTGAAACTCTTTCTTACTATACACTGGCTTTGCTCTTGCATCAATCCCAGTTGATCTAGCTCCTCTTCGACCTCCTATTCTCCTTCTATATCTGTTATACTTTCTCCCAAATCTATTTTTCCAGTTTATTTTTTTTCCCTTTCGACCTGAGATATGACTATCTTAACTAAATAACTACACTTCTCTAGTAACACTTCTGTTAACTTTTTTAAAGAACTTAATTCTTTTCTCCCTTTTCTTCCCATATCTGTACTTAAATAATTTCCTTGTCTGTCTATCCCCTTTTTTTTTGTAACTTCCTGTAATTGTTGTTACTGCCTTTCCTATTTGTGATTTATATCTATTTTTGATTTATATCCATTGTGAATTTTGTATGTACTGTTTCGTTATCATGTAGTAGATAGCAGAGCTTTTATCCTCGGGCCTCCACTGAAAATGGACTTGTATCCAGTTGGACTAGCCCGGTTAACAAATGTAAAATAAAAATAAAAATGTATTTGATCCAGTTGACTACCCACTTGGTGACGTAGGTGTTTATGGCCAGTTGAGACAGTTTCTCTATAATACCTGACTGTGGATTTGTGTCAAATGCTTTGGCCAGGTCAGGTTACACATGATGATAGCATTGTCATCTTGTATGCCCTTCATAACCTTCTTGAATACAGTGAACAGATGTAACAGACATGATGTAGCCTTATAAATGCAAAATGCTAAAATAAGCCAGAGGAGCTGAAGCTGACCAAAACAAATGACATCCAAAAACACAAGTCTGCTCATGGATGGCTGTAAAACATTTTAATCTCAGAAAGTATAAAACATTAAAAACAATATAACAAAAGAGATGAGCACTTTTGCATCATCACAGGATGCTTCATTAGATCTAAAGAGTAAAACATAGTGCAGGTATTTAAATAGCTCCAATTTACTGCCTCAGATCACGTGACCTCAGGGCTGGTTTTAAAGGGACATATTCATTCAGTCCTTTACCAGTATTTGCCTGTAACAAAATAATCCACTCAGCTTCCAGATTCTCAGTACTGGTTCTCACATCCCCTCCCCTAATACAAGTACAAAAAAGTTAAAAGTATGCTTAGAACCTTCTCTTTTTACATGTTTTCCAGGTGCATTCCTATCATCGCATTTATTCATACTATAAATATGCTCCCTAATCCTATCCTTGAAGTATTAATTTTTCTTCCCAACATAGTAACATCTACACACAATGTAGTGAACATAATCAACAACATTCTGAGTGTTACAATCAGCATAAAATTCAAAATTATATTGAAGACATGTAACAGGATGCAAGAAATAATCACACTTCTTGATGTAGCCACAAATATTACAGCCACCACACCTGAAAGTTCCTTTAAGAGTTAATCCAGACTCAGTATCTCTTAAAAGGGGTTTATAGCAGACTAGTCTCTTGATTGTTTTATATTTGTTATATGTGAATTTTGGTTCACATCCTATTGTCTCTTTGAATTTAGGGCCCGCCATAAGTATGTTCCAGTGTTTTTTAATAATACCACAAATATTGTGCACATTATTAGGGTAATTGGAGGATAGCCTCACTGTATCATTCCCAGTATTCCTAGATGTCTGTGTATTTCTGGAGGCATTACCAAAATAAGGTAGTGCTCTCATCTGGCGATGTGCCAGTTCCTCATTCTGTATTTGATGGACCATATGTTTACTATAAACCCTTTGACAGAATTAGTTTGTTAATGTATCAAAGAAGAAAACATATCACTATCTTTGTTGTGTAACTTCGCATGTCTAAAAAACTGACCCTTCATTACATTCCTTTTCAGGTGCTTAGGGTGCATACTCTGTGCATGCAACAGATTGTTCTTCTTTCATGCCTTCTTATGGATGGTGGTATTTATCCCATCACCCACCCTTTTTATGTACACATCCAGAAAGTCTATGCCTACATCAGAGCATTTATAAGTAAATCTCAGAAAGCCAGTGGTACCCATACCTCCCAACCATACTGAATTACTCAGTTTTTACCAAGTTTTGGGGTCCAAATGAAGGGGTGCCATGATTCCAGAGTGGCAACCCTTCATTTCTGATTTGTTTCTTTTGTTTTTTATTTTTTTGAAATATTGCACTGTCGGAGCTGACGTCATCACATGCGTGATGACATCAGCTCCATCAGGGCTATCAGCCAGTCGGAATCGAGCTCAAGGAGCTCACGTCATCATTTCCGGCTGCGAGCAGATTTACCAAGTGCACTTGTTTTGGATTTAACAGCAGCACTAATTTTGTTTGGGGAATCAAGTGGATTAACGGAAGCATGCAAACAAATGTGAGCACTCGTTTTGTTGAATCAAGTGAAGTAACAGCTTTGGACTCAAGTAAGGTGTGTGTGTGAGTGAGTGAAAATGCTCCCATGTAATACACCTGTTGGCTAGAGGTATTCAGACTCAAATCCTGTACCTTTGATACAGGGGCAAAAGAGCTTAAAGTCCTTAGCCACCACCATTTCTGAGCTTTATTCAGATTTGTTGTGCTAAGAGTTGAGAGCTATGGTGAGAAGTGCACAGAATTGTATTACCCCATTATTGGCTTTGTTGTTTGTCCAGGTTTTTTGTGCTAAGAGTTGAGAGCTATGGTGAGTGAGAAGTGAGAACGGAATTTGTATTTCCCCATTATTGGCTTTGTCCAGGTTTATGTGTTAACCGGTTGAGAGCTATGTTGAGAAGCGAGAAATGAATTCACTAAATGATAGCCATTAAGTTTCTGTTTTCCTATTTTCTAGGGAGCTGCTGATTTGGCAGAGTGCATAGGGTCCTGGGTTCAAGCCTTGCCAGTGAAATGCATGGTGGTAACGCATTTTATTCTAGCAACTTTCCAAAATTATACAAGCAAAATGTTTAAAATGTGTCCCTGGTAAGTCCCTAGCCACCACCACTTGTAAGTTTTGTCCAGGTTTTTTGTTCTAAGAACTGAGAGCTATGGTGAGAAGTGAAAACTGAATTTGTATTCCCCCCATTACTGGCATTGTTTGTCCATTTTTTTTGTGCTAAGAGGTTGAGCGCTATGGTGAGAAGTAAGAACTGAATTCACTAAATGATAACCATTAGGTTTCAGACTTCCTTTTTTTCAGGAAGCTGCTGATTTGGTATAGTGGTATGTTACTCTGACTGTAGTGTATAGGGCCCTGGGTTCAAGTTCTGCCAGTAACATGCATGGTGGTAACACATTTTATTCTAGCAACTTTCCAAAATTATACAATGTTTAAAATGTGTCCCTAGTTTTTGAGCTTTTGCCCCCCCCCCAAAAAAATGAAGCTGAAAATAAGTTTAAGAAGCTGTGCAAGATGCCTATGGCTTACTCGACTATCATTCTATTTATATTGTGGGGTGTGGAAGTAGACTTTTATGATGGAAATGTTCTGAATTGGGCAGTTTTGTCATTATTGGTTCATGCATTTTGTTTCATTGCCTACAGTACAGCCTACTGGAAAAATGTTCAAACAATATATTTAAAATGCACTCTGTCTAACAAGTGTGCTGTATTATACAACGAATATAACTTAATAAAGTCAGGAAGGTGTATCAAAGAAAATAACACATTTATGTTTCTTATTTTGTGTGCAAGGGGCCGATGATTTGAAAACAGACAAAAGTTAATCTTTATCCACCACTGGTCAGATGCATTTTCTTTGGATGTGGTGTGTTGGTTTCAATGCTATTTCAATGAATGTGAGTTTCAAGGGTAGAGAAGTTTTAATGCTAAATCTATTTTCATTGTGAGACAGTATTGCTTTGTTTAGCAGATGTCTGTTAGTGTTTGCACATTGTTGTGCTGCAAAATGTAAAAATAAAATCCAAATAATCATTGTAGAAGTAAACAGTATGCACACATTAGTGTTTATGGTAAATGGGGTGAAATTGCCAGGTCATGGGACATTGGAATGGCTGCAGGGGACTCTGGTGCCATATTTTGGTTGTCTGTTCTTCAGTTTGCGTTTGAAAGTTGGTATCTCACAATTCTATTGGAGTGGGTGGGGTTACATAATTATGTATGCAAATTAGATGTTATCAGCATACAGATTTGTACCTATTTTTCCAGATTTTCGATGTTTACAGGTTGAGAGGTATAGTGATACCATGTAGGTACTGCAAAAACTCCTGTAAAGTTTCCATTGTGCCTGCCCAGACCCCCCAAAAAATCATCCATGAACTAAGCATAGTGCATCAGGAGTTGATAGATATTTCTTTCACTAAAGACAAACTCAGACTCCCATTGGGCCTTCACCATGTTAGCATAGGTATTTGCTACATCCTCCTTTTGAATACAATATTTGTCATTAAACAAAAACACATTGTTGGTTAGAAAAATATCTAACAAGTAACATATCAAATGTATACGTTCAGGAGTATAAGAATCATTCTTTCTTAAATAACATCTAACCAACTCAATGCCTTCTTCATTCGGAATGATAGTAAACAATGAGGTAACATCTGTTGTAACAAATAAGTATTCACCGAGGTGGTTCTGCTCCACCCATTCTGATAATCTCATCAAAAAGTGACCAGTATCTCTTAGCACAGTTTCAGCATTATTAATTATCGGATGTAGCTGTTTGTCAACATAAATAAATAGAGGCTCAGTGATCCATCCCTTCCCTGATACTATAGGTCTCATAGGGGGGGTTGATATATGTCTTATGAACCTTGTTTAGCCCATAAATAGCAGGTACAGTAGGATAGTTAACATTAAAATACTCCAATAGCTGTTTATCAATCAGCCCCTCCATTATCATATACATAGGAATATACATTTCTGATTATCCTATCAACTTCATAGCATTAACAAACATAGTATGTAGATTCAACATTTAATATTGTAAGCATGGCATCAACATACTTCTCTGTGTCCATAACTTCAATCCCTCCTCCTTTATCTGCCGGTCATATATATAAATCTTGTCGCACTATTAAGTCATTCAAGACTTCCCATTGTGTATTTGTTATATTAAAATATTTTTTCTTCATGGCTCACTTGTTAAATAAGTTACAGACTTCCTCCTCACAACCCTTACTAAAAGCCTCTACCAGTGGAGGAAGAACAGCAGTATATGGACTTGGTTTTTTAAACAGATTCAAAGGTGCATCAGTATTACCATAATTCAATTTTAACACAATATTGTGTATATATAGTTTAAAATTCAGTAAAACTTCATATAAATTTGAGAATTCACTGGTATAAATGAAAGACCAAGATTCAGTACCTTCATCTGCTCTCTGTTCAATCCGTGAGATTAAATATTAATTAGTAAGTCCTTGGGGCTTTCCTTTTCACTGCAGGCCCCAGTTCTAGTTGGCATTTCCGTCCTGTTTAAATCCTGCTTCTTGACAGGCCCCTTGAGTTGTGTTTGACCAAGGTTCTATGCATACTTTTAACTTTTTTGTACTTGATGTTTTTACATCAAGTATTAGGGGAGGGGATGTGAGAACCAGTACTGAGAATCTGGAAACCAAGTGGATTATTTAGGCAACTGCTGGCAAAGGACTGAATGAATATGTCCCTTTAAAACCAGCCCTGAGGTCATGTGATCTGAGGTGCTAAATTGGAGCTATTTAAGTAACTACCCTGTGCGTTACTCTTTAAATCTGATGAAGCATCCTGTACTGATGTGAAAGCGCTCATCTCTTTTTGTTTTATTGTTTTTAATGTTTTATGGTTTCTGAGACTAAGGTTTTACAGCCATCCGCATGAGCAGACTTGTGTTTTTGGACAATGTAGCCTTAACAATTCAAATGTGGGTTTGATATCCAGTTGGGATATTACCTGTGTCTTTTTAAAGAAGGTCCATGATACTGCTTGGCCTACCTCACAGATGAGGAGAGTCAGGATGGGTCTATAACTCCGTGCATCAGGTGATGTTCCCCCCAGTCAGAAGAATGCATGTTGGTGTACACCCTTCTATGGAAACGTGCTGTCTGGAGGTGGTGTTGAAGTACAGATTAAACTGTGTCTGGTAGGTCAGGTTTTAAGTCACTCTGTAGACAACTTGTGATGCTGTAAAGTGTTATTAGCCATAGAGAGTACACAAATGAGCTGTACTCCTGAGAATAAAAACTGAGTAATGTTTGCATGTATACTTTGGCTGATGGCCAGTGGCAACAGGGGGATGATCTGTGCTTAGCTGTGTATTCCACTTAACATTTCAGATGTATTGGAGTAAATGATTTGTGAAAAGACCTCCAAAAACAACCTTGGTCATTTATCACATTCCACACACTGTTGCTATGCACACAGTCATACAAACATATGCATATGTGTGTTTCATAGGCAAGCTGGGTTTGAGCAGCCTGATTTCATATCAGGACACATTACAGATCAGTTGTTTGTGGCTCATGTAGAACATTTCCTAACACAAATGCTAATAGTTCCACAATTATCTTGTTGACCACCTGAATAATTTTTGGGAATAGCAACACAACCACACATACAATGAATTCCACAAGTTTGCAATTGCATCAAAACATGTGATACATTAATTGTGGATATCGCAGCATAACAACATGAGTATGAGACAAGACTTATGTGATCATGTAATCTACATGAATTGATATTGATATCAGTCACAGAACATTTAATGATGGTATGCAGACACATGTATACCTGTGCCATACTGCAAGTGTCACTGTCATGGCGGAATGTGAATGGTGTAGAAGGTTGATCTGCTTCACTAAGACAACACATTTCCTAATACACCAACAATATACATAACAGTGTGTCATACCGTGTCAACAGTTCTCCGGAGGTATATTACTACAGCTGTTATAAAAGGAGTGTGTACTGCAATGGCAGTGATAACCATCAATTTATTACCTCACATCACAGATTGTAAGACCCTCTTGTAGCCATACTGTACATCCACACCTCAATATAGCACGTCAGTGACAGCAACATTGACATTTCAACTGGTCATAGGGTCATAGGACATTATTAGACTAATGGCCAAATCACACGAAATCCCAGCCATTATTATACCATGAAAAAAATTTCCCGTATCTATATGATGGAAGATAGTAGGACTACTGTGCATATGTGTGTATTTGTAAAATTATATTACATCCTGTAATTGTCCATATAGGACATGTGCATCACACCATGACAGAATTAACAATCACACATGCAGGGGTCTGGATATGGCTTGCAGAGGCTCACATAAGGACTTTGCTTCATGATATATGTATGCATATTTGACAAGAGGACATTCTGCAATGCTCTGCAGGATGGATGTCATGTGGCCAGAAGGAAAAGGACTTGGTTGGATGCATGGTGCTACATGAAAGGTAATCCGAGTGGTAGTGAAATGAAGAGTGATTCCAAACATCATACAATGACCATAATGATACGAGAGTGATAGACAGTCTTTCTTTCTTGTATATCATGTGTCAGTAAAATATATCAAAGTATAAATTCTTTTGTTGGCTCCATAGTGCACAGAGTTAAAGCACTGACTTGTAGCCTGGGTTCATGTACTGTGCTCAGGAACTTGAGGAGCCACCTAGAATGAAGAGGAATGGGTGGCAGGTGTTGTCACAGTTATCCCATGGGGACAGGAATGGCCAGAATCCTACCACTGTGAGCCCCACTTGTAGGGTGGCTGGATGTTGCAACTCAAATACAGTAGAAGATCACAGGCTTTATATCTGATAATCATAGATATGCTCCACTAGGCATGCATAAGAGTTCAGCCCTGTGCTTTCAGTGAAAGTTAAAGAGAAACTATAAGTAACACATACTTTATAGAGATTCAAGTACTGATATTAACAGCAATGGAAGTCTATTTGTTTCTTTTATTGACCTGCCAAACACTTGATTTCTGTATCCTTGGTGGATAAGCAGTGCCCCTTCCCATAAGACTTCATATTCCCTGTGAACTTTCAGTTTGATCCCCCACAACCTATATGATGTGTCACAGCCAGTGCAGGATCACCACACACACAGTACCAATGTGTGACAAAGTCTGAGGTAACCATGCTCCTTTAGGCAGTGACTGTAATAATGCATTCCATTACCATTTATACTGTCTGCTGTCACTGTTTCTATATGGCAGTACACTTTGATATCCACTTTCATTAGATTCTCTATGTTGCTTGCTGTAATGCAGTCTCCAGCAAAATGGCAACAGTGTTGTTTATTGTTCTAAAATGGAGATTTTTGGCACAGCTATTATGCCAGTGAAATTAATTAGCATAATTTATTTATTTATTTCCCATTTATTTCACATTTGTTAACCGGGTTAGTCCAACTGAGTTTGCAAACAAACCTATTTCCAGTGGAGACCCGAGGGGAAATGCCCCAGCAAGAATACAAATATTAAATAATCACAATACAAAATAATTGTAAAAAGAAAAGATTATTAACTATTTGCATTGTATTGATAGTAACCAACCCATTTTCAGGGGATACCCAAAGGGAAAGTGCCCCAATAAACATAAACAAAGATAAACATACAGGACAAAAGCTATTAAAAATAACAATTCCAATACAAAATTAATTATAAAAACAAAACAAAAAAATTATGAATATTAAGGGTTGTACTGATAGCAGTGATCTAAATTTACTACATATAAGAGTAAAAACAAAAAGATAATCATTGTTCAAAAGAAGGACAATGTACAGACATTGATAGGAAGTGGGGGGGAGATAAATAGCGTGGAGAATGGGAGGGGGGAGAGAAAGGAGGGGGCTATAGTAGAGCTGAGGGTTTAGGAGGTTAGTTTAAGCAGAAGTTACTAACAGAGAAAGAAAGTTAGGAGATGCAACAGGTTATACAGTAGAACAAACTAAGACTATGTGTGGTCAAGGCAATGACATAATTTCAAGTTTAGTAGGTGGGATTTAAGCTCCTTTATAAAACAGGGAAAAGAAAGGTTGGATCTAATATGGAGAGAGAGTTTTTTCCAATTTAGTGAGATAAAGTGTTTGTAAAGTAGTTTGCCAATATTCCTTTTGGGTTTATAAACTGAAAGAAAATGCTAATCAGCACTCCGGAGAGGGTGGGAGGAGAGTAGAGAATTAACATGGGAGGTAAGAGCAGGGCAGGAAGAGGGGTTATTGAGTATGGAAAAGGTAGTGTGGAGTTGCGATTGTAGAAGGTGGGGAAATTCCAGCCACTGAAGTTCGTTTAGTGAGAGGCAGTGATGTGAAGAGAATGGTTGGTTTTGAATAAATCTGGCAATTTTGTTGTATGTTTGTTCCAGTTTCTGCTCTGAGGTAGTTTGGATATTGGTAAGGATGGGGGAAGCGTATAGAAGACTAGGTAAGAGAAATGCCTGTGCAAGAGTGCATTTAGTGGCAGTAGTGAGGAACTTTTTGTTTCTATAAAGTAGTCCAAGTTTTTAGTGGGTTTTTTGATGGCCTGTTGCATGTGCAAGTCAAATTTTAGTTGATCATCAATTACTACCCCAAGGAGTTTTGTGTGTGTGGCAGAGGGGATAGTGGTGCCATCTAGGGAGGAAAGAGAAAAGTTGGATTTAAGGTGAGAGAGTGTCTGAGGTAGGAGGAGAAGGAGATGAGTTTTCGTAGGGTTAAGGATTATTTGATTGTTTCTGAGCCATTTTTCAACAGAGATAAAGGAATTTTGGGTAAGTGTGTGTAGTTCAGAGATAGTATTGGATTTAGATAAGAGAGCAGAGTCCTGTCTGCATATTGTATTACAGATGATAGACTGCAGGATGAATGTAGGTTGTTGGTAAAAATGTTGAAAATGAGTGGTTCAAGTATGGAGCCTTGGGGTACTCCTGTTTGAACAGTATGGAAGGGTGAGAAAGCCTGCTGCCATCTAACAGCTTGTTTTCTGCCAGTAAAGTAGGATTGGAACTAGCTAAGAGTAGAAGGAGTGAGGTTTAGGTCTGAGAGTTTGTTAAGAAGGATGGGATGAGGCACAGTGTCAAGGCTTTAGAGAGCTCAAGGAATAGACAGGAGATGAGGAGGTTGTTGTCCCTAGCTTCTGAAACATTCTGAGTAAATTTTGTGAATGAGATAGGACAGTAGTTGAGTATGTGCACATTTTTCAAGGATCTTAGAGAGAGGTGATAGAATAGCGATTGGCCTATAGTTAGAAGGTTCAACAGAGTTACCACCTTTGAGCAGAGGAGTGGTATAGAAGGATTTTCATATTTCCGGTACGGTAGATTCCTGAATGGAGTGGTTGATTAAGATAGATACAGGATATGCAATAGAGTCAGCAGCAATTTTCAGAAATTGAGGGGGGAGTTTATCAGTGGAGGGAAAGCATGGTTTTAGTTTAAGAAGCAGGGATTTGATATATTTAGTAGAAACAGGTTTCATGGTAAAAAGATGAGAAACAGAGGAGCATAGAAGTTTAGGGGGAGGTGAGGGTGACACAGAAGAGTTGGGATGAGCAGAGTTACCAGAGGTAGGAGTTTAGAGATGCGTCTATGAAGTGTTTCTTGAGTGAGTCTGCAGTTTCAGAGGGAGAGTGATAGGGGAAAGGGTTAGGGATGGTAGGAGAACCAGTGTAGAGCAGGGAGTTGATAGTACTCCAGAAACCAACATGGTTTTAGTTTAACAAGCAGGAATTTGATATATTTAGTAGAAACAGGTTGCATGGTAAAAAGATGTGAAACAGAGGAGCATAGAGGTTTAAGGGGAGGTGTGGGTGACACGAAAGTGTTGGGATGAGCAGAGTTACCAGAAGTAGGAGTTTAGAGATGCATCTATTAAGTGTTTCTTGAGTGAGTCTGCAGTTTCAGAGGGAGAGTGATAGGGGAAAGGGTTAGGGATGGTAGGCAAACCAGTGTAGAGCAGGGAGTTGATAGTACTCCAAAAGTTTTTGGAGTCATTTGGGTGAGAGCTTTGAAATTTAGTGAAATATTGGTGTTTATCCAAAATAATAACTTTTTTTACATGATTTCTGAGTTGCTTATAACCTTGGACAAAGGTGGGAGTTTTAGTGGTTTGCCATTTTTTCCATAGAGCATCTCTTTCATGCATCAAAGCATGAGTAGCTTTGAAGAGCCAGGGTGCAAAATTAGATTTGATTTTGATTTTGCGAGTTGGGGCAAGAGATTTTAGGACATCAAGGAAAATGTGGTTGAATTTTGTAATAGCATCACTGAGCGGAAGAGTTTTTAGGAAAGACCAGTTGATGGCAGAGAGTCTATAGTTAAAGGTTTCAGGGTAAAAGTTAGTCAGTTTGCTACAATCTCTGTAGAGATGGGACTTAGAGAGATGAGGAGAGTACCTTAAGATAGAGATGGGAGAATGGTCACTAACAGAGTCAGGGAAGGTAGAAGGGTTAGTCAAGAGAGTTGGTCAAGATCCAGTCAGTTGTGGAACCAGTAGCGTTTTTACTGTAGTGGGTAGGGAGTTATGAGAATCCATACAGGTTTATGAAATGTTGGATTGAGTTACCAATAAGGGAGTCCCAGTCTATATTAAAATCTCCAAGAATGATGGTTTCATAGGGGAGGGTGGTGTTTATCCAGGAGTGTATATGTTCAAGGACAGGGATGTTTTTACCTGGGGGGATATAGATAGAGGCAATAGCAAATTTCCTATAGTTATTGATGTGGCAGTCTAGGAGCAGTAGTTCAGTAGGGGAGAAACTAGGCAGGGTAATGTCTATAGGTGTTAGCATCAGTGAGATAGAGTACAAGATAGCCACTCCACTGCCTTTTTTGGGTGTTGTATCAGACCTATAGATATTGTATTGATTGTACAATTGTATTATTGTGTAATCTTCTCTATATCAAGCCAAACAGAATAATTTATTATCATTCCTGTTCCATGCTGTGGGGCTCTGTTCTACTCATACTTAGGTTTTGGATCAGGTTTGTTGTTTGTGTTTGGGGAGCATGGCCATGCTAATTACAGATTGCATCTTGCTAATGAACAAGGTAATCTTGTTACCCAGCTGCCTATCATTCCTATGCATGAGAAAGAGATCAGGTAGGATCTGTGTACCTGTGGATACTTGCCCTGCTAATGTCAACACTTTCTGTGGAAGTAACCATGTTTGGCACAATACCACAGATGGACATCATGCAACCATGCAGTCCATCAATACACATAATGTAATCTCTGCAACTTGAACCAGGTATCCCAGCGACCAGTTTCACTCCTAAAATAGACCTGGTGCATGGACATGGCTTCAGCAGGGTCAGAGTCTAGCAGGACTCCTAAAAACTATGGCTAGTAGTGTAAAATCTTTTTACACCTATTGCACATGCACAGAGAACTCCTTCTGGGGATTATGAGGGTCACCTATACAAACAAAATGCATGAGACATAGTAGTGCCACCACCTGCTCTGACATGCAGTGTCAGCATAAATGCAGTGACATGAGGAGGCACCACCCAGGCTTTCTTTGACATTGTTAAGAAGACTTTAGGGAGAAAACCCTTAGTACTATAGTAAGCAATCTGTTTTTGCAGTGTGTTTTTAAAGTTGACCTGGCACATATAGCTGTAAATATCCAATGTTGTCAAGAAAATTATATGATCATTAATGTTTTTTGTGTGTGGGTGTGTGTTTTCCAGCACTGCAGCAGATTGAAGAGAACATGATTGCCTATCAGAGGAGATACCAGACTCTTCAGGTAGTTGGGTGAGTATACTATAGTGCTGGCATTACTACACAACTGTAAGTTATTTACCACAGCACTGAGCAGTTGTACTTTTTTGCATTTTAGATGATTTCTGACTTTGTTCATTGTTTCTTCCACAGTTAATGTGCTATTGTCCTAATGTATAACAGATATATCTACAATGGTGAACCTGGATAATCATCATTTCTTTAATAGTGTTTTACTGCCACTGTGTTACATTGCTTAGCTTATTTTTCTCCTTCCAGGTCTGTATTCTAATAAACAGTACTTCATTACACTGACTACAGTTGTTTTGTCCTGTTTTTTCTCTGTTATTCGTTATTTTAATTATGTTGCTTTTGTGGTTTGTTTTTCGTTGTGTTTTTTCTTTTATTCTGCAGACTCAGCCATGGAACAGGCAGAGATGAGGCATCAACCATCACATTTTGCAATAGTCATTATGTTAACAGCTGAGTTCTCAGTAGTCTACAGGCCTGTGTCTCCACAGTGAAATGAACAACATCCTGTGCAAGGTTACCTAGGTGGCTCACTACTGGCCTCCATTGCTGCATCATCAGTAGGTGGTGTATGCTTTTCATATGACACTGTGGTGCAGATGGGCTTCTCTGTTTCAACCGGGATGAAGTGAGGAGGCTGGTGAAAATCAGGCCAGACCTATGGCCCAGTGTCCACATTGGCAATATTAAATGCTTTCTCATGCAATTGATAAAGATGCATAGCTAGCTGGTCTCAGTGATCATGCTACCAGAGATAGTAAAGTACATCCATGATATCCATGTAGAAGACTGACTTCTGAGCCATGCCCCTCTTAGCCGGCTTGGTAAATGATCTTCAGCCCACCTTACCTACCATCATGGAATTTTACCAACTTGAGTGTCACCCCTCAGCCCATTTGTAGCTCAGTACTCCACAACACCAGTTGCCTACCCTCTCTGTCTGCATATCTCCATTGTCACCTCCCCTTTTATAGGTTCATAGGTAGGTACTAGGCTATTGGCCTTAGGGCCTATATAAGCCTAGTCAAAAAGGTACCCTGGCTTTCGCCACCCAAGAAAATTATTTTCCTGTGTCCCTGTCGAGCAGAGCCACAGAAGTGATCCCCGGGGTGAATTTCCTATTTCCCATTCAATCATCAAGATTTTTCTTGAAGAGTGCTAATGAGGAGCTCTGTTTGACATAGATAGGTAGTCTGTTCCAGAGTATGGGAAGTCTCTGGGACAGGAATCTATCCCTCCAGCATGTTCTGTTTATTGCGGTGACAAGGTTTAGGTCCCTACAGCATGTAGTTTGGAAGTATTGGGATTTTGTTAAGTGGAGCATGTCCAACAGCTCTGGGTTTGACATAGCTTTGTACGTTAGGCAGAGATCGACTCTGAGTAGGCGATATGCAACGGAGTAAAGTTGGAGTTTTTTGAGACAGTCTGTGTAGGGTATCTGTTTGAGGCCAGTAATCCTCTTTGTGAGGTATTTCTGTGGCCTCTCCAGTTGTTGTAGATGTCTTATGAGATACATACCAAAAGGGGCACTGTACTCTATAATGGGTCTAATGAGTGATGAGTAGAGGGGAACAATGACCTCTTTTTTTTCTGGATGAGAAACCTTTTGTGATGAGGTGTGCCACGTAGAAGGATTTCCTGACCACTGTGGCAATGTGATTATCAAAGGAGGGACGACTGCCCATCTGTGTCCCAAGGTCTCTTATCGCACTTTTGGTGTTAAGTAGACTACCACCTATGTGGTAGCTCATGGGTACAGAGTTTTTACCAAAGGGGATCAGTAGTTTCATTTTGCATCAATAGTTCCATGTCAGTCAATTATATACTCATGTGTTTGCCCCTGTTGACATCTTACCTACACCTTCTCATGCTATCTGCCCCTCTATCTTTCTTATAAAAGTAAAAAGGCACCAGTCCCACAAAAAAAAGTTTGTCCTGGCCCCCCTTTAAATAACTCACACCAACACCTAAATAAATTTGATGACCTTTATTAATATTACATAAACATAAATTTTATTCACATGGGAACAAATAACAGTAAAACAATAACTTCACAATTCTCATGATCTCAGAACAGTGTACCTACTCAACCTGGCTGAGTCATACATCACGGCAGCATACCTACTCACCCTGTTCCATCATTTACCAGGCAGCATTCCTACTCACCCAACAAACCTTAAACGGGCAGTGTACATGCTCACTCTTTCAAATAAACCATTATCTAATTATGTTCACTTATTGTCAAGCAGTGCCCAGCAACTCACTTAATCTCCAACTCAAATCCATGACCACCTTCACCTAGAGGGGGAACAGAAGAGGACAATCCTATCATTCACCACCCTTAAACTAACAAACTGTAACAAATAAATTATTTTGGAGAGAGGGTGGGACACCAACTCATGCCTAAATGTGACACCACTTCCTCTGTTCCCAAATATATCAGCTAATCTAAGTCCCTCCCTAACCTACCTCACTTCCCCTAATCTCTCAAACCACTTAACCCTTTATTATCCAAAGGCCTAGCCCCTATTACCTGACTTAACCAAAACAACCCCCCCTTTTCTCTTAAAATACCCCCCACTCTTACACTAAAGAGGGTCCTGGACAAATTGGTTTGTCCCAAACCTCTTTTGTCCAGGCCCCCCTTTAAATAACTCACACCAACATCTAAAGATGTTTGACGACCTTTATTAATATTACATAAACATAAATTTTATTCACATGGGAACAAATAACAGTTAAACAATAACTTCACAATTCTCGAACGGTCTCAGGGCAGCATACCTACTCACCTGGCTGAGTCATACATCAGAGCAGCATACCCACTCACCCTGTTCCATCATCCACAAGTGCAGCGTTCCTACTCACCCAACAAACCTTAAACAGGCAGCGTACCTGCCCACCCTTTCAAACCAACCATTATCCAATTAAGTTCATTTATTGTCAAGCAGCATCCAGCAACTCACTTGATCCCCAACTCAAATCCATGAACACCTTCACCTAGAGGGGGAGTAGAAGAGGACAAACCCATCCCTCTTCTCTGCCCACCAGGCTGCACCCAGGCTGTTCCCCCTCTTATCCCATAGCCTTCACAATACCTTCTAAAAAACAACTTCAAGTGAACGTTAAACAAATCCAAACCCACATCATTCAAATGCACCCCATCTGATCAAAACCAAACTACCTAACCATACATACCTAAAACCCTTAATTGCCTAGCCAACCTCTGATTAACAAACCTCCTAAACTGCTCAATAGCCCAATGAATAAACGTATTCCTCCAAATCAAATGTGTAACTAACTCTGACCAAGCTATACACATACCCAGGTTCAACATCTGCAACTTCAACAAATCCTGTAAAATGATATCTACGAACCGCTTCTTTGAAAGAATTCCCAGATCATTACCTCCCAAATGAACCACTAATATTCGGGGATACCCTACTCTCAACCTTACCTGCTCAAACTCATGCATCTACCTATCCCATCTAAGCCTTCTACCCCATGCCAAGTCACTTTCCATCCTAAGTGAGACAAACCCAAATTATTACCATCCTCCCTAACCACTGCACGTTTCTCTGCCCAGCAGATATAAAAGTGACCCATGATGACAATCTGCTTTCCTAAAAGAAAAGAAAAGAAAATTAATAACATACATATAGCAAAACTGTATCTAATATTTGATGGAATGCATTTGAAGACCACCTCCCCTACCCTTTTAATAACCTCAATGGAACTGCCATCCCTAGCCAAATCTGAAGCCCTACCAATGCGAAAGGAATGAGATGCAATCCTCTCCACTGGAAAACCCATACAACAAAAAAACCTCCTAATGAAATGTATGAACCGACCACTTGTCACTCCCTTTCCATCAGGTGAATAGAAAACCAAATCATACAAGCTCCCTACCTGAATCTGTCTTAATTCCCTAGCCCACCTTACTGGGCAAAGCCCAACATTCTTGTCTGCCTTGAGCATGACCACTGAACCTTTATCCAATTGATCAGTCTCTTTTGCAACCCAGTAATAACAATCCCAGAACTTATCATTACATCCCTCCAGAGTAATGATCCTAACAACTCAGACACTTGGAAAGTACCAAAATATAACCATACGCAGAATATGACCCACATAACATAATCCAAAGAATTACCTTCCAATAACACTAAACCTTTCAACAAAACTTTCAACAACACCCTCGTCAGCGGCCATCTCATATCACTGTGTTTCCCAGCCACTTTTCCACATCCTTTCAACATACACCCTGCTCTCCATGACTTTGTAAAATCGTGTAACCCCGGTACCTGCCCGAATATGCTAATTGCAGCCAAATCCACCCTAACCATTTGTAAAGCTTTACCTAAGCCCCAAGCTCGAGCTAAGCAGAAATTCCTCAGACTACACCCCTTCATCTTCTGACAATTGTAAAACAAACTGATCAAATTCACAAAGGGCCCTACCATAAGACTCCCTTGTAGACAAAGCCCAACAATGATGCACCAACCTCCAGGCTACCACGACCCAAAGTTCCACACCTCCTCTGGAAAGAGTTTTGGCACTTCCTCTGCCCTGGAGCCAGCAGCCAAAACCTGGAAAACCAACTTACGTAAAATCAAGAATGACAATTCTGACTTAGCTGTCTTCTGCAAAACCCGCACCACTGCCATGTTATCAGAATGGAAAATAACTTGCTTTCCACGTAACGATCCTTCCGAATTACTGAAGCTGCCCAGATTGGCATCAACACTAAAAATGCAACTTTTCTTTTCAATTCTTCCTTCCAAAGTCAAAGCCATTTAGCTGCAAACCACTGTCCATCAGAATAAGCCCCCATACCAATGCCCCCTGCTGCATCCATGAATAACTGAAGTTCCTCTTGCCCCACCCAGTCTGTCTGCCAAAAATAAATCCCATTGAATTGTTCCAAGAAACACAACCACAACAAATCCTCCCAAACCAACTTGTTGACCCTAACCCAATGGTGTTTACTCTTTCCCCCCCTTTCAACAAAAATGCCACTGACCTACAAAAATTACACCCAGTGTGTACCGCTTGACATGCAAAATTCAAAAACCCTAACAACTCCATAACTGTCCAAATCCGTACTTTATCCTTAGCACAACTGATCTTATGGTAGTTTTCAGTCTGTCTATCTTATCCATAGGCAAACAAAACACTCCCCATTTAGCATCCACTGTTAATCCCAAAAATTCTAATGATCTTGACGGACCTTCCAGCTTATGTTGAGCCAAAGGTACTCTTAGTTCCTCACACATGCTTGTGAATTCCCACAACCCTTCCTGTGCCCCTACACGTCCTTCCCCAACTAACAAGAAATCATCCAAGTAATGTACCGCCTTCTGCGTACCCACCCTTTGCTGCCATACCCAGCGTAGTACCGTACTAAATTTCTCAAATGCTGCACATGTAACTGAACAACACATTGGCATAGCTTTGTCAAAATAATATTTGTCTCCCACTACCATGCACAGTAACGGCCAGTCCTCCTGCCTGATTGGCAGTAATGAAAGGCAGACTCACTGTCCACTTTTACTAACCACAGCTCCTTAAAATCCCTAATAACCTTGATGGCATTGTCTAAGGATGCATAACTAACCTTGACATCCTCTCCCGCAATGAAATCATTAACCGAGCCCCCTTTGGGATACAACAAATGGTGAATCAACCTGAACTCACCAGCCCATTTCTTTGGTACTAACCTCAAGGGCAAAACCTTAAAATTAACAAAAGGCGGACGATCAAACAGACCCAATAACTGACCAGCTTGACACTCCTTCTCCACCAATCCCCCCCAATATATCCTCCTTACCCCGCACTGAGCACAGATTCTTAAAAACACCACATCCCCAACCACCCTAGGCTTAATAGGAAACCCTTGCTGAAACCCATGTAATATCTCGGGTCTACTTTATTTACATGAAAGTTTAAAACAGTGAATGCATATGCATCGAGCCATATGCATCGAAAGTGCGAACCATCGAAAACTGTAAACAGAAATCTCCGTAGGTGGAGATTTCTGTTTACTTCAATGTAGTGTGATCTCGGAGTTGCTATATTTAAGTAGTGGGGGTGTGGGGGGTGCAGGGGGCTTGACCCCCTGCCTACAACTGTTACATGTCATGTTTGTTGTGTAGTTCCGTTTTTATTGCATTTCGATGGTTTCTCGGTTTGATGCATATGCATTCGCTGTTTGAAGCTTTCGCGTAAATAAAGTAAACCCAGTATATCTCATCTCTAAGTGCGAGGTCGGGTAATCCTTGGATCATGCCTTGTAAAACCTCCACATTAATGAGGAAAGGCCACCCTTCCCCTATTCCACCTAAAGAGTCCACCTTCCCATGAGCATAGAAAATTACCTCTACCCCTAACTGCCTGAATCCCTTGAAAGGAGGGAAAGCCACCCACCCCTGATATGAAGTTCGCATTCATAGCATTGATGCCGTGGTGCCACATCGAATGGCTGGATGATTTCCTCCACACCTTGAACAAGAGTGCAAGAATTTGCACTCTACCCATGAACAACTCCCACTATTAAAGGTTCAACACACACCAACTCCTTCTCCCCCTTTCCCCCCTCTATTAATTCCCCCATAACTATCCATCATGGTAGCCACCCAGATATCTGGATGACGCACCTCCCAGTGAAGGGAAAGATCCACTGCTTTCCACTTCCAGAACCTCTGATCATACCATAACCAAGCATTCACTGGCCGTAACCCTTGTGCCTGCCGAATCATGAGACAATAACCCAAAAGGGACAAAGCCAAAGACCTGTCCTTTTCAAGATGCACAGCCATGTAGTAAACAAAACCTACTACCCAATTATTCCAAGTCCTAGGTGAATTCTGCCTATGCTTTTCCTACCCAAAGCCACCAAGGCTGCCAACAAATCCTTACTATTGGCCAACTCTTCCACTAACAGTCGCTGCACTCCTTCTGCATCAATTAACTCAAATACATCTACATATTCCCCTTTCCAAATTGTTTCCTTTACTGAAGATGGAATGTGTGGTGTCAAAAAGACTGCCCCTGCCCCCTGCCCCAAGGCCTGTGTGGTTAACCAATCCCCTGGGCAAAGGCCAAATTTGGAACCTAACTCAGAACCCAGTCCCATGCTATCCCCTGACCCTGCACTACCCCTCCCAATTGCTTCTCCCCACTGGTCCTGGAAGTCCCTGCAACCTCCACCACCACACACCCTACTGTATTCCAATGCTCTACCAAAGTCCCTACCCCTAGGCTCCCCCTCTTCTCTGCTTACCCCCACATCCTCACTGCCTACTTCATCTAGTTAACACTGTTGATACAAAATCATTACCTGAACCTCCGTCTTGAGTCCCGCTTGGAACTGATGAGCCAGCTGTAACCACCTCCTTTGCTGTTTGCTGCCTCTTTCCCCAAGCTGTAGCTCTTGACGTGGAACACCACCTTTTCTGACCAGGTTCTTGCTCTGCAACAGACTCTGTCATCGACACCTCTTGGAAAAGTTCCTCAGCCTGTGCCACTATAGCCTCCCAATGCTGCCACAGTCCATGCAAGTTAGCCATCTGCAGAAAGAGAGAGAAAGGAAAAAAAACACATATTAATAACCAATGGCATTGACCATGTTCACCATTCCCTTCTTCTTAACCACTCAGCAGTGCTAAACTTTAAGCCTTACCCTACATTATGTCTCAAAGCCATAATCACAAACCCCTGGAATATCCAACCGCGTGCACTACAGTCAGAGCAACCCACTATCACCAAAAAGCACGCTGATCCAGTGTAACATTCTCATTAATAACACAATTATTTTTTTTTTATGCAATAAAATAACTAGCACTGGCAGGTCTCAAACCCAGAACCCCCCTACAGTATAGTAAGAGAACATACCACTACTCCATCTGAGCTGTATTAATGATCGTGGGCACTGGCAGGTCTTAAACCTAAGGCCCTGTACAATGCAATCAGAATAATATATCAGTAAGACAAGACTGCCCCTCTCATCATGGGGTGATCCCACCTCCCTCCACCCCGGATGGTGCCATGATGGTCTCCCTCACTCCACTATCCTTTTCAAACAGTCATTTGCCTTACAGTCCTACTCTAAAACATATTAACTTTATTGTTTTCTTTTTTTATTACATGTTTTTCCTTTTTATTTTGTTTGTTTAAAAAAAAAAAAAAAAAAAAAAACAGATCCTGAAGCCTAGACCCCACCTCAGCAGTAAGGGACCTATGCCTCCATATGCTGCAGCTCCATTTGAGGTGCCACCCCCCCCCCCCGAGAGCTCATTAGCTGAACAACAAGCTCTCCATCAAGCTACTCTAATGGCTGTTGGCCTCAATGCGCATGCGTGAAGACCTCTGCCACACAATGGCCATTTTTTAGGCCAGGAAACCGGATTACCGGAGCAATGGCCACAATGGACCCACCCAGGGCATCCTATTACTGACAACTGAAACAAAATTGCGGCCCCACGACTTCCAAATCCAATTAACTGCACGAACCAGCAAAAAGCCATGAGGCCACTAGGGAAAGACAGGGAAACAAGCCGAAACAACACTGTAACCACCAACGACCAAGAAACACAAGGTGATGGGGACTAAATTAATGGAACTGATCCTCTAGACCCACAAACATGCCACAAGGCCACCAGGGAACAGAAGAAAACAGCCGCAACCTCCTCACACCAAGGTAAGCCATGCACCACCACAGTTAGCAGCACTCTCCCCTGACATGACACCATTCACTCCCAACCCCACAACCGCACTATCCTTAGTCAAAAGCCATGCAAACCTTGATCATTCAGCCAACCTCTTCTCCATTCACACAGCCACCCCACATACCTCCTACAACTTAACCTCCCCATCTGCAGCATCCTAACAAGAGAAGAAGAAAAAAAAAAAAAAACACGCACACCTGATCCAGCCTGAAAACCTCCTTGGCAGCACACACACTCCAAGGCCTACTTGCCACTGGCGTACCTACAAGTTGTCCGGACATGGGTTAGCTTCAAACAACACACCGACCCATGCCTAAATGTGACACCACTTCCTCTGTTCCCAAATATTTCAGCTAATCTAAGTCCCTCCCTAACCTACCTCACTTCCCCTAACCTCTCAAACCACTTAACTCGTTAATATCCAAAGGCCTAGCCCCTATTACCTGACTTAACCAAACCAACCCCCCTTTTCTTCCTAAAATACCCCCCCCCAAACACTAAAGAGGGTCCTGGACAAATTGGTTTGTCCCAAACTTCATTTCTTCCACCATCCACAGAACAATTTTCCCATCCCATTATCCTTTTGGATGTTCTTCTGCTTGCCCTTTTCCCTTTCTCACCTTTCTATCTCCTTTTCTTTCCAATTTATATATTAAAATGGATGTAAGTTTGTTGAATAATCCTTTTTTGGTTCCCAGTGTTTCCATGAGGAAGCAATGCAATGCTCTGATGCACCTGTGGACTTTCATAGGATCAGAGAAGCTGCCTGCATGCTGATGTCCCCAGGGCATTGCAACTCCCACAGCTAAATCCACTCATTTGCACAGTGACTTCCCATATTATGACTATGAGGCTTCATTCTGCTGTACTAACCCTGGCATGTCCACACTATTGGTGGTACCTATGCATGTCTAATCCCTATCAAGCCACATCCCACTATGTACAATTTATTTACACTTCTTTTTGAATACTCCGCATAGTGTATTTTCAAATATTCAAAGCACTGCGCCTAAACACAGCAAATTAAAGAAATCATGTAGTTTGCTTACTTACTATGTAAACTATAATAAATATAAAATTAAATTACAAGCTGATAATACAGTGAATGTATTGTTTAACTTGTCAAAGACTTTGTATGATGAAATGGATTTCAGTTTTGGATGCAATTAAAAGTATAGATCAGAAAATATTTTGTATGCTGACTTAATCAAGGAGTATAATTATTATTGCCTTGGAATGTTTGCCTGGGATTTATCACATTTAGAGAGATCATGCTGTGTTGCTTAGAGTGCAGTTTTTTAGACTAGAAATAAGACATAGTAAATCACTTGAAAAAATGGTTGTAATTAAATAACAGAGGTGCAGATTCAGTAAAACCTACATGGTCCATTAAAATGGTGTGCACATCACACCATGAAGAGCACATGATAGAACACTGTTTTGTATTCAGTAAGTGGCTCTATATAGAGCCTGGCAAACCCAGTAAACATTGCGGCATGATAATTACAGCATAAGCAGCTGAACTGGATGCTAATCAACCAATCCCAGGGTTTATATTATTTATTCGACAGCTTAGGTTGTCGAATGCTCAATGATCGACACCTAAGCGTCAAAGTTTCAAAATCACGAATGGCCACATAAGCGAATTCTTTCCTCGGGAAAGAATTTGCTTGGCCATTATCAGGGATTTACCTTTCCCCAATGTAGACCGATCTCGGAGTTGGTATATTTAGTTAGGGGGTGTATGGGGGGTGAAGCCCCCTACTATATTTAGGTTGAAAAGTTAATTTTATTTCCAGACAGCCTAGCAAATTCTTTCCAGAGGAAAGAATTTGAGTATATGCCCATTCACGATTTTGAAACTTTGACGCTTAGGTGTCGATCATTAAGCATTCGGCAACCTAAGCTGTCGAAGAAATAATATAGACTCCCAATCCAAGATGGAGGAGCTATTGAACATGCTATAAAGCAATCATGTAGACTCAGTGCTGTTTTTTCCTGTGAATTCTAAAACCTACTGGAATACAGCCATGAAAACTAGTCTACATGAAAAGAATGTTAGGGGCTGCTGTTGATCTTTTCATATGTATGTGCAGCAGGCTCAAGTCTATGCTGCTGCTGCTAATGGGCCACTGCCAAGAAGAAGGGTGTTTAGACCCCATTTAACTTTTCACAATCTGTATAAGGTGGAAATTGTAGAGTGCTACATGGTAGCTAAAGACACACTACAGGAATTCTGCAACTTCTGTCATCTTCAACTGAGAGCAAGGGCAAACCAAGGGGAGCCAATACTGGTGGAGACTAAGGTATGTGTAGCACTTACAATACTGACTACAGAAACCTTCCAGAGACCAACAGGGGACATGCTGGGGATGTCACAGGAATCAGCATCCAGGATTGTACATCAGTTCCTAAATGCTATGCTATAACATGCCAATTAATACATATATTTTCCCTGTACTCCTGAGGACACAGCTACAACTATGCAGGATTTCTACTCTGTAGCACACTTCCCTGAAGTCCTGGGTGCTGTAGACTGTACACATGTAGAAATCAAAGCATCATCTGGGGAACGGGGCTTCCACTCCATTAACTGCCAATCAGATTGTGTGTAATGTTAAGGAAATCATCCTGAATGTGTGTGCTGGCAACCCAGGACATTACCACGACTGACATATTTGGCACAAATCTCAATTGTATGAGAAGTTTTCTAGGGGTGGATAATCCACAGGATCATTTACTGGGGGATGTAGGTTATGCACTGGAATGAAGGCTGATGATGCCCACCAGAAATTCATGCACACCAACTGAAGAATGCTATAATGAGGCACACACTCAAACAAGAAATATCACAGAGCATGTATTTGGGCTGCTGAAGTCATGGTTCCGGTGCTTAGATATATCTGGGGGAGCGCTGCAGTACAATCCCCGTACATGTGATGAAATATTCACCATCTGTGCCATGCTTCACAATCTTATTCTATGAAAACAGCTTCAGCAGGACAACCAAGGGGAAGGATCACATATCGCACCATCACTGGCAAGATCACCACAGCCACACACAGGTGAGGAGTCTGAGATGAAACAAGCAGCTGTTGTCGGTGTAGGCAGATGTAAGGGTGGAACATATGCCCTTGCATTAGCTAAGAGGCAATGCATAGCACATTTACTCATCACCTAATGGGCTAAAACCTTCATCCTACATGCATACATACAGTAGCATTGATGCCAGGCCACACCCACAATCTTTACCTACCCATGTAATGGCTATGTACTGGTAGGATTTCACAGAGTCAGCCCCAAATTAAAACTCTTCAACTGCCAAATTTCAAAGGTAAGTGTTGTACATGGAATAGAAAAATAAATGCCTAAGATTACAAAGCAATGGCATATCCTTGCACAATGTTTCTTGCTAGTGTAAGTAAGTATAAGGTGGGTGAGTTTTACAGCAATGACATCAATATTTGACAGCACTGACTTATGTGAATGCATGTGTCCTCTATCAACTAATAGTCCTCAAGCATGAAAGATTCACACATTAATATCTCTCAAAAGTACATATTTTCACAGAATGTCCATTGTTTGGCCTCATACTTTTTTACTGTCAAATCATTTAAGGGTGAAGTTAGAAAATAATGACATATATTTCAGTTTCAGACTTCATATCCCTCAGAAAAATCATACAGTAATGCAAAACCTGTTATTCTATCAACTGTTTAGGTTTATAAGACCAAAATATTTAAAAAGTCTCCTTATTGTTGATCCTTTGGCCCACTTTTGTTAATGGCTTGGTCCAGCTTTGTACTTGTAAGAAAGGAGTGCAATTTGTACAACAGCATCATAAACACAGATTTACTAAGACTAAGTCAGCTATGTACCCTGAGCATCAGATAAAAAGACTTATATATCCCTGAATCCAAAAGATAGAAAACAGGGATATGGCACAGTTATCATCATTTGTACAGGGTGCTGTGTGTGTGGGAGGGTGGGAAGGAAGTCTTGGCTGACACAAAAGGTAGTGAGTGCTTGTGAGTAAGAAAGAGAACAAGAAGAGATTTGGATAAAGTATCAATTGGCCACTAAGGCAAAATGAGCTGTAAGCCTCATGACTGACCAATGTAACTGTTATGTCTGTGTGTCTGTATGGGCAATCCAGGTGAAACTGGTGTGTAAATGTCTGCAAGAACACAGCCAAGCTTTGTGCTAGCTCTGTATCTTGGTATGTTGGACAGGTGTCAGCTATGCATGGTCGAGGTGACAGTTCATCTTCGTCGTTGTCCTTTACCGAGAGAACTGGCTCTGCCAGTAGTTGCACTGGCATGTCCATGCCCATGGTCAGATGCACTGCTGCTACTTGAATGTGATTGATGTATTCTGGACAAGCTTTCCTCATGAGTATGCCCAGGACCATGACCCCATGGCTTACAATGTCTGGGTGTGGACACTTCAACCACTGATGGAGCAGTGGAAGTAGTTCTACTATGAGAGCATAATCGGGCATGGCCACATGGGCTAACATCAGATAGAGTGGCTGACCTACATCCACTTGTATGCTGTCCCCCTCCCAGTAGAGGTTCCATCACAGACAGCACCTGTTTCAACTTGACATTAATCCAATCCATTGAAGCGGCAACATGGTAGAGGCAGTCACGCATGTCAGCCTGTGCCACATTTACAACCCTAAGCATTTCCTTGGAGGCCCTAATGAAATGTGTCTGTCCCTCCATGATTGCCCTGAACATACATCAAGTAGCACAGAAAGACAGTCCGGGATCAGGTAGAGGGTGGACAGCAGGCTTCCTCCCAGCAGCCTTAACAACTCTCCTACATTGCACCTCGCCCATGCTTTGGCTGTGGCCAGAGTGAACAGGCACGGAAGCCGCACTAACCACACTACCCTGATCAAGCATCTCATGGCCCAGCTGTCTAATATCTGAGGGATCACTGGAATAGGTTTGCGTAGACCAACTGGCTGTGTCTGATGGAAACACAAAGGATGGCTGAATGTCAACCTCAGTATCAGACTTGACCTCTGCACCCACCGACTGTGCCTTCATTTGGCAACCATCATCATTAGAGTGTGCAGATAATCTGACATCAGGTAGTAAGAGTCCTACACTTCCACTGTCAGGATCACTAGTGATAATAAGCAACAAACACAGGAAAGAAATTACAACCTACACAACTACAATTTAATATATGCTAAAAAACGAATACTGGTGCTACTACTTCAAATGGTACAGCAATACACACACAGTCCTGACACCCACCTCACACATACAAATAAATGAATATTTCTGTCAAGCGCTCATCAGTACTGAAATAGAAATGTTTGGCTTACCATGTGCAGATGGGTCCACACTTGCTAAGGAGGATGGTCCTGGAAGAAGTTAAGCAAAATGTAAGGACACAATCATCACAATAACAGTAACACCGGGGGAACCATTCCCTGCCTTTATATGTTCATTAACAATAATTTTAACTGAAACTTGGCAGACACATCCACCCCAAGCCCATGTATAAAGAACCAGAATGTATTGTTAACTGTATCAATTTATAATTAGGCCCCCCCCCCAAAAAAAAAAAAATAACAATTGCTTTCAATATTTTACTATACAGGAAATTGTGAAAATTTACATAGGTAAGCCTACCTGATAGCTCCTCCTGGGACATACTTGTTGTCCCTGAAACAGCAGCATCAACATCAATCACATGCTGCTGCGCACTTTCCCATGAGCTCTCGTGATCCCTGATAGTTAACAGGAACTCTTCATTTGGTGTCAGTGTTGACTCTGTAGCAGGCCTCCAATGGTAGTCAGCAAGCCATGGGCCACTGCACCAAGCCGATGAAATCATATCAGTGGCCCTATGATGTGCCTGATTGTATGTCCTGCCACCCAACGGCATTGACATCATTCACTATCTGGTTACAAACCTGCATTCTGCAAGACATATCACCCACGTCCTCTCTCAAGCAGAAAGGCACCATGTCACAGAGTCGCAGAGGGGGGGGGGGAGTTGCAGACATTGGGATACTTGCGTACCACAGTCATAGGTGACATTGAACACAAAAGAAGGATACTACACACAAATACAATATAAATAAATGACCTGCTTATATATAACATGTATTAGTAGTTTTTCAATATTACCCACTGGAGAAACACAAAACTTGAGTTATCAAGATGTAAAAAAGGCTATGTGGTTGTAACATATCACAGTCACACACAAGCCAAGGCTTGATCTAAAACAAGGACTAACAAGAGCAAATCACTATCAAAACGGTTTTGGTTGTGGCAACACAAAAATGGAACTTGGCTCCACCACCCCCAAAACAACAGGCAAATGGCAGTTTCTACCAAACAAGGAATAACACATCAGACAATTGTTATATGCCTGTTTGGCATATACTTCTCAGAAGTACAGGCAAGCAAGGAAGGGCTGTGGCTGACTAAGTTTGTGGATGACTGCAAACTGGGTGCTATAATAGAGTCTCCAGCTAACATGGAGATCCTCCAGAAGGGCCTAAATGAGACTGTTGCATGGTGTCAAAGCCATGGTCGCAAGCTAAATGCAAAAAAATTTGTAGTAATCCCCTTTGGAAAAAACAGAGTACCCACAAACTACAACATAGGAGGTAATCCCCTGAAATCTGAAAAAGAAATAAGGGATCTAGGGACCCAAGTAGATAGTCAGCTTTCCTTTGATAACCATGTTGCCAAAGTGGTTAGAAAATCCTTCTATGTGACCTATCTGATCACGAAAGGGTTCGCATCAAGATCTAAGGATGTAATGGTGCCCCTCTACTCTTCCCTCATCAGACCCATTATTGAGTACAATGCACCAATTGGAATGTACCTGGCTAGACATCTCCAGCAGCTGGAGAGACCACAGAGGTACCTAACCAAGAGGATTACTGGCCTCAAACAGTTGCCCTATGCAGCACGATTGAAAAAGCTAAGACTGTTCTCTGTTGCATACCACTTTCTCAGAGGCGATCTCTGTCTAACGTACAGAGCCATGTCCAACCCAGAATTGTTGAACATGCTCCATCTTAGCAAAACCAAATCTACTCGAGCTACATGCTCTAGGGATATAAACCTCAACACAACAATGAACAGAACATGCTGGAGAGATAGATTCCCTTCGCAGAGACTTCCCTTACTATGGAACAGGGTCCCAATCTACATAAGACAGAGCCCCTCACTATCACTCTTCAAGAGGAACCTTGATGAGTGGATGGGTCACAGAAAGTTCACACCGGGGATCACACCAACAGCACTACTAGATAGGGGCCAAGGGTACTAGCTGCTAGTACAAGGGTCTAGGGAACTACTAAAGGGGCTGTGAATACCGCGCAACATGGCTGGGCTAATATATGCCTTCGGGTTGATAGCCCAGTTCCAACCTATGAACCTATGTGCTTTCCAACAAACTCTCAAAAAATATTCATACATTTACCACAGAAAAGTCATTTTTATGCAATTGCAGTCACCTGCACCTGTACCCAGCACTCCCCTAGATGTGTCTATGGACCATTCTAAAAGGCTAATGTGTTACTGACAATATAGGACATTTGCATTTCGCTGAAATGACACAGACGAGTGTAAGAGAAACAGTTAAAACAACAACACTTGGTTTGAAAGTTAATAAGGCTGGGTATATGAAAAGGTAAAATGCCCTGACAAAAAATGCATATGCCATCAGTAAACTTCTAAAAAGTGCATACAAATAAAAGTTGCATGTATGTATGTATGCATGTATATATATATATATATATATATATATATATATATGTGTGTGTGTGTGTATGTATGTATATATATATATATATATATATATATATATATATATATATATATATATATATATATATTTATAATTTTTTTTTTCCTGGTAACATGAGCAAATCTAGTATGTAATTGAAATATTCAATCATATGTTATCAAGATCGGTAATTTTCTGTGCAGATAAATCCAAAGTAATAGCAATCTTCTTCTGTGTTGTCCACATACACGACTCTGCTCACTTTCAGGTTCCCAAGCTACACTCTTACCTATTTATAGTATAGATTCAGGCCTGTGAGCACGTTGAAGATGCAAATTAGGTGTAAACTCTTTAGAATTGCTTAGTCCCAAAATCATGGCTGCATATAACAGGTGTAAACATAGAACAGGCACTCCCTTAGTATTAGCTGATAATGGATTGCAACTGTGAATGATTACTGGGTAGAAGAAGGAAAACAAAATAGCAGTTCAGATTCAGACTCCCTTATCTGCAGTGAATGTGTTACCCAGGTTACACTTACAAAGTATAGAAGTAATTGTATCAAAGTTTTAAATGTAAGTAAGCTGCACACATTTCTCAGTTTCTGTTCACTAATATCCAAACTCCTCTGCCTTTGTTGAAAACTGTATATTATTGCCATTTAATATTTTCATACATTTTAGGGACAATGACACAAAATGCCTTACAAACTGTATGTATGAGATCACTGTTCAGATAAAAGAAGAATGGACACCATTCAAAGAGGATACATAGCAACATTGCTGCAAATAGTCATAAATGGTTGTGTGATCCTTATTGCCCTAAATTTGTAATTAACACGTACAAACAAATGAGAGCATACAAGTATCATATGTCTTGTTAATACTGTAGATGAAATAGGACTTGTTTTTATACACAATGATTTGCATTCCTGCTGCAAAGATGTTTCAGTGGTAAAGAGGAATAAGACACCCTTACTGCATTTTGTAGGTTCATTGGTGTGACAGTTCAAATCCAGACTTGTGTGAAATTCTTTGATGTTTATTAAAATTTCTTTCGTAATGTTATGTTTTTTTTTAAATTTAATATTACTATTTGCACAAAAGCAGTGAAACTATTAAATCAAATACATTTCATGTAATGTACTTCTATGATAAAGAGTACAAAAACTACACCTGTGAATTGTGTATGTAACACACCTGCTAAACACAATGAACCACACAATATATATCCTATCTGTAGTTCTCGGTTCAAGTCTTACATCTGTCTTTTTAAGGACGAAACCTAATAAAGACTATTTGCAAGGATAAAACAAAGTAAGCTTTGTCTGTCTTGTTTGAGCATCGCTTAATTTTGCATAAACCTGCCCTAATGGCTCACATATGAAGCAGACAGAACACCTGCAGACAGGAAGCAGACAGTAGTCAATTTCAAAACTGATATATTGTCGCATTTTTTTCTTAACATTGTGTAAACCTGCTAAGCGGTATTGAGCAGTGGTCAGCAACCTTCCCCAACACCTGTATGTCCAAAACACCTATAGACACGAAGTAGACAGTAGACAATTTCAAAATGGATATATTGTATCCTGTATGATTTGCTACTGTGCACATGTTAAGAAGCGTTGGGTGGCGGTCAGCGCACATACAGGTTAAAGAATGTGAAAACATACAGCTGTTGCCTAGTTGTTCCTGTGGCAGCAGCTGTAAGTTAAGGGTTCTATTATAGGTGAACCTGGGATCTAATCCAGATAAAAGCCCAAAGTTTTCTTACTGATGTTCCACTTTACTTTATATAAAAATTAACAGTAGAAAAATGCCTACACATAGGAATAACTATCTATAGCATGTGCATTGAGCATACATAGGATAACAGAGATGTGTATCTGTTGGTAACAGTACAATTATGATTGTTCAGTTACACAGTTAGAGAGCCAGAGTAATGCTTGTCCACTCACTTTTACCAAAAATAAAATAATGTAAACATAATTACCAATAACAATAAGTATGTATAGCACTGGAGCTCATATGAGTTATATGTGTGACTGAGGGTATACTGACAATTATGTTTCTGTAATTATAATTGTCTTTTCTGGCATTCGCTGGACTTCAGACTTCAATCATACTCATACAGACATACATTTATAAACCAGACCTTGTCAGGTGACACCCACAAATGGTTAACCCCCTCACTCTGTCATGTGTATTTATATATAATTAATGAGCATGTCTGGCAAACACTTCTTTTGTGGCAAGGATGAAAAATCACTTTTGTGGAAGAATGTGTTTTGTCTATGTTGCACATGCTCAAATCCCATATTGTACAAATTCATTTCATCCATTTGTAAAGCCACACAAAAAATGTGTCAGGTCATAAAATGTATACCTTCAATACATGTCTGGAAAATTAAATCACCTAACAGTTACACCAGCAACCAACTTGTAAGATAATGCCCACTGTCAGATTAACCTTCCTATTTCCAAAATTTCTTTCCTCTCTGTTTGGCACTGTTGCTCTCCACTTAATGTTGTGCAAACTCAGTTGGCATGGTTATTTGGGTTTGTGCACTAGTAGTAAATCCAATAACACAAACTGGAGGAAAAGCACTGTTAACTGTGCTGTTTTCCCAGAGTGGACATGTCTGGATGTAGAAGGGAAGGTGCCAAGTTTAGGGCTCAAAGATGGGGTGTTGAGGAGACCAGAATCTTTATTGGACTCCTTGTAAAGCATGCCAGCTGAAGGCTATTGCAGGGAAACTACATTGGCTCCCATCACAAGTTTTAGGAATGGAATAGTCTGGCCAAGGCTGTCTCCAGAATGACTGGCATTCCATGCACTGGATGATAGTGCAGGCATAATTTTAATGATCTCAAAGGGCACAGGTAGGATACACTATACCAGTGGCCGGCTGAGTTTAGGACTGCTGACATCCCACAGTTGTGTAAGTCTACAGGTAAAGAGAATTTAAACTAGGCAGACAGCTGCATATAGGCAAGGCTGGCATGCATAATGCTCTTTTCTTGTTCTCTTATTTTTATTCCACAGACAACCGGGAGATAATGGCAAACAGGGAAGCCCATGTTGAGCATTTAGAAAGAGTGATGAAAGGTGTATGTTTGCAGCACAGCATATTATTTTATCCAAAGCATTGCCCTTCCACACAGTAGCAGCAAATTAACTGAAAACCAAGCGTGCATGCTTCAGTCTGTAACACAATTCTAATACTGTAGTCAGACACTGTGGTTCACATAACACAAGTACCACATATATAGTAAAATCATTTAAAAATATTCAACAATAATTTCAACAGAAGTGGCATAAATGTCCTGCTGTTAACTTTATATGTATTATTTTACCAAGCATATGGGCAATATATGCACATTGCAAGGATTACTTTGAGCAATCAATTATAGTTTGTAGTTGTTAAGAAGTATACTGAAATGTAAAAGTAGAAATAAATTATTTATATTGTAATAATTTATTGCATGTCACATATGACTGTACTAATTATCTCTTTTTTTTTCCTCGCAGTCCAACCATTATCTCTTTTTTTATTTTTATATGTGTGATCACAATGTTTTGATGTCAGTTTCTGACAATGCACAAAATGCTTTACAGCATAGGGAGGTAAGCTAACCCCAGTAGCTCAGCCTGCCCCCACTCCAGCGGCTTCTGCACCGACATCCAGCACATCCAGGATCCAACCTGGTAGCACTGCCTCTGTTGCCACTGCGCTACCTGGGCCCTCCACATCAGGTAGCATTACCTCAGCAGCTGGTGCAGTGGTACCCTCCAGGAGTAGTGGCAAAGGTGGGGATTTTTTTCACCTGCCAGGAGATGGCAGGCTTGGTGAATAGGGTCGTGTATAGCACCATTGGTGCACACCTACACTGGATAGAGAGGATGCTCTCTATTATGCTACATAAAGAAAGACATCAAGCACTCCAACAGCCAGTGGAGTAAAGGGACAGTGATAACAGTTCTCCAGGTGAGGATTAGATTCTCTCTGTCCCCATGTTTGATGGGCATGGGCATCTGATGACCCCTGTGTCCATTAGAGACATAGGTGCCAAACTAGGGATGAATTCCCTGTCCCCATCCAATTGTCCAAGTTACACTTGAATTAGTTTAGGAAGGAACTCTACTTAACATGGATGGGGAGCCTATTCCAAAGAAGGGTTAGTCTATGGGATACATACTTGTGTCTCCAGCAGGTCCCATTTATATCACAAGAACAGTTTAAGCTTGCAGAATGGGTGATTCTGGTGCTGTTTGATTTGCAGACATGCAGGAGGTTCATCAGGGTGGAGTCTGACAATGCATTGTATGCTGGGCATAGATCTCCCTTCAATAGGCTGTAGGAGACTGAATACAGAGATAAGACCTTGAGACGGTCTGCATAGGACATGTTTTTTTTTTAAGCCCTGTATTCTAGTGAGGAACCTCTGAGGACATTCCAATTGTTGGATGTGCCTGGTTAGGTACATACCAAAGGAGGCATTGTAATCATTGATAGGTCTGATGAATGCCAAATACAATGGAACAATGACCTCCTTCGACCTAGATGCCATATCTTTGTTTATCAGTTGCACAGCATAAAATCATTTCCTCCATACTGCAGACACATGATGGTTAAAGGTTAGATTACTGTCCATATGTGTCCTAATGTCCCATCTTACTGGGTCAGCTCTTAGGGGTGTGTTGTCAATATAATAGTTACCAGGGTTGGATGACTTCCCAAAGTATACTATTATGCATTTCTTGGCATTTAGTTTTACTCCATAGCACTGATGCATTTGTGTCAGTGGGGGATTCTATGAGTGCTCCTAATTTGCAATCATCTGCAAATGTAGTCAGCAAGAGACTCTTGACATTGGCCTTGACTTCAGAGAAGTAAATGCCAAAATGGAGCAATATCAGGACCGATCTCTGAGGGACTCTGCTTGTGACTGGCCTCTTTGTAGAAGTGGACTCCCCATTTCTAACTTCCTGAGTCCTGTCTCTGTGCCAGCTGGCTATCCACTGGGAGATATAATGGTTTATACCAAACTTGAGATTGTCAATAATGTCTGAGTGGGGCATTGTGACAAATGCCTTTGCCAGGTCAAAGTATGCAGTGTGAACCATTTTGACCTCATCCATTGCTTTGGTCACTTTCTCAAATAAGTTTACCAGGCTAAGTAGGCAAGACCTATCCTTGATGAAACCAAATTTCCTTGGTTTCAGTGTCTGGAGGTTTTCTATGCAATTAGTGATCAGTTCCATGATAATTCTTTCCATTGATTTGTTTATGAGGCTATTGAGACTTTTAAGTCTACATATTCCAGGTTCTGTAGATGGCCCACCTTTGTGCAGAGGGATGACTATTGCTGTTCTTTACTCATGAGGCATAAAACCCGTTTGGAGGCTACATTTAAATAGCAGTTCCAGAGACCCTGATAGGTTATGTTTCCTGCTATTTAGAAGACATCCTGGGATATTGTCTGGACCCATTGATGCAGTGTTCTTAGTCTTACAGATAGCATTGAGGACCTGTTCCCTCGTGAGAAGAGGGGGAGTTATATTTGATGGTATTTCCTGAGGGAAGGTTGATGGAGAGGCAGAGAGATAAAGCTGAATGTTGTTGGCCAGTAGGTTTGCTATATCTTCTGGCTCAATACAGGTGGCTCCATTAACAATGAGCTCAGCACACAATTGTGCATTGCCTATGACATAGCTAAAAACACCTTGTGGTTGTTCTTGCCCTGGGAGGCAAAGTTTACCTCCAATTTGCCTTTGGCAGACGTTATTTGTCCTCCGAGTTCTTTGTTTAATTTGAGAGTTGTTTCATCCTGCTGGGTGCAATACCTCTGAATTTTTGCCATGATTTTTTTTTCTTTTTTTATACAGTCTATTCATGTTCTGAGGTTGGATTCCACCAGGGTGGCTTTTTTCAGTTAGTTCTGTACTTCCTCCTGGTGGGTACAGCTGTCTCCATCTAGCTATTATCATGCTTGTATATGGTTACTGTGAAAAATTCCACTTAAGCAGTAATGTTCTCATTGTTTATGGGGACTTGACATTTTTCCAGATTATCGCTTAATAGTAGGAAGTTAGCCTTAGAGTAGTATCTGAATGCTCATGGGTTAGCTTGGGTTCTGGATTTTATTTATACTTCAAAGAAGACCATTTTGTGATCTGACCTTACCAGACAAGACATTACACTACGGGTTGTGCTGCACTCTCACATTTTATTGAAGACCAACTCCAATCTGTTTTCACCCCTGGTCAGCATGCAGACAATCTGGTCCAGGGAGTTTGTGTTTACAAAATCCAGAAATTTCTGTACCAGCACATTTTGTGTTGTATATGATTCACAGTTAATAGTGGGGTATTTAAAGCTGTCCGTGAATATGCTGTTGGTGTTTTGTAGGATGGTGTTTCCAATAAGTTTGAATACATGGTATGGGTTTTCTGGGTCATAGAGAGGAACCTATAGCTACCAAGGAAGTTGCATGGGATTTTGCCAGTGGTGATTTGAATGTGAAGAAGATCAAGTGGATTGCCTTGAGATATATTTATTTTTTATGTAAATTGAGATACCTCAAAGCTTTAGTCCCAGTCTGTATTGTAGATGTTCTAAATGGGAGAAAGGCATTAACATTTTAGTTTGGCCTTACTTAAAAAAGACACTATGGAGGAGGACATTGTTTTAGCCAATATTTGGAAGCCTAGAGTGGAGAAGTGCAGACCATCCCAAGCAAAGCAGTATGGTCTGTTGACAACCTCCTTCCATGCTGACAAATGTTGCACCCCCTTAGAATGACAGCCAAATAAAGCCAATTATTAAAGTCAGTCATTTTCTGTTTGTACTACGGCATCATCCTTGGAGAAGGTAAAATGTTTTTCAATGCTAAACTCATACTGGGTTTGAAATTTCATAGTACGTGCAGAGGTGTTGTAACCTCAGGGTCCTTACATATACAAGCAAGGAAGGCTTACTCCCACTGTCTGCACTGACATTATGTATTACACGCACAGGTGTTATAACCCCAGATTTGTTACATGCAGCTAAGGATAAAGTTGTTGGCTTTGAAATCAAATGGGAAATAAGACATATTTTGCCCTTCTGATTCATATTGTGGTTCAATGTTATATTCACATTTACTCGTTTGTTTGTATGTGTGATGGGGTTCACTATTTGATGCATGTCTTTATGTACACATTTAGCAACTTAGTATTTGGTGTTTTGGCTGTTCTGTGACATAATTTAAGAGCATGGGCTGTCTGATGAAGTAATAGACCTGAGAGAAATGTTTTGTAATCTGGTCTTGAATTAATGTTTGTTAAGTAACTTTGAAACCAGATATTCTAATCATTGGACAGTTAATCAAAACAACATTAATCTCAAGGGATGAAGAAATCCCTGTGACCTGGTCAAACTTTATGCTGCATTGTTTTGCTGAATGCAATGTTGTCAGGTTTCTTTGAAGCTATGCTATACCTCAGTGAGAGTGGTATAAGTTATTAAGAGGATTCAAAATGCATGGAAACAAATACATTATTTTATAGCTACAGCTGAAGGCAGCTTATTACATTTGGACATGCATGTCACAGTGAATAATTTCCTTATGTTAGTGAAGGTGTAGATGGACATAAGATATTACAGATATGAGACAAAGGGTGTGGAATGAAAAACCTACAAGCTTTATGAATTAGGAATCTGATTCATCTGCATTTATAAATTGCAATTACATAGTGAAGGTTCTTGGTTTTACAAATATGCTGATAAAGCAAAAACAAAGCAGGTCATATTTAATTTGGGTGAGCCCAATGTGAAAATGGTAAAGACAGAAGAAAGATAATGGCAAATGTAGAAGATTGCATACCTTTTTTCTGTTTTTGCAGATATCAACATTCAGCTATCACTTCTGATTATAAAAAGGAGAAATTGGAACTAGCTACTACTTTTATTACTATTCCGAGCATTCCCCATTCTGTAGAACTTTAAATCTGGTTTGGGGAGTTTTCTAAAATAAGCACATTTTAATGGGATCCAGAATGTTTAACAATTTCTCAGAGCTAAGAACAGTTAATACAAAATGTTGATAGGAACATTTTTGTGTTGTGTCTGTACCTCATCTAACTCTGTGTGTGTGTATATATATATATATATATATATATATATATATATATATATATATATATATATATATATATATACATATATATATACACACATATATACACACACACACACACACACACACATATATATATATATATCTATATCTATGTATATATATATATATATATATATATATATATATATATATATATATATATATATACACATATATATATATATATATAATACACACAAACACACACACACACACACACACACATATATATTTTATTTTTATTTTATTTTATTTTATTTTACATTTGTTGACCAGGCTAGTCTAGCTGGATATATGTCCATTTTCAGTAGAGGCCCGGGGAGAAAAGCTCCACAGAATTCAAATAAAGTTCACATCTACAGAAAATACATATTTAGAATGCATATACATTTTCTTAAACAGAGAAAGCTGAAGTTTACAAGTACATAACGAAGGTTACACATATCTGAATAGACTTAGTATAGTTAATAAGAAGTTACATTTAAGTGTTACTAAAGAGTACTAGTTAAGAGAAGAGAAGAAAGCAATAGTGTCGATGTAGGTAATAAAGGAAGATAAGGAAAATGAAATGGAGACGCAGTTAGGTAATAAATCTAGAAGTAATATGAGTCACTTTAAAGAATCCAGTACTAGCTAGGACTGTGAAGGAGAGGAAGCATAGTAGTATTTAATATGAGTATTAGAGAAAAGAGGCAAAAAAAAAGTTAGAGAGAAGAAGTAGATTCAGAGATGAGAAGGTTGATTGATTCAGGTAATAATGGATAAGTTGGTCAGTCCGGTTTAGAACAGGGGCACATCCAGTGTGTTTTCAGGAAGAGCTTAAGCTTATTTTTAAACAGAGTAGTAGAGGGAAGTGTGGTAAGTTCAGAGGGAAGTAGGTTCCAGGTTTTTCCAATGGAAATAGAAAACAGAGAGTCTCCAGCTCTATTATTTGATTTGTTGATGTATACAAGAGATTTTTGTGATGATCTTAGGGACTTAAGGTTATCATAGTGGTGAATAAGATTAGATAGGATGGGTGTTTTGTCAGGTTGATAAAGTATTTTGTGGACGATGGCCAGTTGATTATATTTCAGATGTTGGTGAAATTCAAGCCACCCAAGATGCTTTAGATTAATACAGTGATGTGTTCTATATGGATTACCAGTGGCAAATCTGGCTATGCTATTATAGGAGTTTTCTAGTTTCTTAAGGTTATTTTTTGACAGATTGGTAAATATGGGTGAGGCATAAAGAAGGGTGGAGATAAGATGTGTGTGGGCAATGGTTATTCTAGTTGCAGGAGTAAGGAAGGATTTAATCCTATAAAGATAGCCTATTTTTTTATTGGTAGTTTTCAGAATGTTGTTGATATGGGCATCAAAGTTTAGGTTATTATTTATGGTGATACCTAGCAGTTTGGTAGTTTGATCTTGGGATATAAGTGTACCGTCATGGGATGATACAGAGAAGTCTATTGGTGGAGATTTACTGGTAGGTGTAAAAAGGAGAAGTATAGTTTTTTTCGGGTTTAATAAGAGGCAGCATTTTGTAAACCATAGTTCTACAGAGTTAAATGTGTCTTGAGATAGGGAGTGAAGTTCAGATACAGATGAGGCAGAGCATATAAGTGTAGAGCCATCTGCATATTGGATGCATGTAGCTTGGGGAATTACTTGGTGAAGGTCATTGATGAATATAGAGAACAGAATATATTTATAGGTTTAGACTCAAAATGCAGAATGAAGGTTCTGCAAATACAGGAATGCTGAATGGCAGTTGGCCAATTCCTGTATTTCAGACCTTCAATTCTGCGAGTGTCCTTATTAGTGAATGCCACAATGTATTCATGTATATGTGGTTGATGTTACGAGTAGAGAGCGCACAACAGTGCAGATTGGGAAAGTTATCTTTTTCCTCAATGTAGTGCAATCTCAGAGTTGGAATATATAGTTTGCAGGGGGTGACTTTCTCAAATAAGTTTACCAGGCTAAGTAGGCAAGACCTATCCTTGATGAAACCAAATTTCCTTGGTTTCAGTGTCTGGAGGTTTTCTATGCAATTAGTGATCAGTTCCATGATAATTCTTTCCATTGATTTGTTTATGAGGCTGTTGAGACTTTTAAGTCTACATATTCCAGGTTCTGTAGATGGCCCACCTTTGTGCAGAGGGATGACTATTGCTGTTCTTTACTCATGAAGCATAAAACCCGTTTGGAGGCTACATTTAAATAGCAGTTCCAGAGACCCTGATAGGTTATGTGTCATGCTATCTAGAAGACATCCTGGGATATTGTCTGGACCCATTGATGCAGTGTTCTTAGTCTTACAGATAGCATTGAGGACCTGTTCCCTCGTGAGAAGAGGGGGAGTTATATTTGATGGTATTTCCTGAGGGAAGGTTGATGGAGAGGCAGAGAGATAAAGCTAAATGTTGTTGGCCAGTAGGTTTGCTATATCTTCTGGCTCAATACAGGTGGCTCCATTAACAATGAGCTCAGCACACAATTGTGCATTGCCTATGACATAGCTAAAAACACATTGTGGTTGTTCTTGCCCTGGGAGGCCAAGTTTACCTCCAATTTGCCTTTGGCAGACGTTATTTGTCCTCCGGGTTCTTTGTTTAATTTGAGAGTTGTTTCATCCTGCTGGGTGCAATACCTCTGAATTTTTGCCATGATTTTTTTTTCTTCTTTTATACAGTCTATTCATGTTCTGAGGTTGGATTCCACCAGGGTGGCTTTTTTCAGTTAGTTCTGTACTTCCTCCTGATGGGTACAGCTGTCTCCATCTAGCTATTATCATGCTTGTATATGATTACTGTGAAAAATTCCACTTAAGCAGTAATGTTCTCATTGTTTATGGGGACTTGACATTTTTCCAGATTATCGCTTAATAGTAGGAAGTTAGCCTTAGAGTAGTATCTGAATGCTCATGGGTTAGCTTGGGTTCTGGATTTTATTTATACTTCAAAGAAGACCATTTTGTGATCTGACCTTACCAGACAAGATATTACACTACGGGTTGTGCTGCACTCTCACATTTTATTGAGGACCAACTCCAATCTGTTTTCACCCCTGGTCAGCATGCAGACAATCTGGTCCAGGGAGTTTGTGTTTACAAAATCCAGGAATCTCTGTACCAGCACATTTTGTGTTGCATATGATTCACAGTTAATAGTGGGGTATTTAAAGCTGTCCATGAATATGCTGTTGGTGTTTTGTAGGATGGTGTTTCCAATAAGTTTGAATACATGGTATGGGTTTTCTGGGTCATAGAGAGGAACCTATAGCTACCAAGGAAGTTGCATGGGATTTTGCCAGTGGTGATTTGAATGTGAAGAAGATCAAGTGGATTGCCTTGAGATATATTTATTTTTTATGTAAATTGAGATACCTCAAAGCTTTAGTCCCAGTCTGTATTGTAGATGTTCTAAATGGGAGAAAGGCATTAACATTTTAGTTTGGCCTTACTTAAAAAAGACACTATGGAGGAGGACATTGTTTTAGCCAATATTTGGAAGCCTAGAGTGGAGAAGTGCAGACCATCCCTAGCAAAGCAGTATGGTCTGTTGACAACCTCCTTCCATGCTGACAAATGTTGCACCCCCTTAGAATGACAGCCAAATAAAGCCAATTATTAAAGTCAGTCATTTTCTGTTTGTACTACGGCATCATCCTTGGAGAAGGTAAAATGTTTTTCAATGCTAAACTCATACCGGGTTTGAAATTTCATAGTACGTGCAGAGGTGTTGTAACCTCAGGGTCCTTACATATACAAGCAAGGAAGGCTTACTCCCACTGTCTGCACTGACATTATGTATTACACGCACAGGTGTTATAACCCCAGATTTGTTACATGCAGCTAAGGATAAAGTTGTTGGCTTTGAAATCAAATGGGAAATAAGACATATTTTGCCCTTCTGATTCATATTGTGGTTCAATGTTATATTCACATTTACTCGTTTGTTTGTATGTGTGATGGGGTTCACTATTTGATGCATGTCTTTATGTACACATTTAGCAACTTAGTATTTGGTGTTTTGGCTGCTCTGTGACATAATTTAAGAGCATGGGCTGTCTGATGAAGTAATAGACCTGAGAGAAATGTTTTGTAATCTGGTCTTGAATTAATGTTTGTTAAGTAACTTTGAAACCAGATATTCTAATCATTGGACAGTTAATCAAAACAACATTAATCTCAAGGGATGAAGAAATCCCTGTGACCTGGTCAAACTTTATGCTGCATTGTTTTGCTGAATGCAATGTTGTCAGGTTTCTTTGAAGCTATGCTATACCTCAGTGAGAGTGGTATAAGTTATTAAGAGGATTCAAAATGCATAGAAACAAATACATTATTTTATAGCTACAGCTGAAGGCAGCTTATTACATTTGGACATGCATGTCACAGTGGATAATTTCCTTATGTTAGTGAAGGTGTAGATGGACATAAGATATTACAGATATGAGACAAAGGGTGTGGAATGAAAAACCTACAAGCTTTATGAATTAGGAATCTGATTCATCTGCATTTATAAATTGCAATTACATAGTGAAGGTTCTTGGTTTTACAAATATGCTGATAAAGCAAAAACAAAGCAGGTCATATTTAATTTGGGTGAGCCCAATGTGAAAATGGTAAAGACAGAAGAAAGATAATGGCAAATGTAGAAGATTGCATACCTTTTTTCTGTTTTTGCAGATATCAACATTCAGCTATCACTTCTGATTATAAAAAGGAGAAATTGGAACTAGCTACTACTTTTATTACTATTCCGAGCATTCCCCATTCTGTAGAACTTTAAATCTGGTTTGGGGAGTTTTCTAAAATAAGCACATTTTAATGGGATCCAGAATGTTTAACAATTTCTCAGAGCTAAGAACAGTTAATACAAAATGTTGATAGGAACATTTTTGTGTTATGTCTGTACCTCATCTAACTCTGTGTGTATATATATATATATATGTATATATATATATATATATATATATATATATATATATATATATATATATATATATATATATATATATATATATATATATATATATATATATATATATATATATATATATATATATATATATATATATATATATACATATATACACACACACACACACACACACACACACATATATATATATATCTATATCTATGTATATATATATATATATATATATATATATATATATATATATATAATACACACAAACACACACACACACACACACACACACACACACACACACACACACACACACACACACACACATATATATTATTTTTATTTTATTTTATTTTATTTTATTTTACATTTGTTGACCGGGCTAGTCTAGCTGGATATATGTCCATTTTCAGTAGAGGCCCGGGGAGAAAAGCTCCACAGAATTCAAATAAAGTTCACATCTACAGAAAATACATATTTAGAATGCATATACATTTTCTTAAACAGAGAAGGCTGAAGTTTACAAGTACATAACGAAGGTTACACATATTTGAATAGACTTAGTATAGTTAATAAGAAGTTACATTTAAGTGTTACTAAAGAGTACTAGTTAAGAGAAGAGAAGAAAGCAATAGTGTCGATGTAGGTAATAAAGGAAGATAAGGAAAATGAAATGGAGATGCAGTTAGGTAATAAATCTAGAAGTAATATGAGTCACTTTAAAGAATCCAGTACTAGCTAGGACTGTGAAGGAGAGGAAGCATAGTAGTATTTAATATGAGTATTAGAGAAAAGAGGCAAAAAAAAAGTTAGAGAGAAGAAGTAGATTCAGAGATGAGAAAGTTGATTGATTCAGGTAATAATGGATAAGTTGGTCAGTCCGGTTTAGAACTGGGGCACATCCAGTGTGTTTTCAGGAAGAGCTTAAGCTTATTTTTAAACAGAGTAGTAGAGGGAAGTGTGGTAAGTTCAGAGGGAAGTAGGTTCCAGGTTTTTCCAATGGAAATAGAAAACAGAGAGTCTCCAGCTCTATTATTTGATTTGTTGATGTATACAAGAGATTTTTGTGATGATCTTAGGGACTTAAGGTTATCATAGGAGTGAATAAGATTAGATAGGATGGGTGTTTTGTCAGGTTGATAAAGTATTTTGTGGACGATGGCCAGTTGATTATATTTCAGATTATGGTGAAATTCAAGCCACCCAAGATGCTTTAGATTAATACAGTGATGTGTTCTATATGGATTACCAGTGGCAAGTCTGGCTATGCTATTATAGGAGTTTTCTAGTTTCTTAAGGTTATTTTTTGACAGATTGGTAAATATGGGTGAGGCATAAAGAAGGGTGGAGATAAGATGTGTGTGGGCAATGGTTATTCTAGTTGCAGGAGTAAGGAAGGATTTAATCCTATAAAGATAGCATATTTTTTTATTGGTAGTTTTCAGAATGTTGTTGATATGGGCATCAAAGTTTAGGTTATTATTTATGGTGATACCTAGCAGTTTGGTAGTTTGATCTTGGGATATAAGTGTACCGTCATGGGATGATACAGAGAAGTCTATTGGTGGAGATTTACTGGTAGGTGTAAAAAGGAGAAGTTTAGTTTTTTTAGGGTTTAATAAGAGGCAGCATTTTGTAAACCATAGTTCTACAGAGTTAAATGTGTCTTGAGATAGGGAGTGAAGTTCAGATACAGATGAGGCAGAGCATATAAGTGTAGAGTCATCTGTATATTGGATGCATGTAGCTTGGGGAATTACTTGGTGAAGGTCATTGATGAATATAGAGAACAGAATATATTTATAGGTTTAGACTCAAAATGCAGAATGAAGGTTCTGCAAATACAGGAATGCTGAATGGCAGTTGGCCAATTCCTGTATTTCAGACCTTCAATTCTGCGAGTGTCCTTATTAGTGAATGCCACAATGTATTCATGTATATGTGGTTGATGTTACGAGTAGAGAGCGCACAACAGTGCAGATTGGGAAAGTTATCTTTTTCTTCAATGTAGTGCAATCTCAGAGTTGGAATATATAGTTTGCAGGGGGTGTTGGGAGAGCAGCATCCCACCGGGTTGCTGCTATATATTTAGATATAGATATAGATAGATATTTCTCTGTGTGTGCTTCCTTGTGTGTTTGTGTGTTTTTATGCATGTGTTTGTGCACAACTGTGTGTGTGTCAACATCACTAATGTCAACAAAAAAGGAAAAAAAGAAAAGTAGACATGTCAATACACATCCTCAGAGATAACTTCAGAGCATGCAAGTTAAAAACATTGGGCAGGATTCACGAAGCCTCCGTGTAAGAGTTACAAGGCTTACACGGAGGCTGCAGTTAAACGGTGTGACGTCAGCATGTCATGCATATGCATGAGGGCATGCTGAATCACACCTAAGGCTAACACGGTCCGTGTAAGACAGAAGGGGGCGTGTCCGTAGGGCGAGCCCTGCAAACGGACATGCCCCCAGAAGAGTAAAAGTCCCGAAAGTAAACCCCCACGACAGAGTCCGTGTAAATGTGAATAAACACAACACATGCCCCCACAGACTATGAACATAAAATGTAGAAATGAACATCTAATATTTCTTTTTATAAGTTGTAAAGATGTTTGCCCGTGAGTGCGCTCGTTTGCGCTGGTGTGCCCGGTGCTTAGCCACAGTTAGCAGTCAGTGGAAAAGCATATAAGAACTAAATATGCAAAGTAAGCCAAGAAGCAATAGTGTAGCGGTAGAGACGTCGGCTGAAGAGGAGGCAGTCATGCTTCGAGCCCCCACAACATCAATTTTTATCTTTAGTGAAATAAGCACGAAACAAGTCCCTGACATATATGTACATATATAAAATTATATTTTATGTAAAATGTAATGAAATGGGCCATGTATTTTGAAGAAATGTGAGATAAAAAAATAAAAAAAAAATGTGAGATGTGCCCATAGCTGAGCTACAGTCTAACAAGTTGAGGATATCTGATTGTAGGTGAGCAGGGTTTTAACAGGTGTAAAATGAGTGCCCGTAGATGAGCAGTGTTTTAACAGGTGTAAAATGAGTGCCCGTAGGTGAACAGTGGTTTAATAGGTGTAAAATGAGTGCCCGGGGTTGTGCAGCATTTTAACACGCTGAAACTGTGTGCCTGTAGTTGAGTTGAGCGTAATGTGCGTGCTGACAGCCAAACCACGCGTAAACCAGCGTGATCCGTTTGCGCAGAGCTGTGCACCGCGCCAACAAGCTAACCGATGGGTAACGTTGAGCAAGCTGTATCAAAACTGCCTTTACACAGACACACCTCCTAGCCTGTGTAGACAGTCATAAAATATAAAAAGCAATGGCCAGGTTCGAACCCAGGATACCATGCATCATAGTCAAAGTACTGAACCACTAAGCCATGACAGTTGCACTTAGAATTGCAGTAATAGCATATATATAGCAATGAATAGAAAGAGGAGCATGACAAAGCAGGTTTTGTGAAGCTGATACAATTCCAAAATGGCCAATCACAGATAAGTGCGGGAAAAACGGCATATATAAGCCCCATAGGCGGGAATACACAGCATAACCGATTGTAGAACCGACTTGCAGCCAGGATGTCAGGTGTAGGTGAGGGTAGTTGCTTCCAAGCACAGAGGTGGGGCATTGAGGAGTCCAAATATATGGTTTGGCTCCTCGTCCATAATCATGAGGCTCAACTCATGCAGGGCCAGGTCCTGTGGGGAGCATATAGGGCTGAGGCATGGGACCGGTTGGCACATGATCTCACCAGTGCCACAGGAATACCATGGACTGGTGAACTGGTCCGTCACCACCATGCGGACCTGAAGAGACGGAAGCAGGACCATCTGAACCGTTGGATCCAGGAGGCCCGGCAAATGCCCAACGCCCCACTACTGAGTAAGTTACATGTAATTATTTATGTAAGAAATTAACCTAGCTGATATTATGGAGATGTGTATTCCAATATTACTTTATTTATATTACAGCTGCAGGTATCCGTTTTGTGAACCGTCGAGCCTATGGCGATATGCTGGTGCGATTGCGCCACTAGGCAGGTCAGTAATTCTCTCCCTCTAACTGTAAATAAATATATAAGTATGACAGTTAGCAAAAGAGTGCAGTGTAGTCACTAATTAATAAAATGTGCAAGTAACAGTGTAAGAGGGTTTACAAGTATTGCTTGATTACAAAAGTGTGATGCAGCCTGTAATCCAAACATAGAAATGAAACAAGTCTGAAATAAAGATGTACCACCTGTAATATAATAGTACATAACCTGCAGCAGGCTGAAAAGTACAGCTGCAGAAGCGGAGTAAAACACGTGTGAAATATATCCCTGTTGAAATACAGAAACATTACATAAGTGAGACTGTTGGAAAGGATTGTTATAACTACAGGTAAAACATATCAAAAAAGCCTAGAATTAAGTAGCATCCTGAATTGTAAAAATAAAACCAGTGAGAGAGTGTGAGAAAGAGGTATGAATCCACCAATAAAGTAGTAATAACTCCTGAATAAAGTATACTGCAGTCAGTACAGAATGAAATGAATGTGACAGGCAGACCCAAACAGTAACATGTGTTGAAAACAGTACTGCAGCTGGAATGTGTGTCCCAAAATCTGGATATGTTGCTCTCAGTCTGCAATATGCAGATAGTATGGTTGTCTGAAATACCAAACATCCACAGTTGTCTATAGCTATATAAAGCAAATGTAGCAGGATGATGTAGCTGAACAGAGCCAGATATGAATGTGTATGAATAAAAATGAAATGTATATTGATGTAGCAGTAACATTCCTATCACCAACCTGAAGTAGTTATCACACAGGAAACTGTAGGCAGAACTGTAGTGTGTAATATATCTGCAGCTAGTAGAAATATACAGCATATGTATTAGTATTTGAAGTTGTTAATTAAATTTTCTTCACCCTACCCTATAACCACATATAATCCATTCCATGTGAAATTGGTATGTGCAATCACAATTAACACCCCTGGACATTTGTCCTGTTGGTTCATACATATTTGCATGTACGTTGATGCATCTGCCCTGTTCATACATCCAAACCTGATGGCCTGTTGCCATCAATCAACCCTACATGTTGTTGGATTGTGTATTGCTGTTCAAATTATGCATGCGTTATGCTTGCTGTTCAATGGCTTGAATATATGGTGTTTGGTTAATGGGAATACTAATACATGCTGTTACAACTAATTGTGAATGGTATTGTACGTTACTAACCCAAACTGTCATAACATAATGCAAAACATAGGACGACAGGGAAGGCGGGTTCCAGCGGACCCACCTCTCCCACCTCAGCTGGCGAGTGCACCTGGCAGTAGTGCCCAGGCTGGACCCTCCTCCGGTGGCCCTGTGCCACCTGGAAGTGGTAGCATTGCAGGGGATGGGGCTCATCCCCCCTCTGCAAGCGTGGCCGGAGGAGAGCATCCACTCACCCTCCGTAGTGTCCGGACTGTGGTGCGTAGGGAGATCTGGCACACTGTGCTTGGGCCCCTACGCCAGCTTGAGGCACGGGTGGCACAACTCACGGGCGTGCCTGCTGCCCGGCCTACACAGCCCCCAGCACAGCCCCATACTGGGCAGTGAAGGCACAGTGGCAACTGCCCATGGGTGGGATCTCAGTTCCACTGTTGCCATCTGTGGGCTCATGGGCTCGAGATATCCAAACATCCGTCCCCGTCAATTGTGTAACCCTCCCCACATGTGTCATACACCGCCCCTGTATGCGTCTTGTTTGTCTTATCTGTTAACCTACCCAACCTACCTCCCCAGCTATACCGACTTCCTGTACCTGACATACCACTCTCACCTGAAAAAAAAAAAAAAAAAGGGCACTCTGTACCCACAAAAAAATTACGCCCCATACATAGCTGCCCATTTTGCACACATGTCTGCTGGACATGTAAACTGTCAATTACAATTGGCTGTACAACAAGTATTATTGTTGTCCTTACACCTCTCTCAGGGGTGGAAGGTTTCAAATGTCACACCAAATTACAAATATATGCACAGCTGTTGCTGATGAAGAAATGGGCAGCTATGGGCCTTACCTACATCCCTCCTGCAAAACCTGAGCTTGTTTCCCTACTGTCCTACCCTCTTTGTGACCCCTTTTTTGCCACTTTCCTATCTCCCCATTTTCTTTTCTTTCAAAGAAAATATGCATATGTGTATACATAGATAGACAGGGATGTAGAAATACATAGACAGATATAGTTTCACAGCGGCATAGTATAGTACTAGGCTATCTGCAGACAATGTATAGAATAGATTTAGAAACCTGCGCCTCTGTATAGTAGTGACAGAGTGAAGACCCCCTTACATAATAGCGTTAGTGTACTGTGCCTCTGTCTAGTAGTGACACAGAGATGACCCTGCTGTAAACCTATGATCTCCCATCCACTTGTCAAGAATGCACATGAAGAGTGTCAGTGAGGGTCTCTGCCTAACATGAACTGGGATCCTGTTCCACAGTATGGGAAGCCTCTTAGTGATGGATCTGTCCCTACAGTATGTCCTATTCATATGTATGCTGAGGTTTAAATCTGTAGCTGTCGTGCTTCTGATGGATTTGGATTGTATGAGGTGGAACATGTCCATCACTACCCGATTGGACATGGACTACTACATCAGGCACAGATTACCCCTACGTAGGCAGTAAAGCATGAGTTACGTTAGTCTGGCAGCATATGACAGGTGCTGCAGACCCTTGATCCACCTGGTGATGTACTCATGGGGTCCCCCTAGCTGTTGCAAGTGCCAGGTGAGGTACATACCAAATGGGGCATAGTACACAGTCATGGGCCTGATAAGGGAGGAGTATAAGGGTACAATGACCCCTTTTGATGTGGATGTGAATCCCTTCATGATAAGGTGGGCAAGGTAGGAAGTCCATCCAACCACTTCGGCAACGTGGGTGTCAAATGATAGGTCAGCATTGCACAGTGTCACCAGGTCTCCGATTACTTTGTCTGTACTCAGTGGGTTATTGTCTATGTGATAATATGTAGGTACCTTGTCCGTCCAAAAGGGTATGAGTATACATTACGTGGCATGCAGTGTCAGGCCATGACTCCACCAGTTGTTGGTGTCCATGAGGCCTGTCAGTAGGATGTATGTGTCAGCAGGTGTATTGCCTATGGCGCCTAGTATGCAGTCATCTTTGAACATTGTCAGCCACTACCCTCCCATGTCTGCTTCCACATCTGAGAATGATATGCCGAACATGAGTAGTCCCAGGACAGAGCCCTGTGGGACACCACATGTGACTGGCTCTGAGTCTGACATGGCACCAGTGAGGTTGACTATAGGGTTTCTATCCGTTAGCTGGTTTGCAACCCATCATGTGACATATGGATTTACATGTTAGCTGTTGATCATGTCTATGATGCAGAGTGCGGTATTGTGTTGAATGCTGTAGGCAAGTCCAGGTAGGCTCTATGGACCGCTATGCCCTTTGCAATGGCTATAGTGACTGATTTGAAAAGGTCAACCAGGTTCATAAGGCAGGAGCTGCCCTCTACAAAGCCAAACTGGGTGGGAACAAGTGTCTAAGTCCCCAATGTATGGGTACCATAATGATCCTTTCCATAGTGTTGCAGACCAGGCTGGTTAAGCGTATGGGGCGGTAGTGACCAGGGTCTGTAGAGGTGCCTCCTGCGTGGAGTGGGACTACGGTTGCTGTATGCCAGTGTCCAGATACATATGCTGTAGTAAGGCTATGGCTGAATAGCATGCAATGTGCTTGTGTAGCTCCTCTTGCAGTTCACGTAGCATGCAACCTGCAATACCGTTGGGTCCCATTGCTGCTGTGGTTACAGCTCCGCTGAGGGTGGTTCCCAGCTGGACATCCGAGATGACAGGGAGGTTACAGTCAGCTGGGATAAGTAATTCCACATGTGTGGGTGAGGGAGTGCAGAAACCTGCACTGTACCTGTCTGCCAGACTGTTGGCATTATCTGTGTGTTCAGTGTAGCGTATGTCACTGTGAACTAACTGTGAACACAACTGAGGGTTCCCACCCAGGTGTGTAACATAGCAGAGGAAGGTCTTGTGGTTATCTGTAGTGACCATAGCAATGTCCCTCTCATTGTTGGCCTTGCATGTTTGTACGACAAAACCCATCTGTCTACTACTGCTGATGAGAGATGCCGTAGCTCTATGGAAGTATGCTCTGCCGTGCAGTAGCTACCATCTGTTGTTATACAAGTTGTTCAATGCTGGGGTCCACCAGACAGGATGCCTGCCCTTGGTGGAGAGGGTCATGGTTCCATTTGTGATTGCATGATCCATGCATTCTTGGAGATGTCTGTAGAAGCATATGTGAGGGTGTCTGCATTGTGGGAAGTGGATTACACTGGCCCAGTGGGCATTCAGGATACCAACTCAGTTATAAGACGTAAAGTCAGCATGTGAGAGGTCTCCACTGTAGTCTGTTGTGTTGTGGGGAGGTGGGATATGTATATCCAGGGTGATTAGTCTGTGGTCAGATGTGACTAGTGAGGGGTATCCTTCCAGTGTGTAGCACATTGTCCCCATGTTTGTGATGATCAGGTCTAGTATATTATCTCCTGTTGTGGGAGAGGTGACTAGCTGTTCCATTGCATTTGACATAGTGAATACCGGGAACCTTTGGGCTAGGGTGTTTGGGGTAGAATAATGCACCCAGTGTATGTTAGGGTAGTCGCACTATCCCAATATGATGGTGTGTGGTGGGACATTCATATCCTCCAATGTCTACAGGAAGGCCGACTGTGGTCCCTGAGATCGGGAGGGTGGTCTGTAACATGCTACCAGTTGTATAGCAGGTTTGCCTACAGTTATCTGCACCTGGATGGTCTGTGATGCTTCATGTGTTGCCACTAACCTGGAGGTGTGTGTGTCCTCCATGAATATGGACACCCCCCCCCTGTCCGTTTTGTCCCGAGTCCTGGGGCCAAAATGCATGATACGGGGTATAGCCTGGTACCGCTGGTGTGCTCTCAGGAGCCTTGAACCAGGTTCTCATGTACTGCACAGACATCGAGATTGGTAGAATATGTATGTACAGATATATGTGATACACATATACATATATAGATATCTGTAGAGACTTACACATATACAGATAGATCTGACTGACAACAGACATGTCTGTATATGACTATCTCTCACTCTCTGTCCCATCCCCTCACACTCACACTCACCCTGTGTCTCTCTCTCACTCTCTCCCCCTCTCTCCCCACATCTATATGTATATATCTACATCTAGATATACATATGATATATACATATATACAAACAGATATATATCCATATACAGATATAAATATATCAATATATATATATATATATATATATATATATATATATATATATATATATATATATATATACATATATAGACTGTGTGAGGCACATGTGTGCAGATGTCTTGCTACTTGCTACAGGTGCCTGGTGTCACAGGCATGGAGTGAACACCAGTGTGGATACTGGAGTACCATACCCCATTCAAAAACACTGACACCAGTAACCACCACATATGTACATGCCTGCCCACCACTGCATGTGTCAGGGGGGAACAGGGTCAACAAGTGTACAATAGGCTCCACATCGATACACACAGTGGCACACTAGTCCTGTAATACCTGTACATGGAATGTGTCAGCAGACATGGTGTGTCAGCTATGGACATGTAGGTCACTGTACCCCTCCACATCCCACAATGTCCTACACAGTATGTACCTCCCATGACAGCTACAGATATGGTGAAGGACACAGACATATGCAAGTAACTGTGTCAATGCACTCAAACACCACAGAGCACACACAGACTACCTACATAGAGGTTACCACTGCTGGATATACATAGTTCGGTCACACCCATGACAGTTGTCTCCTAACCATGGTAACACCTCCAACATCCACAACGCAAATTACCTACATCTGTCGTCCTTGTCACTGCAGTATAGAGCACATGGTGGAGGTATGGGACCCTACCCACAGATATGACATATCCTGTAGTAGACCACACAGAATTAAGAAGCAAGGCTCCCCATGAGTAGATGTCAGACATACCCCTGCTGAATGTTATGCTGATAGGTAATATGCCATATGAGTCACCCTGTGTAACTGTTTGTAAGGAGCAGGTACGATCATAACACATGTGTCACAAGGGGCAGGATAGCATAACAGTATGCTGCTGTAGGCCCAGGGCCAAAAGCACACTACCTACCTAGGACGCAATGCACACCCATTAACACATTGCAAATAGAATATGTGAGGTGGAATGAGTGTGCTAGTGACTGGGTGCATGTTGTGTACTGGTGTGATTGCTCACCATGACTGTCTGTCTGTCATGGTAGTGTGTGTCCATGGTGTGAGGCCAGAGACAGGTGTGTGTGTGGTATTGCGATCAACACATACTACATTGCCATATGTTGTGCTGTGTTACCCTGTATGTCACTGTGGTGTAGGTAGGGTTATGGCAAGTAAGAGTAGTGTGCAGTACCAGTGAAATATGTAACGTGCATTGTGTGCAGTGCATGGGCTGATAATGTTCCCCATACAGTACCTTGATTCAAACCCCAGTGTGGGTCGTGTATTGTACCTGAAACAGTGCGTTGACTGCTGCAGTATACTAGTCTGTTGTATGGAGTGTGCCAGGTACTGTTGCACAGTTGTCGGATGAGCACTGATATCTGGTCATGTACATGTGTATCCCCCAATAGACAGACAGATGCTATATATGGTGCCTAAGTTATATCACTGCAGTCAAGTATAATGTGTATTATGTGTGCTATAGTCTGCTGACAGATATTGCTGACATATTTCCCTTCTCCTTTTCAGGGACATGGTTCACCAGCGGAACCCAGTCTACTCCGCTGCAGAAGAGGAGGAGATACACCAGAGCCTGGTGCGGGATTTCACTGTACTCTTTTCCCGCACCAGCCAGAACCAGCAGGAGAGGGCTGCACTGCGGCAAGACCTGGTCCGTCGGGTAAATGACATAGGCACACATAACTGGACATATAAGCAGATACGCCATCACTGCAGTGATTTAATTAGAAATGCCCATCAGCGTGCGTCGGATATCCACAGGCAGCAGCTTGCCACAGGTGGTGGGGTGGCTAGACATCCCCCCTCACCAGACTGGAGGGACTACTCCTGAGTGTTGTGGCTCCAGCACAGCAGCAACAACAACAGCATACATGTGTAATGATGGAGGCTGGAGCCACACAGCAGCAGGACACAGAGCATGCAGGTAACATGTCATGTGTATAGTGACCATTCTGTACACTGTTAGGTTATGCATGTGTGGGGTGTGTCCTTGATTTGTAGCTGTTATCTTGGTAATTATTGTGCATTAGAGATAACCTCATTATCTGCAGTACACCTGTGGAAGCTAACTGTTGCACTACTGAACTGTAACATGCCCACAGTATCAATGGCACAGTTGTGCCCACTGACGATGAATGTCTCTTTTCTGCAGATCCCTCTGGTGTAACAGCAAGGCAGCCTATCCATGCTGGTGAGTGTGTAATACCATTACCTTCACTGCTCTGTATACTAATAGTAATAATAGGCTGAAGCAGTAGTGCAATGTGTTTGATTGCAGGTGTGTTTGTGTCTGTGGGTTGATATCTCATATACTGAGGTGTGTGCATGTGTGCATGTGCCCATGTGTGCATGTGTGCATGTGTGCATAAGTGGTGGCATTGTGTACACATTGTAAACTGTGTTTCCTGTCTTACTCCCACAGGTTCTGGTGCTGCTCTGGTGTCATGCAGCAGGGAACCTGAATCAGCTGCTGTGGATAGTGATGATGATACCTATGTAATGGCACAGGTAGGTGTGCCAGGGTCCATCACTGGTCAGCCAATTGACACTAGATAGCTGTCGACCCCATCAATGTGCACAGTCATCCTGCCAATACATCCTTTGTCACCAATGTCCCTGGGTGATGGACAGGATACAGTGGGCATTGACCAGGGTAATGTGGTACTGGTGGCACATGCATCCCCACACTGCAGCCATGGCCAGGGCCCTGACACGGTACCGCACAGGCAATGGTTTCTCGTGGGAGCATCTGTGGGCGTACTGCCCCTGTCAGACGTGCCCACAGAGGTCTTTCAACCCCAGCTATGTTCCGGGTTGTAATGCAGGCACAGTCATGTATGGAACAGTACACCAGACAGGGTCTGAGGGAGCTGAGAGCATGTCGCACAGCCATGAGTGACAGTATGCGTGATGTTGCGGCTGCCATCCGCAACTTCACCGAGGTCATTGACAGACATTGGGGGGGACACATTAGATCTGTTCCACAACTATATGTCCATGAGCCAAGGCAATGGAGGACGGTTGAGGCGTTGACGTGGCCGTATGCCAGCAACAGCAGCAGCTGGCAGCTGTCGCGGATGACAACAGTGCCGCGGTGGCTCACATAGTGCCAGCAGCAGCCCCAGCAATGCTGGGTCTGTGCTGTCATCGGACCGCCCCAGGAGACCACGTGCACGTGGTGCTGGACAGTCCCAACAGGGACCTGTCTCCAGTCAATGAACACCTGCTTCTGATGACAGTACCCAGTCTGGATTGGTACCTGATACGGTCCGTAGCACCCCTGCCAGGCACAGGTATAGTGTCCGTGGCCACAGACAGTGATCTGTATGTCCTGGCAGGTACAGTCTGCGGCTGTCCACAAACACCTGTATATGGCAGCCATGAGGTGGGACTGTGTGCATTCATACACACATGCAAAGTGATAACACCTAGGGCTACTGCATACACGCACACACTGCATCAACATTGCCCCATCTTGTACTGCTGTCCCTCACCAACACACACACACAGACATGTCAACTGGTTGTATCAGTGGCAGACTCAGGCATACCAGGTACACACCCTGTGCATATGATGAAACTGTGCCACCTCCTGCAATCTGTAAGATCAGTGCAGGAACAGGTTAACATGGTGCTGATGCACAGGGTGACTACATAGACGTATTGTAATAGTATGATGCTGACAACAGTACAGTGTAATTATAGCATTGTGGGTATATACCAGCATGCCTGATGCAGTTACAGTATGAATGTCATTGTATTGTTTTGTACACCCATACTAATTACAACAGTGTTCCGTCTGCACATCTTTGCATACTGGTGGTGAGGCTGTGAAGGGATGGCCACCTACATAGGTAGCACAGAGGATACAACAATGTACATATTGATACTCAATGATGGCCATGTCAACTGCGAGTTGCATGCTGTCCACACACAACTCTGCAATGCAGATGTTTCAGGATGTTGATATCTGTGCAGTACTACACAGCAGGTTCAGGGCTCACAAGAGCACACTAGCACTACAAGGTCACACCTCATATCATGCATAACAGCACCAAAACACAGAACTAACTATGATAGGAGGGAGAGTGTCCATACATGTCAAGGATACTGTGGTGCCAGGACAGGTAGCATACATCATACTACGTCTGGAACTGCTGAGTGAGGGCTCAGTGTCTGTTATTTGAGATGTGTATTATTACAGGTATGAGCACTTGGGTATCAGGCCAGTTATTCAACATTACGAAGGTACATGGTCTATACACTTGTGGGGGTTGCGGCTGGACCCAGCCCATCTGACCTTGGAATGTCTGGGTACTGGCTTAGAGTGCCTGCATATATGCACTATTACATACTGGAAGTCGTGCACCTTGTTTGTTGTAGCATAGTCTACATACAGGCCTACTGACTGTAACTTTGTTTGTATGCATGTTTGCCTGTTATGTTCCTGAAACACTGATTCCACCTGTGGTGCAGATATACAGTGCCTCTGTGGATCCCTAGTGACATCTGTGTTGCTTACTGTACTGATGTCCATGTGTCACTTGACAGAACGTCACTGTTTGACCTGTTTGCATGTAGCTTGCCTGTAACACATTGCATATGATGTACCTCACATTTGTTCAAGACAGCATTCATATATGCCAGCACTAACAATTCAGGAGCACTACACCCTCACATAGTCACCTTGAGTACCTTGTTCCCCATTGGCCCTATGTGTCGTTACTTAGTGTGGGAGTCACAATGCTATGGTAGCATGTGCAAAGGTCACCTGTCGATCTACTCTCAGGTCCAGTTGGTGAATCTGTGAGTCATGTGGCAATGTTACAGCTGTCTCATGTACACAGACAACCCTCTCCCCTTACCATACATGTACAACACATGTGAGAGATGCAACCACATAGCCAAACTGGGGGCTAAGCTCTGTTTACACAGCACTGGCATTCCCTGTCAGGTGGAGTGGGATACTGCAGTGAATACAGTACTAGTCTCCCATAGACCTGCCACGACCACAATCCAAACACAGACACATACAGGTACATTATTGGGCTCTCAGAATAGCATCCTGCCTGAGCAGCTGACACCTGCAAAGCAAACACACAATCAAACATTACGCCAGAGCAGAGCACATGCGACACATAGCTCACAAAGCCTGTGTGCCTAACAGTGTCAGGCCATACGGCTAGACAACACACCTGCTACGGTTGTATGAGGTACCTCTATTGACACGTACACGGTGGTCCTGCTCCCATGCTGAACAAGGTGACGGTCACGCTGAGCTGCCCGTCGGGCACTATGATCCACCACATAACACAAGCAAAGCAGTCACTCCAAGGCATGTAGCAGTATGACTCAGTCATTGTCTGTGCCAGTGTGTATGACCTCTGACGCACCTCCCTGGACTACATGTTAGGGGACATGGAGGGGCTCTCTGAGGTTGTGGCACAGGCTGGTATGACCCTGGCTTTGGGTAGCATCTCACCCTCACCATGAATGCTGCCACAATATGTAAACAGGATCATCGGTTTCTGCACTTAACGTATCTTTCAGTGACATCCAAAGGGGATCCAATGCTTGTCAGTGTGGGATTACATGCTGGACATGCCACATTGCTTTGCTTGGGACAGCTTGCACCTGTCACCCATGGGCCATTGTATATTGGCAGAGGCTGTTGCTACACACATACTGCCTTTGTATGCAAGGCTAACATTACATAGCCACCTACACAGGTAGCACACGGGATGGGACACTAATAGCAATGCTACTCAACAGCAGCAGTGTAAACCTCAAGATGCATGCAATGGAAACTGTCCTTAGCATGGGGTAAAGCAATATCCGTGCAGTAACAGACTCCTGGTACAAGGCTCCCAGGTGCACACCATCAGTGCCAGGTCATTCCTGATACCATGCTTGTCATCCCCTACACATGCTCCAAAACAGAACAGGGGGGATGTATCCAAATGCACCTCAGATACACACACCCCCAGGTTGGTGGCACTGCACAAAGCATCAGAGCCTCTCCATGTGCAACACACAGTGGGTTAGACTGCCTTCAGGTTCATAGCCTGGCACACACTACACTCCCATACCCAGGAAACCCACTTGGCCTTCCTGACAACACTGGGAATATGACGGTCTCTACACACACCATTATATGGTTGTACTGCAACTACCCAAACATACAGTGTGAGCATTATTCTAGCTGCAAGACCCTATCTGAAGGTGTCTTATCATTCATTCCCTGCATTGCTATGGAACAACTTGTTACCACTCCCACAAGTGGTGACAACATGCTGCACCTGTTCATCACCAACATGTGGACTATATACTCCAGACCAATCATGTATCCCTCGCTGGTGGGATTACACCATCTACAACCCACACTGTATAGTCACATACCACATGCAGCCCCTGCACAGAACACCCCAGTCATACAGTTGTCTGATGCATATTCCATGTATTCACATGAGGCAGGCTTCGGACATGGGAACTCTTGCAGTTAACAGGTACATATGTGTATCTGGCACACACATACATCATGTGTGCATTGACATTACTGATATAATGTATGTCCTGCAATATTGGGAACAACACCCCACACACATGGACAAACTGTGTGACAAAATTACAAATGGCATTTGTAGGATACAAACTCCTACCTAACTATGTTAGATCACTTGTGAGAGTCACATTAGCAGAGCACGCTATTTGCATTACTGGGGGGATTGCTTTCTCCTGCTGTACTTATAGGGTGCTGGCATCATCAGTGTTTAGACAGTGGAATATGCAGCATGTTTTGTGTAGTAAATGTTGCCAAAAGGGACATTTCTCATACACATGGAATTGCACACACTACTCCCCCATACACAGTCACACACACACTGGGCATTTGCAGGATTCAAACCCCTACCTAACTATGTTATGACACTTGTTAGAGACGCAGTAGCGGAGCGTGCTATTCACATTACTGGGTATAATTTCTGCTCCTGACATATGTATAGTGTGCTGACATCATTATGGATGAAGAGGTATGTACATCTGTTACTATCCATCAGTAAGGGGGAGAGCATATCTATGCATTAACTTTGCACAGGCACAGTGGCCTACTGTACTGTGGAGGCAGATGCCAGATACACTGTGAATAGCCTTCCGTATTCCCTAGGGACAACGGTCAGGTATTGCACTCTATGGCCATATCTTTACCTGTCAGATGCACGTATCTGTTGATCATATACTGTTTGTGGGACTTTATTGCCATAGCCTTCCCTATCTCTATAAACAACGTGTGTACTGTGGGAGATGTTTGCATATGAGTGGGATCCAGTACTTTACTTATGTCTCTGTTGTAACTTCACTGTGTGCACTGGGCTGTCTGTGGGAGGTTCCTGTGTTAACACATAGACATGCCAGATATGTGTGTGCAACTGCTGAACTGTGACATGGCCTAAGTGTGTGAGCATGCCCAGTTCGCAGTTTGTATGGCTTCTTGACTGCCACTTCTCATTTATCTAATTGTGCGAGCATGCCCAGTGTGACCTTTCCTTATGCTGGGATCTGTGGACCACCACATTTCTGTTTGTGTGTGGACGCCATCTATATATCACATGTACAGTTGAGTGTTGGACATCAGGTTGTGTTCTTACTGCCCAACTGCTGTGTGTCTGAACCTAACAGGCATTATGCTGTGCCTGCAGGGTCGCCATGGGATAGTTTGTATACAGTTGTCATTATCCTTTCCTGCTGACCAAACAGTTGTATTGTTGTATAGTGTACTGGTGCAAAACTTTCACTGTGGTGGACAGTATGATCGGTTTCAGTCCTATCACTGCTTGTAATGTTTATAGTGAGCACACCAGACTGGTTGAGGGCCAGTTGTGCAGATATGATCATGTTGCGTTTTGTTCAGATATGGACAGCTTAGTACATGATTGACCGTCATTGTTATTGTATTCCACAACTTGTGTGGACAGTGACAAACAATGGCCATGTGCCCTAGTCCATTTGTAATGCTAGTTAGAGAGTGTTTGTCCTTCAACACACATTTACTGGTGTTTGCCATGACATATGTCACGGTTAGTGTGCTGTGCCTCTGTCTACCCATGACATACAGGTGATATCCAGGGTTCACCTGCCATCTCCCATCCAGTCATCATGATTCCTCTGGATGACAGTCACTGAGGGACTCCCTGGATATCCTGTAGTGAGAATTTAGTCGTGAGTGAAGTGAGCTTCTGGGTTGTGGACCAATCAGTACAGCATGTCCTGTTTATGTCTGTGCTGGGGTTCAGGCCTGTCAGCTGCATAGGTCACCAGCATTCAGTGTTTACATGGTGCCAAATGTCCATTGATACCAGGTTGGTAATGGCTCTAAACATCAGGCACAGTTCACCTCCAGCCAGGCAGTATAGCACTGTGTGGAGCTGCAGTTACTTTACTCAGGTGACACATGGCATCTGTTACAGCTATGCAATCCTCCTGGTGGGGTATTTGTGTGGTCATTCCAGTTGCTGCAGGTGTCTGCTATGGTACATCCCACAGGGACCATTGTACTCAATTGTGAGGCTGCAGTTTGTTTAATCAGCCAACACATGGCATCTGTTCGAGCTCTTTGATACTCCTGGTGAGGTACTTTTGGGGTCTTTCCAGTTGATGGAGGTGTCTGCTGAGGTACATCCCACAGGGGCCATTGTACTCAATTGTGAGGCTGATGAAGGATGACTGCAGAGCCACAATGACCTCCCCTGATCTAGATCTGACTACCTTCATGATTAGGTGAGTATATGGTATGTTTCTGTAACCACTACAGCCACATGCTTGTCCAATGCAAGATATCTATCAACTTGTGTCCCCAGGTCTCTTATTACTTCTTCAGTACTTAATGGGTTAACACCTATGTGGTAATTGGTGGGCACTTACTGTATATCCACAGGGATGACTATACACTTTTCTGCAATTAGCTTGCTGACATGGCTATGGCACCAGTTGTCTGTTTCTATGTGGCCCTTTTGTGGGATGCTTGTGTCAGCTGGAGGGTCAGATATGGTGGCCAGTTTGTAGTCCTCTGCAAACTTGTTCAGACACAGTCCTTCCATGTTGGCCTGTACCTATGGGACATATATACCAAACAAGGGAGGTCCCAGGACCGAGCCTTGTGGGATGCCAGTTGTATCTGGTTTGTAGTCTGACATGGATGCAGCATTTCTGACCATGTCAATTCTGTCCTTGGGCTGGTTTGCAACCCCTCTACTGACATAGGGGTTTATATTTAAGCTGGTGAGCTTATCTATAATGAACACGTGGGGTATTGTATGGAAGCCTTTTGCAAGGTCCAGCTAGGCTGTGTGGACCACATTCCCCTCATCAATGGCCTTAATGACTGTTTCAAATGAGTCAAACATGTTTAAGGGGCAGGATCTGCACTTAAGAAAGCCACACTGGGTAGGGTCCAGTGTCAGTAGGTCCCCAATATCTTTATGTTTGAGGTACATGCTGATCCTTTCCATAGCTTTGCAGACCAAGCTTGTCAGGATTCTGGGGTGGTAGTTTGCAGTATCCATTCAGGCAACACCTTTGTGGAGAAGGACAACTGTTATTGTACACTGCTCTTTGGGTACATATCCTGTGGTAAGGCTGACATTGAGCAGTAGTGTTATATGGCGTTCCATTCTTCTTGGAGTCCATGTTGGACTCAGCCCAGGACACCATCTCGTACCATTGATGCTGTGTGTTTTGCTTTGTAGATGCTGGCTGCTACCTCAGCATTTGCAATGTCAGGGGGCCAGCACTCTGCTGGGATAGATATTTGGCATTTGGGGGGGGGGGGGTTTGCACTGAACCTGTCTGGTTTGATGTTGGCAATGTGTGTGTGTTTGGTATATTGTTTGTATTATTTGAGTGATTCAGAGCATATCTATGAATTCCCAACAAGGTTCCTACCATCAGTTAAGAAAGCCTTGTGATTATCCCTAGTGTCCTGTACAATTTGTATCTTCATAGGTTCATAGGTTCATACTAGGCTATCTGCCCTAGGGCATTTATAAGCCTAGCCAGAGTGTGTGTGGCTTTCGCCACCCCTTGCTATGTGAATATTATGGCCATTTAGGATTTACTTTACTGTGCCTCTGTCTAGATGTGACACAGTGAAGACCCCCAGTGTATATCTACGATCACCCATCCACTTGGCAAGATTCCTGTTGAAGAGAGTCAGTGAGGGGCTCTGCCTAACATGGAGTGGGATTACATTCCGGGGTGTAGGGAGCCTCTGGGTTATGTATCTGTCCCTCCAGCACATCCTATTTCATTATGTGTTGAGGTTGACATCTCTCGCTCTCACAGCTCTGATGGATTTGGGTTTTCTGGGGTGGAGCATGTCCATTACTCCTGTGTTGGACATGGCCTTGTACAACAGGCATACAACGCCTCTGTGTAGGCAGTATGTGACTGCATACAGCTGGGGTGTCTACAGCCAGGCAGCATATGACATATATTTGATACCCTTTATCCTCTTGGTGAGGTACCTTTGAGGTCTTTCTAACAGCTTCAGGTGTCGGGTGAGGTACATCCCAAATGAGGCATTGCACTAAATTATGGGCCTGATAAGAGAACAGTATAGGGGCACAATGACCTCTGTTGACGTAGATGTGATTCCTTTCATGATAAGGTGGCCAATATAGAAGGTCTTCCAAGCCACATTGGCAATGTGAGTGTCACATGACAGGTTACTGTCCACTTGTGTCCCTAGGTCCCTGATTACTCCTTCCATACGTAATGGATTACCACCTATGTGGTTATTTGTGAGTACCTTGTTTGGTATTTGGTGAGAAATTCATACTGTCCAATGTCTTCAGGAAGGCTGAGTGGGGTACCTGTGTGTGAGAGTGTGGTCTGTAGCATGCTACAGACTGTACAGCAGTTTTGCCTATGGCTAGTTGCACATGGGTGGTCTCCGATGCTTCGTGCATTGTCAGTTACCTGGACGTGTGGGTATCTTTGCTGAATATGGATACTCCCCCTCCTTTTATGGTTTGTTCCAGGTTTTGGGGCCAAGACGCATGATATGAGGTATAACCTGGTAGTGCTGGTGTGCTCTCAGGAGCCTTGCTGCAGGTTTTTGTCACTGCACAGACATCAATGTTCTCCATACTGGGGAGGGCCTCGGGAGCATGCATCTTGAGGTTTAGACGTCTGGCATTGGGCAGCATTACCCTTATGTTTCTTTCCACTTATGTTTTTTAAGGAGGTGGGTTAGTCTTTTCAGCCTTGCCTACAAAAGGCTCTATGGAGGTGGCAAGAGCCTTAGCCAATATCCTGACACCCAGGGGTGACAGGTGCAAGCCATCCCTGGCAAAGCAGCGTGGCTTGTCAAGCATGACATCCCAAGTGGACAGACATTGGATCCCCTTGGAATGACACCAGTAATTGTGCCACTTGTTAGAGCTGATCATTCTGTGTTTGTACTGTGGCATCATTCTTGGTGAAGGTAGGATGCTGCCCAAGGTCAGAGTCATACCGGCCTGGCCTACATAATCGGAGAGGTCATCTATGTCTCTTTTCATGTAGTCCGGGGAGGTACGTCTCAGGTCATTCACACCAGCATGGACAATGACTGCATCATATTTGTACTTGCTTTGGGGTGACCTGCGTGCTTGTGTTATGTGGCGTATTGTAGCAGCCTACAGGCAGCTTACTGTACCCTTTCCCTTGTTCAGTCTGGTGAGCGGGTCAGCAGTGTGTCTGACTATGGAGTTACCTATTACAACTGCATCAGGCATGTTGTTTCTCCTTCTGGCCTGTGACTGTTTGGCACACCAGCTTTGTGTACTATGTGTTGCATGTGCTATGTTTAGAGGTAGTGGTTGCTTGGGTGTCTGCTTTGGAGGCCTCTGTTGATGTGGTGTGTTTGTAATTAGAGCCTCCGGGAATATTTTTCTGTGTTTATGTCTTTGGTTTGCAGTTGTGATAGGTCTATGTGAGACTGGGTTTGTGGTGTGTGTGGTTACCTTCTCCTCCTGACTAGTTTTGACAGTACTGAGTTGAGAGAGCTCAGCCTCCGGTTTGGATAAATGGTTGCATCTCTCACATATATTTGTATTTCTTGGGGGGGGTTGTCTGTGTGCATGGGGCAGGTGTAACATTACCTCAAGATTCACAGATTCAACTTGGCCTTAGTGGATTGTATGAGTGGACATATTTTATTGCCATAATACTGATCAGAGATTACTTTCCTTTTTAGGTTTGCTCTATCATGTAGTAGCTTCCTCATTCTCTTGCATGGTTTGGTAATGGCTGGGGTCCACCATGCCAGATGCCTGTCTGTATGGCATTGTGACTTGGTTTTATTTGGGACTGCATAATCCATGCATTCCTGGCAGTGTTCATGGAATGCATGTATAACGGGTTCTGAGGTGTGGCCCATATTTTGCACAAGCACAGGGCCTTTACTGGATTCCACATCAGTTTGGAGGAGTGCAACATTTGCTTTACACATGTTTTTCACTGTGGTTTTCTGGCCAGGGACTGTGGTCAGGATGTGTATATCCAGTGTGATTACTCTATGGTCTGATCTTACCAGTGAGGGATACACTTCTCATCTGGCCATACAGTACCCATGTTGCTGATTATCACATCCAGTATGCTTACCCCTATTGTGGGAGTGGTACATTGTTCGTGAGCATTTTGGTTTATGGATTCTAGGAACCTTTGTCCTAGGGTGTTGGAGCTAGAATAATGCTCCCAGTCTATGTTTGGGTATTTTCAGTCACCCAATATAATGTGGTTTGGAGAGCTTGATATATTCATGTATTCCAACATAGGCCAAGTGCAGTTCCTGGTGTTAGGATGGTAGTCTGTAGTAGGCTATAAACTGGGAGGCAGTTTTAGCCACTGTTACTTGACCATGGCTAGTCCATGCTGCTTCCTGTTGTGGTACCAACATGAGGGTGTGGTTATCCTTGACAATTATTGCTAGACACCCTCCTTTTGTAGCTTGTTCCATGTTTTGGGGCTGTAAAGCACAGTATGAGGTGTAACCTGGTAGTGTTAGGGTGCTGTTATGAGCCTTGACACAGTTTTCTGTTACAGAACAGATATCAACAGTCTCCATGCTGAGGGGAGTTTAGACTGCATGCATCTTGCTGTTTAGACTTCTGGCATTGGGTAGCATTACATCTAGGTTCTTATCCCTTGTGATACCTCTGGAGGTGGGTTTGTGTTTTGAGCCTTACCTATTCAAGGCACGCTGGGGGTAACAACAGCCTTTGCCAGTATCCATAAGGCCAGGACTGATAGGTGCACACCACCCCTAGCAGGTGGAGCATCATGTTGTGCTCAGCATGTCATCCCAGGCTGGCACGCATTGGATCCCCTTTGACTAACAGCAATACTTCAGCCAATTATTGCAATTGATCATCTCATCTTCATATTGTGGCATCATGCATGGTGAGGGTAGGATGTTAGTCAGGGTCATCAAGTTTGCATATACTACATGGTGTTACATTGCTTAACACATGGCAATCATGCCTCAGGTGGTGCTGCAGGGCTGCCTATGTTGGATGCACATACTACACTCCCTGTACATGTTTGAAAGCAGGTTGTGTCAACTTAGGTGTCCCTTTTACTATATGTGTGAGTCGGAGAGGGGTATCATTTCCAGGGTCCCTACTGAGCCAGTGAATGTGCTATGCGTTACCGCTTTGCCAAGGCCAAGGCATACTGGGCACGCCTCCTTCTGCCTACTGGGGCAGGCTCAGGTTGTTCCTCCTCCGAGTCACGCTCTGCCTGTGATTGACTTGGCAATGGTGGGGGGCTGTTTGGCCCAGCCCTATGCTGATCCTGCTGCAGCTGTTTTCGCCGAATCATATTATGTAGCATAGCACATACCATGACAATTTGGGTACATGTAGTTGGTGAGTACTGCAAGGCTCCACCAGATGTATCCAGGCACAGGAACCGTGACTTGAGCAGCCCAAACACACGCTCAATTACATTTCATGTTTGTGCGTGTGCCTCATTATGGCGTTCCTGTTCAGGTGTGTGTGCATTTCTGATGGGTGTCATCAGCCACGGCTCCAGTGCATATCCAGCATCCCCTACTAAGTGACCATGTGGGATGTCCCCACTGGCAAATGTCTGGTACAGCTGCGTCAGATGCCAGATATGGGAATCGTGGTAGCTTTCAGGGCAGCCAGCACACACATTCATTATTATGCCCTGGGCATCACACACGACCTGGCAGTTGATGGAGGGGAAGCCCTTGCAGTTAATGTAGGCCCTACCCTGCTCACCAGCTGGTGCTTTGATGTGTATATGCGTGCAGTCTACTGCACCCACTACCTCTGGGTATTCCGCTATTTGCTGGAAGAGACGCATATTGCTGGCCAATGCCTCATGGGAATTGGGGAAATATACATTATCTCCGACATGTGCTGACATGGTATCCAGGAACTGGTGCAGTACCCTGGATGCTGATACCTGTGAGATCCCCATCATATCACCAGTTGGTCTCTGGAAGGTACCTGTTGCTAGTATTCTTAAGCCAACACATACCTTGGTTTCCACTGGGATGGGTTCCCCTCTGTTGGTTCTGTGTGTGAGGTGTGGCCTGCACAGCTCAACAATTTGCTGCAGGAGGTCTCTGTCCACTCTATAGCGCTCCACTATCTCCAGCTCATGTAACCCCTGGTAGCTGACCCTGGGCCTGTACACTCTTCTCCGTCTCCTCACTGTGGGTTGTCTGGCAGCATTTCCATTGTCACCACCTTCAGCAAGTCACCTATGTCACCTTATGACAGCTATGGCAGCCCCTAGCATTTTTGGTCTGAGTGAAGCTTTTTCAGTTTTCACTTCTAATAGCTTACTCCTGTCTTGCAGTGTCTCTTGAGAGAATCATACTGCACTGCTGTTTGCAGACTTTTAAGTGCTGGGCTGGGCTAGTATTCTGCCTGTGTAATTGCCTGCTTCTAATTGTTTTCACCTGCTAGCTCCAGCAGTATTCCCTGCTAGCTTCCTACTATTTCTGTTGCTTCCTTTTTCCTTTCTGTTTCCTCAGGGGGGAGCAACGTGCATACCAGCGGAAACACGCTCACAGTGGCTTACACGCATGCACCATGCTTACACAGTTTAGAATCTACTTATTCGGGTTAAAACACGCGTACACCAGTGCAAACAGTCTTACAAGTCTGCCTACAGGCTCCCACATGTTCAGTCTACCTTACACATGCGCACACTGCCCTACTCGCACCTCTTGGTGCGCACACGTGCGCATGCACGCCCAGCAAGAAACTTTGGTGCTGACAACAGTGTACACCTTCCATTTCTTGACTTTCCCATGCTTATCTTGTGGCACTCCTCTTTCCATGATATGTGTCTGACATCTGTCACGTAACACTGACCTCCAATGAACTGCATTTCTTTCTGCCATTCCCCCCTGTGATGTCACCTATCTCCTACTCTGTTCCTCCCCCTTATGTAACTCTTACACTACTCAGAATGTGCTCATTTGCTATGTGACAGTGGGATTCAGTATCCTAACACTCATTTACATAGGATTGCCTACTAATGCTTAGTTACATGTCTTAGACTCAGCTTCCCCCCTTAGCAACCACTAAATGGTGGCCATGTTGTCTTTGGTCTGCTGGTCCCTGCATTGTATATCCATGCATTGCATAAAACCCACATTTGTGGGTTTATAACCTTACTTTTTATGTTTTATGTAGCACAGCCCATTTGCGCGGGGCTGCGCTGTGTTTAAGGTCGCCGAAAAAAAAAAAAAATTCTCATATTTGCATCGGGGTACCTTGCCAATGGCCACATATTTGGCCATTGTCATGCTGCCTGACACATATGCACCTTTTATTTGGAGTTGACATGGCTCCATTGTGTTATTTGCAGAAACGTACTCAGTTGTCAACTGAGTACATTTCTGCAGCTAACACGACTCTTACACGGGCTGGTTTGAGCTTCGTGGATCGCTAATCTACCTCATTTGCATGCCTTTCGGCTGCAGGTGGGGTGATTAGCATATCCACGCCCTGCCCGTGTAAGAGTCGTTTTAGCTTTCTCTTACACAGGATTTCGGGCTGTTCCTGGATCGCGATGGCTGCATGGAGTCTTACACGGCTCTTAGACTCCGTGCAAGCCATCGTGAATCCTGTCCATTAACAAACACCAGAATAACAAACCAGCTAAAAATACAAATCACAAGCGTAACGACAGGTATTAGCTTACACAAAACCAAACAGCCAAAGTAGATGATAACTTTAATGTTGTAAGCGTTTTCGGTGGGATCAATGTCTCATCTTCATCAGACAAGATTACAATTAAACAAGCATCTCCTATTTATACATAAAAAATGAATGATTAACTAACCCATTAAATAATAAAGTAATAAAATAATTAAGTGATTATTGTCCTATCTATTACAAAAAACATTTTTAAAAAGAAAGTGCATTACTAAAAGTCACCACAGGGAACAATACAAACATTTTTGAACACTTTAAACATTCGTTCACACTCATACTAATTCTAATTCTAGAAAAAATAAATAAAAAGATAATAAATAAAAATCAGGAATATAAATAAACCCAAACTTTTATATGTACATAATATTCTTAAAACATGCCCCAATAACATGTAAAATCCTTTTCAAGTTATTGAAATCACACGACAATATACCTACATTTATTAAGTAAACAAATCATGTTTTAAAAAGTGTAAACATAATAAATATGAAAATATCAAACTATATATTAATTATTGTGTCACCTACACAATGCCTTTAGCTTTAAAACACTCATAATTGAGACAAACTCATTTAACCCAGGTAATGTATATGCTGAAGTCCTAATCTGCCATAAAAGCTCTTATTCCTCCAACAATAATTGCCATGGCCCCCCTCTAGGGTCTGAACGAATCTGATACAATACTGAAAAATTGAATTTATGGGTTGAGTGCTTGATAACATGTCTCGCAAGGGCATTGTTAATATCAACCCTACCAATATTATAATTGTGCTCATAAATACTTTGTTTCAGTTTTCGTTCCGTTTTCCCTATATAGAATGAGGGGCATGAGTAGCAACATGCCACATAAACTACAGCTTTAGAATCACAATTAAATCTACCATTTATTCTATACATTCTCTTATTAATCATAACAGTAGAACTTACCTTGATAAACTTACAATGAGGGCAGAAGGCACATTTCCTCATACCCAGTGATGCCCGCTGTGGGCATTTGATCAACTTGTTATTATTATTTTCAATCAAATTTTTAAGGTTCTTCCCTCTCCTATATGTGAACCCAGGTCTGATGCCTAATGTGTTACAAATAGACTGATCCTCCAATATGACTACCCAGTTTTTAATAAAAATTTCTTTGATTCTTTTAAAATCAAGGGAAAAGGTACACATAAAATTCAAACATTGACACTCATTTCTCCTGTTTGTTGTATCACCCTCCTGTAATTCAACATGAATGGATGCATTATTCCTATCATTACAGCCACCACCTATAAGAATTGGTTTAAAGTGCCCTGACCCCCTCTTTGCTTGGACCTCGAGGGTGACTTCAGTTAAGAGCTTATGAGGATAAAAACATTATGAGGTTAAAAATATTGTTTTTGTGGGTGCAAACCCCGTTCTTCTTCTTTCTACAATTGCTTCTTTTAAACTGCCTGCCAGAGCATTACATTGCTCATATTTTAGTTAAAACATTTTCTGCTTAAACAGTTGCAAACTGCTACAGTTTAAAACCTGCCTTGATAGAGCACTGCAGTGCTCAAGTTTTATTTAAAAAAAAAAACAGGAGTTATAATTTTTTTTCTACATTTAAGCTGTAGCAAACTGCTTGCTGCAATGTACCAAGCAGTTACTACAGTTTAGACCACACAAACACTTTTAAAAGCCAGTAGTGGATTGAAGACTGATTGGGATTGGCACATTGCATCCTCCAAAACTTTGCTGTTGAGGCTGTTGTCCCTCTCTCCCTATCCTCAATACAGTAGTGCTGAGATCACACAATTCAAGAGAAATGGCATACTCATGAACCCAAACGTTGTAGCAGTTTGTCCCTGTTGTCAAAATTGTGTTTGATCAATTTCCTTCTTATATAGTATATTTCTGATATTGATATTGATATATAAGTATATATATATCTATATATATATATATATATATATGGGTTACGTTCAACTGATCAAGAAGTCAACTTGTTGCACTGTAAAAGCTGGTACAGCTGATCAAAAATCAGCTTATTGCATGTACTGTCTTTTTTTCAATGCAAGATTGCTGCACAGTTGGGACTGGGAAATTTATACTTTCCCCACTGCATTTCAGTCTCAGAGTTGGCATATATAAGAAGCAGGACGTGTGTGTGTGTGTGTGTGTGTGTGTGTGTGTGTGTGTGTGTGTGTGTGTGTGTGTGTGTGTGTGTGTGTGTGTGTACCTGTGGTAATTTACAGCTCCCTGGGAGTGATGTATATATATAGACAGATACATATATAGATATATATCTATCTATAATATATATAGACAGATAGATACAGATATATATTTATATGGGTCTACTACGGTTGATTGACAACTCACTTGACTGAAAATGAAATTACTAGAACCACTTCACTGAAAGCTCACTTCTCTGAAAACTCATTTCTTTGAAACTCATTTCATTGAAAGTTATAAATGGCCTTTTCCCCACTGTAGTGCGACCC
>NC_056730.1:447113143-447118143 GCF_019279795.1 Protopterus annectens
GGTAAGGTTCAGGCCCATGCAATGTGTAACCCTTGTATATTTTTTATTGCAAATGTGTAACATTTTCATTAGGGCTGGATCAGAGAATGCTTTAAAGGTCAGGCATAAGTCCCTTTTCAAAAATCGATATGCGACAGAGTAAAGAGATAGGGGCTTTAGTCAGTCTGTATAAGACATGTGTCTTACTCTTTGCATTTTTAATGAGAAACCAGTTAATGTAAGTGAGTAGTTAAATACATGGAGAAGGGACCATTGTACTCCAAAAACCTCTGAGCAAGTGAAGTATGCGTTATGTAAGTTTCCCAGTTTATGGAGGGGTAGTTGCAGTTGCCCATAAGTATGGTATTTGGATGAATGTTAAGAAATTCTAATGCATTTAGACAGGAGGCATGGTTTTTCAGACTCATGTGAGGGAATCTGTAGCTAACTAGAATATGATAAGCGGTTGGACCTAAGGTTAGTTGGGCATGGAGCAGCTCAAGTGAGTCATGTTGTGGACCATTCTAGCAGTGCACTTGTGCTTTATGAACACTGAGACACCTCCTCCCTTTGCTTTATCCTGAGCTGAGGGGGATCGAAATGTATGAAAAGCATTATAGCCTTTGTTAGCCAGGGTGCTCTCCATGGTTCTGAACCATGTTTCTGCAACTGCATGCATGTCTCTGTTCTCCAGGGTGAGGAGTGCTTCCAGGGTGTGCAAATGCAAGGGTTTTATATGAGCAGGATGAAAGACTTTTACACAGTTAAGCCCTCAGGCCAATCAGATAAAAGCATAATAAGTCTTCCACCAGCATTTCCTAACTCGGAAGACTTCAATCAGCTGTCTACTCCCACCAGAGTGCGGAAAAATCCTCTTAATGTAAAACAAACTAGTTTTGAGCTCAAGTGCAGTAACAAATGCTTTACAACACATTAGGGGTAATATAACTATTAACCGTGGGATGGCAAAAGTCAATCCAACAGCAAGTTGGATAGGTTAATTTGTGCACCAAAAGGGAAATTGGCTAGGCTTAATATTCTAGCCTAGTACTTTCCAATTAACCTATGAACCTATGAGTCATTGTACATTATTATACATACTGATTCATACCTCTCAACTGTACAGATTTTCACAGAATATCCAGATTTGTCCTCATATTTTGGCCTGTTTTTCACAAATTTGTGGTTTTCTACCAAATCTTTGACAAATCATTGAACACTTAAGTCAGAAAATAATTACGGAAATTTGAATTTCAGACTTCATGCCCTTCAGAAAATTCATGCTAATGCAAAACCTGTTACTCTATCAACCTTCTAAGTTTATAAGAGCAATATTTAAAAACTGTCCCTATTTTTGGACCTATTATTTATGGCTTTGTCCAGATTTCTTGCTGTAAGAGGTTAAAGGTATGACTGCATTCACAATAAAGGGCATTTTACTCATGTAACTACTTAACTAGCATGAAAGGTAGAGGGTTTATCCTGGGAATAGACCTGACTAAGTAGCTTTTTAGAAGTTGTGACAGGAATCCAAATCTGTATTGACTGATACAGAGTCATTAAAGCAAATATATGTGGTATACATATAAACTGTTAATTACTGTTGGAAAGTGTTCACCTTGAACTTGACTGATGGCAGTATTGTTCTTGTCTTCCCATTATCTTCATAGCCCTACCTTTTGTTTCACCTACAAAGTTTCTACAATTCTTAGTATTGCTTTATAGTGATAAGCAATTTTAATTTCTTTATCAAATTTTCCAGATAAGAATTAAGGGGCTGTACATAGACTTTTGTTGACTGAAACATGTCTGTGACAGTATTGTAAGCCAGCTTAACATCTTGCAGATAATAACTTTTCTTGCTAATTAGTGCTGACCAAAGCTATATCAAATTCCAGCTTCCAGCTCATCCATTGCCTTTACAGTTTCTCTTGTGCCAACAGTTGCCTTTGGCTTTTCAGAGTCAGTCTGATTAATTGGAAAATATATCTTTGACTTTCTGATAACTTTTTTTCAGTGTATAATATGTACCTTAGTCAGTCAAATAATTGTGTCCAAGTAACTTTGTGGTGTTACTATTCCTAAAAAAAAAAAAAAAAAAAAAAAAAACACAAACACAAACCTCTGCAGGCACTTAGAAAAAGTGCACTTCTGCTGTTCAACGTATCACAGCCCTTTGTTCAAACAAAACTAAGGAAATATGAATCAACTGGATATATTCAGCCAATTTGTTATTTTTGGAAAAAATCAGTATTTGCATGTCACTGTACTTTACACATGAGCGCAACTTTGATGAGTGGATAGGCAACCACAAATTTGTCCCGGGGGTTCCACCTGTGTCCCTCACTGATAGGGGTGACAGGTCCTGATTGTGGTTTCTTTTCTGGGGATAAACTATTGGCTAGGTTTGTAAGGGCCCCAGAGCCATTAGCCTTGTAATGTCCTATGGTCCTATGATCATTTGAATACCTTTCAACCTATTCACACAAGATCAGGACAAAGCCAAAAATAATGGAGGCAAAAAGGTCTAAAAATAGGTACAGATTTTAAAAATTGCTCTTATAAATGTAGAAATTTGATGGAAGACCACAGCTTGCTTTAGCATACATTTTCTGAAGGATGCAAAATCAGAAAGGCAAATGTATGTCATTATCTAGTGACTTTGTTCTTGCCAGAAAACCACACATTTTACAAGGAACAGACCAAAATATGAGTAAAAAATCTGGACAGTTGAGAGGTATAGTTCAATGCACGACCATACTCTCTGACAGACTTTCATGGAAATGACATGTTGACTAATAAAAACTGGTGTTTGCCAAGTTCTAACCAGTATGACCACATACCAGAGGAAATGTGAATTGCTCAAATGACCAACTAGGAAGTGCATAGCAGAAAATAGTAGTAAACTGGTAACAGTGTGGGATATCAGGACTGGAGTCCCACCAACAGAACAACTGTTGGCATTTTAATCTCTATTTCAATCTTATGAAGTATATACTGATTGCTTAGTGCTATAAATCTGTTATGTATAATTGAGGATAATTATTATATGTGCTATCTTTCAATGTTCCGTATGATACATGCTATCGTCTCATGTTCCCATGAAAATGCAAGTATTCAGCAAGGAATGTGTCTTACTGTTATAAAGTTCCATGCATCCCAATTAATTTCCTTTATGTGGCAATCCAAGTATTCCATCATTTCCAATGAAAGCAACATCCTTTGATGAAAATAACTGGATGGGAATTAAAATTATTTTAAGGATTTTATAGCACAGGTTCAGAGTTCCAGAGGGAAGTCCGAGGCAATCCAAACTCTGCTCACCAACACAAACTAATAAGCAAGCCAAGAGAGATGAAAATCCAGTAAAAATGCTTTATTCCAACACCATCAGAAGAGTTAAGCTCTTTCATCCATTAGGACATCGTCAGAACAGTTATGATGATGTCCTAATGGATGAAAGCGCTTAACTCTACTGATGGTGTTGGAATAAAGCATTTTTACTGGATGTTCATCTCTCTTAGCTTGGTTATAAGTACTAGGCAATCACTTAGCAGACCATCATAAGTTTAGTCAAAAAAAAACAAATTGAAAAGTTGCCCCCAGCCTCAATGAGAGCAAGAAAAGATAGAAAAGGAAAGACTTTGAGACTGCCCATTTAATTATCTAGGTTTGTTTTGAATGCCGCAATGGTGCAATTCTGCTTGGCATGTAGTGGGAGTTTGAAACATTGCAATGTGAATGTATTATGCCAATTTGTGTTATTCATCTGCTGATGCAGGTTTAGATCCTTTAACCAGGTATTGAGGTGTCATTTGTTCTGGTTAGTTCAAAGAGGATTTGAACATTCATGGCTTAAAATGCTAGACACAGATTTCCATGGGGGAGTTTATAAGGGACTGAGTACCTAGACAAAGCTGGCATTCTGTCTGGATAACTAAGAAATTTGTGGCCACTGATCTTTTTTTCTTTTGTTTTTCTGAAGTCATTCAAGTTGAGTGAAACATTTATACAAATCCATAACATAAGGTGCACTGTATTAAATAAAGGATCTGATGAGGTCATAGCTGGTTTTAAGTACCAGCAAACCTTGCAGTCTCTAGTGGCCGGCCAGCCTCAACAAGTTATATTATTTTGATATTTTGTTACATATGTGTCAACCCAATCAAAGTTATTACAGCAATGATGAGTACCTTATAAACCAGGTGAGTACTGAGAACTCTTAGGATTAAGACTCTTAAGGGCTAGAAACACTTCTCCCCTTTAAAATTCAAAGATATCTCTGGTTGTAGTAACAGTGCAGTAGGCTCTATAATTTCATAAATGTTTTACCACTGGCATATTGCCCTTGATTTATTTAAATCCTGATAGTGGGTATTCTCTCCATCCTAAGAACATAATGGCTGCCTTTAGGAATCTGTGATATCTGTGGTTGCAGGGGCCCCAAATCATCCTTGACTGTGTGGGAGTTCTGGAAAAGCTGCTGCTGGTTGGAGAACATTGAAAAAAAAAAAAAAGATAATTCAGTCTCTAGTTATAGGTTCATAGGTTCATAGGTTCATAGGTTCATAGGTTCATACTAGGCTATTGGCCCTAGGGCATTCATAAGCCTAGCCAGAGTGTGTTTGGCTTTCGCCACCCATTTTAAATTAATTTTGCTATGCCCTTTTTCAAGGTTAGTATACTGTGCCTCTGTCTAACAGTGACACAGAAGTGATACCCGGGGTAAACCTACGATCTCCCATCCACTCATCAAGATTCCTCTTGAAGAGAGTCAATGAGGGACTCTGCCTAACCTGGACTGGGATTTTATTCCAGAGTGAAGGGAGCCTCTGTGACATGAACCTAGTAGGATAAAGCTGGCAATCAGTAAATGAACATGAGCAAAGCAAACACTAGAAATCTGCAGCCCAGAGTGATTTACCTCAGTGCTTACCTGGGAATTTTAAAAAGAGCAGATGCTCTTAATCTTCGGGGATGGTTTCCTCCTTCAAGGAGTTTTATAAATAATGGAAGGATGC
>NC_056730.1:447120643-447170083 GCF_019279795.1 Protopterus annectens
TTACTACTTTGCTGTTTTGGCCGGGTAAGGATGCAAGGAAAAGTAATACTGAACAGCAACACTGAATGTTTTCCTTAACCATGATTTTTGCTAAAGCCATCACTGGATGAAATGGTTGAAAAAAAAATAAATAAAATAAAATACACTTAAGAGAACATATAGAAAGTCATGGCTTCTTGAAAAAGCTGAAGAGCAGAGCACTTGAGGATGTGCATGGGGGGGGGGGGTGTTGAAACAAGCCTTTCAAATTGTAAGAGCATTGTAGTTACAGTTCAGTATGAGTTTGGGCATACTACTCTTAAAATTCTGCAGCACAAATTAAAATGTAGCTTAGAGGGGTGGCAGTGACAGGTTGATAGTTAGACTGGATGAGTCCAAGAGGTCTCTAACATGATGCTTGCAGTGGGCCACCCAAAATGGTAATACCAGCCAAGGATGAGGTACAAGTAAGGAGGAATTAAGACTTGTCTGGGTCTAGTGGTGGTGCCATTGGAAGTTTGGTGAGCCTGATTGTAAGGCTTTCAGCACTACTGTAGAGACACAACGGTGAAATGGTAAAGATTATAAACAAGAGTGACGTCTGAATGGAGGGGTGTGTCACCCATATGATACTTGAAAATATTTGGTTTACCCAATAGCACTATGCTACTTTTTTTGCATTTAATTTGAGACTAATGCCCTTGTTCCACTGCTAACATGGTCTAACCCCTGTTACAGCAATTAGAGAAAGAGAAAAAAAAACATCCAATTTACAATGGTCTACAAACTCAGATTTACACAAAATTAACCAAATCAGGGAATACCACCCGGATGGCAAAAAAAAAAATGTGTAGAAAAATTTTATTTGTACCTATACCGTTAGGGTCACATATGTGAAGGACATTTTTTAAGGAAAATTGGGGAACCCTTACACAATTTGAAAATATAAGAGAAGTGGTGCGGACATCTCCTGTTTATACCTTTAGATGAGCAAAAAATATAAAAATGGTGTTGGAACAAAGTCATAAAAATAGGCCTCAAGGCAGGTGGTACAAGAAAATGCAACTCTTGTAACTATTGTCACTTAATTTTTGACAAACTGACACTTCAAGTTGGTCAGAAGAATTTGAGACATTAGACCCTACCAAGGGCTAACTGTGGGGCTAGAGCCGTGGTATACCTTGCCATGTGTGCTACATGTGGGGCATTTTATGTTGGCAAAATGGAAAAGTCCCTCGGATACATACACAAATAAAAATATTTGGATATTTTATCCTTCCTTGCTGGTCAGTCTTTCTAGACATTTAGTTTGCTGCAAACTTAGATTGGCATTGACAAAGAGTGTTGGGCAGAAGTTCTGAGAAATAAATGGCAGATAAGAGTGGACTCAACACCGAGCACTGTGGTATAACTCTGCTAACTTTTGTTCCTAAAGAAGTTGAAGCTGCAACTCTAACCACATGGGTCCCTTCAGACAATTGGTTAGCTATTCACTGCACAACATAAGGATTTATATTCATATTTACAACTCTGTCAATAATTCTTGAAAGGAAACTAGTGCCAAAAGCATTTCCCAGATTCAGACACATTGTATGCACTGAATATTTACTATTTATAGCTTCAATTATTTTTCAAATAAATAGATGATGTTAAAGAAGGTGGCCACAGTGGTGCAGCAGTTAGCATTGTCACCTCACAGCAAGAGGTTCTCCGGTTCAATTCTCGGCTGGGGTGCCTTCTGTGTGGAGTCTGCATGTCCTCCCTGTGGTCGTGTGGGTTTCCTCTGGGTGCTCCAGTTTCCTCCCACATCCCAAAGGCAAGCATGTAGGTGGATTGAACACTCTAAATTGGCCCTAAGTGTGAGTGTGTGCATGTGTGTGCCTTCTGTGGAAGGTTGGGCACCGGGCTGGCAACTTGACACCGTAAAACTCCACTGCCAATCATAAGTGGACAGGTAATCTGCTGTGGCGACCCCTAACCGGGAAAAGCCAGAAAAAGAAGATGATGTTAAAGAAGCAGCATTTATTCTCTGGATTCATTGAGTTTTGAGGGTTTTATCTGTACTTTGTCTTCATAATTTTATACAAATAACATTTCAAGACAACTTTCATGTAACAGACTTTTTGTTGGCAGTGCAAATCACCCCCAACAAGACACCAACCTGAACAATCACTTTTTGCTAAATACACAGTTTTGTCCAAGGAAAACTAGCATTTATTCAGCACAATAAAGTTTGCCAGTTTTAGAAGAGTAACACAACTAGTCACAGTGGAGGTTTACCTTTACATCGTCGATCCCAATATGGGCAAAATGACTTCTGCAAATACCAAAGTGTGAATGTCTCCAACGCTGAATTCCGAATAAGTGAACAAAAAAACCTTGCCCCTTTTTGACCCATGGTAGCACTGGTGTGGAGGTGTGGCACAGCCGGAAATGTCGAAATTCGACATAATTTTGACATTTAAATTTTTTCGCGGTTTTAATTTGCTTAAATAAGTCAATTAAGTAGCCGGTCGACGAAGTGTGATCAACGATATAAAGGTAAACCCACAATGGATTCTCTAACCATTTACTTATTCAGATACAAACTGTGTTACAATGTTTTTTAAAATTGTTACCAGGGTATATATTTTCAGATGTTTTAATGTCACTGTCTTGTATGTTGTTATTTAACAAGACTCCTCCCTCGTACAGAAGTAACCCCTCAATTTTTTCAGAAACTTTCCAGTCTTGCACATTATTTGAGCACAATGGTTCTTCTGATTGACTAAAACAGATGCACATTAACTGGGTGCCCTTTAATTATCAGCTGCAATGGCAGATGCACTAGCACAGCACTCTTTGCATTCTGCAATCTTGCATATTGCACTCCCAGCACTTTCTGCTTTTTAAGAATTGCTGAGCATACTGGAGGTGCATTTTCCTACACTAGAGCACATACTAACAGAACCATTTATAGTGAAGGAGGTATTTTGACATGTTGGAAGATGATTTTGAAGTGATGGATGTGCTTAAAACTGCTTCAGAAAGATATATGAATCTCTTTGTTGTTTTGTAACATTGCTAAAACCAGCTTCAATTTTCTGTTCTTTTTTAGCATTGAGTTTCTTCCTGTTGGCAATTTTCTCTCTCATCTTTCCCAGCAAGATACAAGATAACAGTCCATTGCTATTAGATAATCGGTTATTGCTATTCTATGTCATTCATACCTCTCACTGCAAGAAATCTGGACAAAGAAATAATGGAGGGACAAAGGCCCACAAATAGGGGCAGATTTAATATATTGCTCCTATAAACTTAGAAAGTTGCTAGAATGACATATCTTCCATTATTACATATTTTCTGAAGGATATGCTGTCTGAAACTCAAATGACTGACATTATTTAATATTATTTAGTGACCTCGATCTCCTTTGATTTGCCAGAAGACCACACATTTTATGAGGAACTCAACAAAAATAAGAGACAAAAGTCTGGACATTCTGTGAAAATCCTGACAGTTGATATCATTATCTGTAAGTAGTGTGCCCCACTACAAAGCCACCCCAGTTAAAATATTTGCACAAGTCTCAAAATATAATTGATGCATTTTACACTTATAATAAAATATAACTCTCCTATTATTTTAAAGAAAGTAGTATAACATGGTCAGTAATGCTACCAAAAGAGATTGCCTCTGACATATTGCCCATTTTAGGGAGAAAAAAGATACATCACTATAAGTATGAAGGAAGTAAAGTATCAAAATGAACCAATATATAAATAGTCTGTTCAGCCATTAAATCTCAACATACTTATATGTAAATAGACAGATTAAAACAATTTCCCTGGGATTCACAGTGATTCTTTCCACCACTGCTAACTGGCTAATGAAAGATGGTCAATTATCATGACAGTGACACCCTTCATTTCAGATAAAATTTAAAGTTACATAGTGGTTAATTTTCATGTCACTGAATAAAACACTGTGCTGTCGGACTTGATAGCACTAGGGTTCTCCTTACCAGCCCACATATTCAAGTACCATGGGCACCCCCAGTATGTACACACACACACACACACACACACACACACACACACACACACACACACATTTAGATATCAATGAGCACAGGCACACATAACCACACACACGCGCACAAGTGGATTCACTTCAGAATATCGAAATTCCGAAACATCGAATTTCATATGATTGAGACCATAGGTTTTGGAATATCGAAATTCTGAAACAAATCCAAAAAAAAAAAAGTGTGGTGCAAGCCCTCCTGCACCCCCCACACCCATGCTACTTAAATATTCTAACTCTGAAATCACACTACAGCGAGGAAAAGAGAAATCTCCCATTCCGCGCTGTATGCAGATCTCCATTCACAATGTTGGGATTCCAAAAATCCAATCATATGGTCTTGGCCATATGAAATTTGATATTTCAGGATTTTGGCATTGTGAAGTGTTCCCACACATGCACATATTCAGATATTAATGCAAACATACAAACACACACACATTCAGATATCAGTGCACACACAGACACAGACACACACACATACACACAGACACACACACACACATCCATGTAGCTGCATTCTTATTTATATAGACATGCATACACACCATAGCTCTCAACTTCACAGATTTTTGCTGACTGCCCAGATTTTTGCCTCATATTTTTGGTTTGTTCCTCATAAAATCTGTGGTTTTCTGGCAAATCACTGGGATGATCTGTGGACTGAAGTCACTAAATAATGACATACATTTGAATTTCAAACTTCATATCCTTCAGACAAATTCATGCTAACACAAATACTGAATTTCTAACAACTTTCTAAGTTAATAAAAGCAGTATTTAAAACGTGCACCTATTTTTGGGCCTTTGTCACCAAATTACGTCAGGCTTTGTCCAGATTTCTTTTGCTAAGACACCGAGAGATATACTATACACATGTATCCCCACAGAAATACAAAGGTTAAAGATACACCGACTAATAATCCACAGAAAAAAAAAAGAACCAAGGTCCAGATCCACTCAAAAATACTGTTTATTGAGCGCTTCTCTCTGATGGAAACTTCCTCAGAATCAGAGGAAGTTTCCATTAGAGAGACAAAAGCACTCAATAAACAATATTTCTGAGTGGATCTGGACCTCGGTTCTTCATTTTTCCACACAGAAACACACATATAGCTCATTGACACCAACCTATAGACACTAGATGCTCTGGAATCAGTCCTGTAGGGGTGAAGGAGTAACCACCATGAAAAGATGAAATTCAAGTTTCACCAATGATAATGTAACTTGGAAGAGCAACTCTCTTCTGAATTGCTCTTCCACATTAATCCATGCCAGTGCCATTTCTGGAGAGACACCATGGTTAATTTGCATTAGCTACTCCCCCAGACTGCTGAATTTGCATGTGGCTTCATGCACAATACCATTCTCTGGACAATAGCCACTAACTGGATGTTAAGGATGCAGTCTCTGAATTGTTCAGTTTTTCTACAATGAAGAAATGTATAGAGTTAAGGCTTCCACATCAAGATGTCTTTTTTTTAATCACAATAGTTATTTTTATTAGTAAAACCAAAGTAAATAATGATTGCTTTTAAAAGTTAATAACGCAAACTCAAATAAACTAATGTTAAAATGCAAGCAGTCTAGTACTAATGAAATTCAGCATATGTATTTGCACATAAAGTAAATGAAACAAAAGCAGCTCTCTTCTTAGTAAAAATAGGACCAAATAAAACTGGACTAATAATGTTAATGAAACAAAACCAAATAACTCAAATTACACTCTGTGTCAAACTGCATTCTTGTTTGGTCATAAAATAGACCAATAATATAGCTAGGGTGGGGCAAAAGGGCCAACAATCACCAGGCACAAAGTGTTGAAGGTATGTGCTTGCAATCAGCTGATCCCAATCACACTTTAATTTAAATATAGGTCAAACCTGAGCACTGTAGTACTCTGTGTGTGCTCTAAACTGTAGCAACTACTGCATTGTAGCAAACAGTTCGATACAGTTTAAAATAATAATAATAAAAAAAAAAACTGAGTGCTGTAACATTCCATGCAGGCAGGGTATAAACTGTAGCAACTGTTTGCTACATTTGTAGCAAGCAGTATGCTGCAGTTTAAAAAGATATTTTTAAATAAAACACAAATGCTGAACTGCTCCATGCAGCAAGTATAAACTGTAGCTACAGTTTAGAAGAAGAAATGTTTTTTTTAATAAAATATACATTAAAGGAGGGTTGGGGGAAGGACAGAGTAATGGGACCAGAATGGCTGGGGCTGGAGAGAGGGTGTGTATGTCATACATCTGGTCACTTGGTTGTTTTGCTAGTGAAAGGAACATCCATTTATTTTTTGCTCTTCACTTGATTCGTGGGGGGGGGGGGGGTCACTGGTTCATAAAACTGACCCATCGTGTTATTGAACCAGATATCATTCTGAAATAGACTGCTAACATGTCATTCAAAACTTTAGTTTGTATAGTACACACTATAAAGAGAAGCAAACGCAAAACATTGGCATGATAACGTTAATAAAATGTGACCAAATACAACCGACTTGAAAATGTTAACAGAAAAAAGAGAAGTATAACTGAATGCTAGCAGCACAGTCACCAATTATTTACTTTCAAGTAATAAGTAAAAAACAAATATTTTTGCTTTTCATCCATAGACTTCTTTAGACTTTCAACAAACAAAGAGTTCAGAAAAAATGTCTGCTTTAATATAAGCCATTTTAGCTGGTGACATCTAACCTACTGAAACATAATGGATAACAGAATATGGACAAAACCATCCAGACATAATGAATACTCCTTATAACCTGCATCTGTGGAGTACAAGGATACAACCTGGGCTTAGGCCCAGGAAATTTAAATTTGCTGAATAGCTCAGATGCTTGCTCAAGCAGGGAAGATGAGCATGCCCATTCTGCAGTGAGGCATGGCTGTCCTAAACAGATGCTACCGTTGCTCTGTTCACAGACCCTCAGAGGTAGAGCAGATATCTGTCAAGATACAGGGAAGTTGGTGCATGGGTGATATGGCCATGACTTATTAAACCAGTGATCATATCTATTGTCAGTTTATGTGCAGGAGCAAGCTTGTACAGTCTGATAGATGGGCACTGATGCTAAAAACACATACAAAATAAGCAACTGAAATAGGTTACAGCTTCTGTAATAGTCACTTAATTAAGCTTATTAAAACCTAGTAATACAGAAAGATATCACATGTATCATACTCTAATACAATTTCTCAGGCCAGGAAAAAAAGTATATCCTGTCAACTTCAATTTTACTTGATCATATAGATTTAGTCCATGAAAATCCCTGACTGATTTTCCATCAGCAGACACAGATTTCTTAATATTTATTATACTATTTCACAGAACTGGAGAAAAAATGGTACCATAGTGGAAAGATACACCATGCTTTACCTGCCACTTATTACAGCAGAATCATGCAAGGGATTGATTTCATATCATTCTTTGTAGAAAATTTAAAGAAATAAACATATGCAGATAAATACTTCCACTGGAAGTATTGAGTTTAAACTCTGAGCAACTGCATTAGCCTGCATGTGCACACAAGCATGTGTACACACACAAGCACACACACAAACACACCTAACTGCCTCCCACCCTCACACACTCACACACACACACACACACACACACACACACACACATATACACACCTATTACATAGTTAGAGATTCTAAACAGTGCACATTATGTTGTGAAAACTAGAACCCAGTACAAATTATGAATCATGCAGACAATCCACAAACTACTGTAAACCTTCCATCAGCATATGCATTTAATTCTATTATTCCACATTTCTGAAGAGCAAACCTACATCATTATGTACTTTTGATTTTATATGATTATGTACTTTCCATGACTCATTTTCAAAACTTAGAATTACAGAGGCATCATAAAAATTCCGTGGTTTACATTCTCTCCCCTTTCATTGTTGCAGACCCAATGGGATAGGTGGCTATGGCTCACTCTTAGCACACATAAAAACAGAAGGCAATAAATCAACTCAGGACTAGAAATTACACATATATTAATTAATATTAGTGCATTGTATTATAGGAATATGCCACAGACAATTTTTGCATCTTACAGAACATTGTGATTTTCTGACTAAACTCCAGGATATAGAAATACATGCATGTGTAATCTGTAGTTGGAATTTTAACTACCCAAACACTACCAGAATAAACAACACAACACCGAATAAGTTTACCTGAATATTAACTATGTTAAGCAAATCCATTTTCAATAAATAGTATGAAATCCAAACAGAAATTCCCATATTTTGCACATAATGCTAACCTTTCAATCATGCTTCATTCATGCTTTTCAGCTATAGATACATCTTCTATAATTAACACGTACCATGATTCGGTTCTCTTCTGCCAAAGAGGGAACAGCGCTCTGGTAAGTCAGCACTATGAACAAAAACAAGCCCTGATGTTCCTTTTTAAGTTAGCACTATACTAGGTATAGACAATGAGCTTCATTAGCATGACATTTTACAGAACTCATTACCTACTTCTAGCATAGCAGATATTCTACCCATTCAATATCTTGGTATTATGAGGTATTAAACTGATGTCATTGCCAGGACAGGAAGGAGAAGTCACTTAGAGTAGTGACTAGTAAAAATAGTACAGACGATGGTTTCCACACTACTTTCAAGCTTGTCAAATCTGACTCCTAATACAAACTCAGATTTCTCTCAGTGGCTGAAAGCAACAATACAGGAATAAAATGGGCAAAATGTGGAATGTAATATATTACCAATGAACAGTAGAGCATTTGTTGAGCCCCTCTAGATAGAAATACACTTGCAGAATAATCTTGTGCAACATTTACAATAAGCAAACAAAGTGATAAAGATGACATGATGATTCATCCATTATATACATACAGACATGAGAACTGCTGCCACAAGTCCTCTCAGAAATTCAAATTCCATGGGCCCAGACAACATATCTGGTGGTTTCCTAACCAGACTCAAGGAAAACTTGATTAGATCTCTACCAGTCATGTTAAATAAAATGTGGTCAGATCCCTTAAGGATTGTAGATCTCTGCCAGTCATGTTAAATAAAATGTGGTCAAATCCCTTAAGGATTGTTAAGTAGCACTGAGTGAGGAAATGTATAAATAAATCTGTTAGACACCTACCCCACTTCAAGCTTGTCTAAGTCAGAAGAAAGGAACTTGCAGTCAATGTCTTTATAAGAATTATAATCCCAGTGCCCTTGAGGTCCAACACAATGTTTGTATGAAAAGTAAACCAAAAAAGTGTTTACGAGTTATACATTAGTATATTTGTGTTCATAAACAAAACATCATATCTCCAAAGCAGAAATGTACTGAACAGCAATGCTATGGAAATGCCAACAACAGCAGGAGAATAACCTTCCATAGCAATCACACTTAAACAATGAATAAAAAGGTTACACAGAAAAAACAATTGGTTAAAAAACACAAAAAGAAAAATCTGCCAAAGCTAGACTTTCCAGTGTGTAATACCTTAAACCTATTTTATCAGAAGAAGTACATGATACATGGAAATTACCCTTAAAGGATATCCAGTGTGTCAGCTAAATGGCAACTCTGAATGTCCAAAACATTTTCTTTTACATCTATTTATAGACAATTTCAGGCCAATAAAGCCAAACCCCTCTAACAACGAACATGCATGTTTCTGCATTCTTATAGCATCACCAGCACAGCATAAGAAGAATGTTTTACTTTTGGAAGCACAGATGTTTTGTACCCAAGTAATATCCATAAACATTAGGGTATCTACAAAATATCCCAACTAACAAGCTAAAACAATGAGTAAGAAGGTCACACAGGAAAACCAATTGGTTAAAAAACACAAAAAGAAAAATCTACCAGAGATAGACTTTCCACTGTGTGATACCTTAAACCTCTTGTATCAGAGGTAATATGGGATATACGCAAATCACCCTTTAAGGCTATCGGGTGTTTCAGCTAAATGGCAATTATGAGTGTCCAAAACTTTTTATTTCACTTTTACATCTATTTATGAACAACTTCAGGCCAATAAAACCAAACCCCTCTAGCTGTGGACATGCATGTTTCTGCCTTCTTATGAATGCACCTGATATCGTTAAAGGGTAATTTGCATAGGTTCATAGGTTGGTACTAGGCTATCGGCCCCAAGGCCTATACAAGCCTAGTCATAACAATTCCCTGGCTATTTCTTCCCACACTATTTACTTCCCTGGACCCCTGTCTAGCAGGGCAACTGATGTGATCCTTGGGGTAAATTTCCTTTCTCCCATCCAGTCATCAAGGTTCCTTTTGAAGAGGGCCAAAGAGGTGCTCTGCTTGACATGTATGGGCAGTCTATTCCAGAGTCTGCGTAGTCTCTGGGTCAGGAACCTATCCCTCCAGCATGTTTTGTTTATTGTGATGACAAGGTTTAGAGCCCTGGAGCATGTGGCTCCGAGGGATTGGGATTTCTTTAAGTGTAGCATGTCCAACAGCTCTGGGTTTGATATGGTCTTGTATGTTAAGCAGGGATCACCTCGGAGTAGACGATATGCGACAGAGTATAGCTGGAGATTTTAAGGCGGTCAGCATAGGGCATCTGCTTTAGGCCTGTGATTCTTTTAGTGAGGTATTTCTGTGGCCTTTCCAGTTGTTGCAGATGTCTTGAGAGGTACATACCAAATGGGGCATTGTATTCTATAATGGGTCTAATGAGGGATGAGTACAGTGGGACAATGACCTCATTTTTTCTGGATGAAAAGCCCTTAGTGATGAGGTGTGCTACATAGAAGGATGTCCTGACTGTTGTGGCGATGTGGTTATTGAAGGCGAGACCACTGTCCACCTATGTCCCTAAGTCTCTTATCACACTTTCGGTGTTTCGTGTACTGCCACCTATGTGGTAATTCACGGGTAGATGTTTTTTTCCCAAAGGGGATAACTATACATTTCTTGGCATTGAGCTTGAGCCCATGGCTCTGGCACCAAGCATTTGTTTCTGTAAGGTCCTTTTGTAGAGTATCAACATCATTTGGTGATTCAATAATTGCTCCCAGTTTGCAGTCATCTGCAAACTCTTTTAGCCCGAGTCCCATAGTGTTGGCCTGTACTTCAGAGAAGTAGATGCCAAACAATAGAGGTCCCAGGACTGAACCTTGAGGTACTCCACTTGTCACTTGTCTGGAGCTGGATTTGGAGTCAGCTACTTTTAGAGTGTGGGTTCTGTCAGTAAGCCAGTTGGCAACCCATCGAGTGACGTAGGGATTAATGCCCAGCTTAGTAAGTTTATCTATGATTCCAGAGTGGGGGGTGGTGTCAAAGGCCTTGGCGAGGTCCAGATAGGCTGTGTGGACTGCTTTGCCCTTGTCCACGGCTCTGGAGACTGATTCGAAGAAGTCAATCAGGTTCAGGAGACAAGATCGGCCCTTCATGAACCCAAACTGGGTGGGGTCCAGTGTTTTAAGGTTGCCAATGTCTTTATTTAAAAGTTCCATGATAATCGTTCCATGGCCTTGCAGATCAGGCTCATCAGACTGATGGGGTGGTAGTTCCCGGGATCCAAGGTGGATTCCCCCCTTGTGGAGTGGGATAACTGTAGCTGTGCACCACTCAGTGGGCATGAAACCTGAGGTGAGGGTATGATTAAACATGACACTTAGGTGAGGTGTCAGTTCATTTTGCAGTTCATGTAGTACACAGCCTGGGATGCCATCTGGTCCCATGGATGCTGTATTCTTAGCTTTGGAGAGTGCATTTTTTACCTGTGTGGCCATTATTACCGGAATTTGGCAATCTTCTGGTATTGAGATGGGCCATTTAGGTGGTGAGAGGGGGGTGAAGTTGGCACTGAAACAATCTGCCAGGATACTGGCAATATCCTTGGGATCAGTATATTTAATGCCATTCTATTGTAGCTCAGAGCAGATCTGTGCATTGCCATTTAGATTCTTGACATAGTTATAGAATGCCTTGTGGTTGTCTTTGGAATCTTTGGCAATTTTATTTTGTTAATTAGCTTTGGAGGATTTTATGAGGGATCTCAGCTTCTTACTGAGGCTGGTAAGGGAGTTTTTTGCATCCTGGGATTTTCCTCTTTTCTGCAACAGTTTCTTCCTTTTGTTGTAAAGTTTGTTTATGGCAGAGGACCACCAGATTGGCTTCCTTTTTTGGAGGAGAGCATCTTGGTTCTATTTGGGATGGCACGATTCATGCATGAGTGGATGTGCTCGTACAGTGCCTTAGTGTAGGACTCAGCAGTCAAACTTTCAGTTCCCGTCTGCATGGGTGTCATGAAGGTTGCAGCTTCTGACTTGAGTAGCATGAAGTTGGCTTTGGGGAAGTTTTTTATGGAGATTTCCTTACTGGGGTGTGGGGGTGGGATGTGGATGTTAAAGGTGATTAGCTTATGGTCTGACCTGACCAACGAGGGGGTGACCACAGGTGTGGAGCATCGATTTCCCATGTTGGTAATGACCAGGTCTAGGATATTGGAGCCCCTAGTGGGACTATGGATTAGTTGATCCAGGGCATTGGAATTTATGAATTACAAGAACCGTTGGGCAAAGGTGTTGGTACACAAGTAGTTTTCCCAGCTAATGGCAGGGTAGTTGAAATCACCCAGTATTAGGGTGTATGGTTGTATATTAATATTTTCCGGTATGTTTAGAAAGGTGTAGTGAGAATCTTGGGGCATGGTGGGGGATCTGTAGCAAGTTACAATTTGGATTGCAGTCTTACCTAGTGTTAGTTGCACCTGGAGAATTTCAGATGCATTGTGTTGGGCAACTAACCTGGTGGTGTGAATATCTTTGGTGAACATGGACACTCCTCCACCTTTAGCGTTTCAATCCTGGTTTGGTGGCCGAAAAGTGTGGTAAGAGTTGTAGCCTGATATTGCAGTGGTGCTATCTGGAGCCTTGAACCAGGTCTCAGTTACTGCACAGATATTGATGTTCTCCATTTTTAGGAGTGTCTCGAGAGAGTGCATTTTGAGGTTTAGACTTCTAGCATTGAGTAGCATTACCTTCAGAATTTGCATGCTTGTACCTGTTACAGTGGTGGTTTTGTCCTTCGAACTTTGCCTAAAAAAGGCACTATAGGGGTGGCAAGAGCCTTTGCCAGTAACCTGAATCCCAGGGGCGACAGGTGCAGACCATCTCTGGCAAAGCATCATGGTCTGTCGATTGTGTCGTCCCAGGCAGACAGATACTGGATCCCCTTTGAATGACACCAGAAGTTTAGCCAACTGTTGAAGTCAATCATTTTGTCCTTTTATTGTGGTATCATTTGGGTGAAGGCAGGATGCTACTCAGGGCTAGGGTCATACCTGCCTGGGCCACATGATCTGAGAGCCCTTCCATGTCTCTTTTCATGTAGTCCAGGGAGGTACAGCTCAAGTCATTCACTCCAACATGGACAATGACAGAGTCATATTTGTACTTGTTGTGGACTGACCTGAGTGCATGAGTTATGTGGCGGATCCTGGCACCCAACAGGCAGCTGACTGTAATTTTCTCCTTGTTCAGCCTGGTGAGTGGGACATCAGTGTGCCTGACTATAGAGTTACCTATGACTAAAGTGTTAGGTACGTTGTCTTGCCTTAGGGGCTGTTGCTGGGTGGCACACTGGTGTTATGAACTATGTGACACTTTGGTTGTGATTGTTTTTTGTTTGTGTTTCAGCATTGGAGGTCCTTGTTGCTTGTGCAGGTTACATTTAAGTGCCTCCACATATGTGGATTTAGTGTTGCTATGTGTGGGTGTTGGTGTGAGTTTAAAAGGGCTATGTGTTGCTTGAGGTGTAGTGCAGGTGTTAACCTCCTCTTGACTGTCTAGCACAATCCCATATTGCCTCTGATACAAGAGGTTTAAGGTATCACACAGTGGAAAGTCTAGCTTTGGTAGATTTTTTCTTTTTGTGTTTTTTAACCAGTTGGTTTTCCTGTGTGACCTTCTTGCTCATTGTTTTAGTTTGTTAGTTGAGATATTTTGTAGATACCCTAATGTTTATGGATATAAGTTGGGTACAACAACCCTGTGTTTCCAAAAGGCAAGCATCTCTTATACTGTGCTGATGATGCTATAAGGCAGAAGTAGGCATATCCATATCTACAGGTGTTTGGTTTTATTAGCTTAAAATTGTCTATAAATTGATATAAAAGAAAAAGTGTTGAAATTTCTGAGTTACTATTTAGTTGAACCATCTGATATACTTGACAGGTAATTTGTATATATCCTGTATTTTAAGGTATCACACAGTGGAAAGTCTAGCTTTGATAACAATAACACTTGGAAAAACATCTTATATGACTATTAATGTATGATTTTTTAAAAACAGTGCAACATTTTAAGTAATAACATCTGGATACCATTATGTTATTATATCATGACAGACAATCAAAATATGAGCAATACTTCATGAAGTCTTTTGCATAATATAGATTCAACTAAATCATGTACCTTCATTGAAGGTTGTGCATCAGGGCTGGCAACTCGGCATGTAAAAATCTACTGCCAATCATTAGCAGACCGGAGCTCCACTGTGGCGACCCCCTAACCGGGAAAAGCCAAAAGATACAACAACATTCAACTAAATCATCTTCATTATAAAGCTATTACACCACCATCATCACAAATTAGACTGTTGTTCTACAAAATAGTATACAGTACTGTAAAGGTCAGTGTCAACAGTATAGCCAAATAACTGTTGTACTACATTAGTCAAAATGACAGCTTACAGCCTCTTCAGATATATAAATTAGCTTAATGCTACTCACTCAGCACTCAAAACACAGCGTGTAACAAGAGGTCATGAGTATATACAATGCTACCAGTATATTCCAGAAACAGCCACTTGCTAAATGCATGTATTTGCAAAGCTAGATTAATGTAAATGCTATTTTGACCATCTGGGTCAATGAGCAAACACATAAGTCAGTATGCATGCGCATTAATTACTGATACAATACAATAGTGATGGCCAAAATTTCAGTGTGTGCATAAATACTGAACATGCTATAAAAAGTAAGATTACAGTACACAGGATTCACTAATATGTGTGTGTGTCTGTGTGTGTGTGTGTGTGTGTGTGTGTGTGTGTGTGTGTGTGTGTGTGTGTGTGTGTGTGTGTGTGTGTGTGTGTGTGTATACATATATATACATATATATATATATATATATATATATATATATATATATATATATATATATATATATATATATTTCAAAGCTGCAGCACAGCAGTAAAATGAGTTTGATGTTTTACTCGATTGCATACTGGTAGCAAAATGTGATGTCAATTATACAATTAGTCATTAGTGTGGCTAAGATCTTATTGCTAAATGTGATCCAAAACTGTTATTGCCTCAGTGATATTACAACCCTTTGCTAAAGAACAGCAATATTACAACCCTTTGCTAAAGAACAGCAGTAGATACACTAATATATATATATATATATATATATATATATATATATATATATATATATATATATATATTGATGGTGAGGGACACATTATGTGAAACTTCACAAGGTATAAGACTAGCGCCACCAATTACTTGGGATTGATAGAACCAGTGGAGTTAAAAAGTCATATATAATGCATTTATTAGGACTGTGTGGCTAAAAGTATAGATGTGGTTATGACGAAAGACGGCACATTGTAGTCTGATATTTTTATGGGGTGAAGCTTGGTTTTGATTTTTTCTATGGGGATGAGAATTAAAGTAAAGGTAAAATTGATTTTGGGAAATACATGTAAGGAACAATTACAGAATCTTAATCTATACTCAGAATATAGCAGACAGCAGTTATGATGCAAAATCATACCACAAAACACACTGGGCAGGATTCACGAAGGCTTGCACGGAGTCTAAGAGTACTGTAAAACTCCATGCAGCCTTCGCGATCCAGGAACAGCCCTAAATCCCGTGTAAGAGACCAGCTAAAATGTCTCTTACACGGAGTGGGCGTGGATATGCTAATCACCTCACTTGCAGCCGAAAGGCATGCAAATGAGGTAGATTAGCGATCCAGGAAGCCCAAAGCAGCCCGCGTAAGAGCCGTTTTAGCTGCAGAAATGTACTCAGTTTACAACTGAGTACGTTTCTGCAAAAAACACAATGGAGCCATGTCAGCTCCAAATAAAGGGTGCATATGTGTCAGGCAGCATGCCAATGGCCAAATATGTGGCCATTTGCAAGGTACCCCAATGCAAATTTGGAGAATTAAATACATTTTTTTTTTCAGCGCAGCCCTGAGCAAACGGGCTGCGCTGTATAAAACATAAAAATGAAGGTTATAAACCCACAAATGTGGGTTTTATGCGGTACATGGATTTACAATGCAGGGACCAGCAGACCAAAAACAACATGGCCACCGTTTAGTGGTTGCTAAGGGGGGAAGCTGAGTCTAAGACATGTAACTAAGCATTAATAGGCAATCTGATGTAAATGAGTGTTAGGATACTGAATTCCACTGTCACATAGCAAATGAGCACATTCTGAGTAGTGTAAGAGATACATAAGGGAGAGGAATAGAGTAGGAGATAGGTGACATCACAGGGGGGAATGGTAGAAAGAAATGCAGTTCATTGGAGATCAATGTTACATGACAGATGTCAGACACATATCATGGAAAGAGGAGTGCCACAAGATAAGCATGGGAAAGTCAAGAAATGGAAGGTGTACACTGTTGCTTACACCAAAGTTTCTTGCTGGGCGTGCATGCGCATGTGTGCGTGCCATGAAGCGCGAGTAGGGCAGTGTGAGCGCGTGTAAGGCAGACTGAGCATGTGGGAGCCTGTTGGCAGACTTGTAAGACTGTTTGCACTAGTGTGTGCGCGTTTTAACCCGAATAAGCAGATTCTGAACAGTGTAAGCTTGTGTGCGCATGCAAGCCACTGTGAGCGTGTTTCTGCTGGTATGCGTGTTGCTCCCCCCTGAGGAAACAGAAAGGAAAAAGGAAGCAACAAAATTAGTAGGAAGCTAGCAGGGAATACTGCTGGAGCTAGCAGGTGAAAACAATTAGAAGCATGCAATTACACAGGCAGAATAGTAGCTCAGCCAAGCACTTAAAACTCTGCAAACAGCAGTGCAGGATGTTTCTCTCAAGAGACACTGCAAGACAGGAGTAAGCTATTAGAAGTGAAAACTGAAAAAGCTGAACTCAGAGCAGAAATGCTAGGGGCTGCCATAGCTGTCATAAGGAGACATAGGCTACTTGATGAGGGTGGTGAAAATGCAAATGGTGCCAGACAACCCACAGTGAGGAGACGGAGAAGAGTGTACAGGCCCAGGGTCACCTACCACGGGTTACATGAGCTGGAGATAGTAGAGCACTATAGAGTGGACAGAGACCTCCTGCAGCAAATTATCGAGCTGTGCAGGCCACGCCTCACACACAGAACCAACAGAGGGGAACCAATCCCAGTGGAAACCAAGGTATGTGTTGGCCTAAGAATACTAGCAACAGGTACCTTCCAGAGACCAACTGATGATATGATGGGGATATCACAGGCATCAGCCTCCAGGGTACTGCACCAGTTCCTGGATGCCATGTCAACACATGTCGGTGATCATGTATGTATATTTCCCCAATGCCCGTGAGGTATTGGCCAGCAATATGCGTCTCTTCCAGCAAATAGCGGAATACCCTGAGGTAGTGGGTGCAATAGACTGCACGCACATACACATCAAAGCACCAGCCGGTGAGCAGGGTAGGGCCTACATTAACCGCAAGGGCTTCCCCCTCCATCAACTGCCAGGTCATGTGTGATGCCCAGGGCATAATAATGAATGTGTGTGCTGGCTGCCCTGGGAGCTACCATGATTCCCATATCTGGCATTTGACGCAGCTGTACCAGACATTTGCCAATGGGGACATCCCACATGGACATCTAGTGGGGGATGCAGGTTATGCACTGGAGCCGTGGCTGATGACACCCATCAGAAAGCACACACACCTGAACAAGAATGCCATAATGAGGCACACACACAAACACGTAATGTAATAGAGTGTTTGTTTGGGCTGCTCAAGTCATGGTTCCGGTGTCTGGACACATCTGGTGGAGCCTTGCAGTACTCACCAACTACATGTAACCAAATTGTCATGGTATGTGCTATGCTACATAATATGATCTTGCGAAAACAGCTGCAGCAGGACCAGTAGGGCCAGGCCAAACAGCCACCCACCATTGCCAAGGCTATCACAGGCAGAGCATGACTCGGAGGAGGAACAACCTGAGCCTGCCCCAGTAGGCAGAAGGAGGCATGCCCAGTATGCCCTGGCCTTGGCAAAGAGGCAATGCATAGCACACACACTGGCTCAGTAGGAACCCTGGGAATGATACCCTCTCTGACTCACTCAGATAATAACAGGGATGCCTAAAATGACATAACCTGCTCTCAAACGTGTACAGGAGTGTAGTATGTGCATCCGACAGAGGCAGCCCTGCAGCACCACCTGAGGCATGAATGCCATGTGTTAAGCAATGTAACACCATGTAGTATATGCACACTTGATGACCCTGACTAACATCCTACCCCACCAAGCATGATGCCACAATATGATGATGAGATGATCAGTTGCAATAATTGGCTGAAGTATTGCAGTTAGTCAAAGGGGATCCAATGTGTGGCAGCCTGGGATGACATGCTGAGCATGACATGATGCTCCACCTGCTAGGGTGGCGTGCACCTATCAGTCCAGGCCTTATGGATACTGGCAAAGGCTGCAGTTACCCACAGCGTGCCCTGAATAGGTAAGGCTCAAAACACAAACCCACCTCCATAGGTATCACAAGGGATAAGAACCTAGATGTAATGCTACCCAATGCCAGAAGTCTAAACAGCAAGATGCATGCAGTCTAAACTCTCCCAGTATGGAGAATGTTGATATCTGTCCTGTAATAGAAAACTGGGTCAAGGCTCACAACAGCACCGTAACACTACCAGGTTACACCTCATACTGTGCTGTACAGCCTCAAAACATGGAACAAGCTACAAAGGAGGGTGACTAGCAATAATTGTCAAGGATAACCACACCCCCATGTTGGTACCACAACAAGAAGCAACATGGACTAGCCATGGTCAAGTAACAGTGGCTAAAACTGCCTCCCAGTTTATAGCCTGCTACAGACTACCATCCTAATACCAGGAACTGCACCTGGGCTATGTTGGAATACATGAATATATCAAGCCCTCCAAACCACATCATATTGTGTGACTGAAAATACCCAGACATAGACTGGGAGCATTATACTAGCTCCAACACTGTAGGACAAAAGTTCCTAGAATCCATAAACCAAAATGCCCAGGAACAACGTACCACTCCCACAAGAGGGTAAGCATACTGGATGTGATAATCAGCAACATGGGTACTGGATGGCAAGATGAGAAGTGTATCCCTCACTGGTAAGACCAGACCATAGAGTAATCACACTGGATATACACATCCTGACCACAGTCCTTGGCCAGAAAACCACAGTGAAAAACATGTGTAAAGCAAAAGTTGCACTCCTCCAAACTGATGTGGAATCCATTAAAGGCCCTGTGCAGGTGCAAAATATGGGCCACACCTCAGAACCTGTTATACAGGCATTCCATGAACACTGCCAGGAATGCTTGGATTATACAATCCCAAATAAAACCAAGACACAATGCCATACACACAGGCATCTGGCATGGTGGACTCCAACCATTACCAAACCATGCAAGAGAATGAGGAAGCTACTACATGATAGAGCAAACATAAAACAGGAAGTAATCACTGATCAGTAGTATGGCAATAAAATATGTCCACACATACAATCCACTAAGGCCAGCTACAACAAGTTGAATCTGTGAATCTTGAGGCAATGTTACACCTGCCCCAAGTACACAGACAACCCTCAACTCCCCCAACAAATACAAATATATGTGAGAGATGCAACCATTTATCCAAACCAGAGGCTGAGCTCCCTCAACTCAGTTCTATCAAAACTAGTCAGGAGGAGAAGGTAACCACACACACCACAAACCCAGTCCCACATAGACCTATCACAACTGCAAACCAAAGACATAAACACAGAAAAACATTCCCGGAGGCCCTAATTACAAACACACCACACCAAAAGAGGCCTCCAAAGCAGACACCCAAGCAACCACAACCTCCAAACATAGCACATGCATCACATAGTACACAAAGCTGGTGTGCCAAACAGTCACAGGCCAGAAGGAGAAACAACATGCCTGATACAGTTGTAATAGGTGACTCCATAGACAGACACACTGCTGTCCCGCTCACCAGACTGAACAAGGGAAAGGGTACAGTAAGCTGCCTGTAGGCTGCTACAATACACCACATAACACAAGTACGCAGGTCACCCCAAAGCAAGTAGAAATATGATGCAGTCATTGTCCATGCTGGCGTGAATGACCTGAGATGTACCTCCCTGGACTACATGAAAAGAGACATAGATGAGCTCTCCAATTATGTAGTCCAGGCTGGTATGACACTGACCGTTTGCAGCATCCTACCCTCACCAAGAATGATGCCACAGTAAAAACTCAGAATGATCAGCTTTAACAAGTGGCACAATTACTGGTGTCAGTCCAAGGGGATCCAATGTCTGTCTGCTTGGGATGTCATGCTTGACAAGCCACGCTGCTGTTCCAGGGATGGCTTGCACCTGTTACCCCTGGGCGTCTGGATATTGGATAAGGCTTTTGCCACCTCCATAGAGCCTTTCGTAGGCAAGGCTGAAAAGACTAACCTACCACCCTAGAAAACATAAGTGGAAAGAAACATAAGGGTAATTCTGACCAATGCCAGACGTGTAAACCTCAATATGCATGCTCCCGAGGCCCTCCTCAGTATGGAGAACATTGATGTCCGTGCAGTGACAGAAACCTGCAGCAAGCCTCCTGACAGCACACCAGCACTACCAGGTTATACCTCATATCATGCGTTATGGCCCCAAAACCTGGACCAAAACATGAAAGGAGGGGGAGTATCCATATTCAGCACAGACACCCATATGTCCAGGTAACTGACAATGCACAAAGCATCGGAGACCACCCATGTGCAACTAACCATAGGCAAAACTGCTGTACAGTCTGTAGCATGCTACAGACCACACTCTCACACACAGGAACCTCACCCAGCCATCCTGAAGACACTGGACAGTATGAATGTCCCATCAAATACCAAACAAGGTACTCACAAATTACCACATAGGTGGTAAACCATTATGTATGGAAGGAGTAATCAGGGACCTAGGGACACATGTGGACAGTAACCTGTTATGTGACACTCACATTGCCAACATGGCTAGGAAGACTGTCTATATTGGACACCGTACCATGAAAGGATTCACATCCACGTCAACAGAGGTCATTGTGCCCCTATACTGTTCTCTTATCAGACCCATAATCTAGTACAATGCCTCATTTGGGATGTACCTTACCTGACACCTGCAGCAGTTAGAAAGACCTCAAAGGTACCTCACCAAGAGGATAAAGGGTCTCAAATACATGTCATATGCTGCCTGGCTGTAGACACCCCAGCTGAATGTAGTCACATACTGCCTACACAGAGGCATTGTATGCCTGTTGTACAAGGCCATGTCCAACACAGGAGTAATGGACATGCTCCACCCCAGGAAACCCAAAGCCATCGGAGCTGTGAGAGTGAGAGATGTCAACCTCAACACATAATGAAATAGGATGTGCTGGAGGGACAGATACATAACACTGAGGCTCCCTACACCATGGAACAGAATCCCACTCCATGTTAGGCAGAGCCCCTCACTGACACTCTTCAACAGGAATCTTGCCAAGTGGATGGATGATTGTAGATGTACACTGGGGGTCTTCACTGTGTCACATCCAGACAAGGCACAGTAAAGTAAATCATAAATGGCCATAATATTCACATAGCAAGGGGTGGCGAAAGCCACACACACTCTGGCTAGGCTTATAAATGCCCTAGGGTGGATAGCCTAGTATGAACCTATGAACCTATGAAGATACAAATTGTACAGGACACTAAGGATAATCACAAGCCTTTCTTAACTGATGGTAGGAACCTTGTTGGGAATTCACAGATATGCTCTGAATCACTCAAATATTACTGAATCACTCAAATAGTACAAACAACATACCAAACACACACACATATTGCTAACATCCAACCTGACAGGTGCAGTGCAAACTCCCCCCCCAGAATGCAAAATATCTATCCCAGCAGAATGCTGGCCCCCTGACATTGCAGATGCTGAGGTAACAGCCAGCATCTACAAAGTAAAACACACAGCAGCAATGGTATGAGATGGTGTCCTGGGCTGAGTCCAACATGGACTCCAAGAAGAATGGAATGCCAAATTACACTACTGCTCAATGTCAGCCTTACCACAGGATATGTACCCAAAGAGCAGTGTACAACAACAGTGGTCCTCCTCAACAAAGGTGTTGCCTGAATGGATACTGCAAACTACCACCCCAGAATCCTGACAAGCTTGGTCTGCACAGCTATGGAAAGGATCAGCATGTACCGCAGACATAAAGATATTGGGGACCTACTGACACCGGACCCTACATAGTGTGGCTTTCTTAAGTGCAGATCCTGCCCCTTAAACATGTTTGACTCTTTTGAAACAGTCATTAAGGTCATTGATGAGGGCAATGTGGTCCACACAGCGTAGCTGGACCTTGCAAAGGCTTCCATACAATACCCCACGTGTTCATTATAGATAAGCTCACCAGCTTAAATATAAACCCCTATGTCAGTAGAGGGGTTGCAAACCAGACCAAGGACAGAACTGACATGGTCAGACATGCTGCAGCCATGAAAAGGGACACATAGAAACAGACAACTGGTGCCATAGCCATGTTAGCAAGCTAATTGCAGAAAAGTGTATAGTCAACCCCTGTGGATATACAGTAAGTGCCCACCAATTACCACATAGGTGTTAACCCATTAAGTACTTAACATGTAATGAGAGACCTGGGGACACAAGTTGATAGATATCCTGCATTGCACAAGCATGTGGCTGTAGTGGTTACAGAAACATACCATATACCCACCTAATCATGAAGGTTGTCAGATCTAGATAAGGGGAGGTCATTGTGGCTCTGCAGTCATCCTTCATCAGCTTTACAATTGACTACAATAGCCCCTGTGGGATGTACCTCAGCAGACACCTCCATCAACTGTAAAGTCCCCAAAAGTACCTCACCAGGAGTATCAAAGAGCTTGAACAGATGCCATGTGTTGCCTGATTAAACAAACTGCAGCTCCACACACTGCCATACTGCCCACCCAGAGGCAAGCTGTGCCTGATGTATAAAGCCATGTCCAAGCTGGAATCAATGAACATGCTTCACCTTGTACAATCTGAATGGCAGTGAGCTATGCACATGAGAGACCTGAACCCCAGCACTGACATACATAGGACAAGCTGTACTGAATGATCCATAACACAGAAGCCACCCCCACTCATGAGTAAACTCCCAGTACAGGTTAGCCAGAGAGTCACTCATCGACTCTCCTCAAGAGGAATCTAGATGAGTGGATGGTAGATGGTAGGTTTACCCTGGGTATCACTGTTATGTCACGGGTAGACGGAGACACAGTACACTACCCATGACATATGTCATGGCAAACTCCACTTACAATGTGTGTCGAAGGACAAACACAGTCTCCGACTGGCATTACAAATGGCCTAGGGCACATTGCTAGTGTTTGCCAATGTACACCTATGTTGTGGAATACACTACCAATGTTGGACAAGACTGGTTTAAGTAGTTCATATCTGAACATAATGCAACATGGTCAGATGTGCACAACTGGCCCCTAACCAGGCTGTTGTGCTCACTATGAAAATGTAAAGCAGTGATAGGACTAAAGCCCAGGATACTGTCCACCACAGTGAAAGTACTGAACCAGTACACTATATGGTACTACAGTGTTAGGTCAGTATGAAAGGATGTTGACAACTGTATGCAAAGTATCCCATGCAAACCCTACAGGCACAGTATAATCCCTGTTGTGTTCAAACACAAAGCAGTTGGACAGTAACTACACAACATGACACACAACACACAACCATAAACGTGAGATATTGTTGAAGTTCGCACTCATCCACAAATGTGGTGGGCTGCAGAGTTCAACAAATGGAAAGCTCACACTGGGCATGCTCGCACACTTTGATAAATGAGACATATGTCAGACAACATGCCATGAAAAGCCTGAACTGGGCATGCTCACACACTTAGGCCAAATCTCAGTTTAGCAGTTGGCCACACATATCTGGTATTTGTACGTGTTATTCCAGTAACCAACCACATTACAGCAATCTGCCCAGTGCACACAGTTAAATGACTGCAGAGACATACGTGATATAGTGGATCCCTCCCATATTCAAACAACTTCCACAGATACACAAGTTGTTCATAGAAACAGGGAATGCTATGGCAATAAAGACCTGCAAACAGTCTATCAGCAACAAAAATTGTGCATCTGACAATTAAACATATGGGTGTAGAGGCCAACACTAGGCTGTTTGCCCTAGGGAATGACAGCTTAGCCAGAGTGTGCTTGGCGTCTGCCTCCCCAGTACAGTAGGCTACTGTGCCACTGTAAAGTAGGTCACATAAGGCACCGTGTGAGGCTAGTGTGCTGTGCCTCTGTCAAGCAGGGACACAGTGGAGATCACAGGGGTTGAATTTGCTAAGCCACATCCATGTTGTTGGTGTGTGCTGGAAGAGGGTTGGTGAGGACCTCTAACAGTAAGTGGGTGTCAATAACAGACTGAGGGGAGTCTTATCTGCATTGTCTGGACAATTTCACTGTCAACACTTTGTCATGATGATTATGAGGGATTGAAGTGTCGTGCCAGTACTGTTCAGAGATGTCCTCCCTCTGTGGGCTACTGCTCTGCAATGTATTAGCTCATTCTGTCTATTGGACAGCTCATATATGGCTGGTGTACACCTGACAGGTGTCCTGTTGTGGAGCAGTCATGGGTATATTTGGGATAGCATGATCAATGCAAACCTTCCACATGCTCATAGAATGCAATTGTCAAGGATTATGCAGAGTGGCCTGTATACTCCCCCAGCATGGGTCCTTTGAAGTCTTCCACCCCAGTCTTCACAGGTGTAAAGTCTGCTTTTGATAAATACACTTTGTTTACAGTGACAACCTTGCCTGGGGGTGGGGATGGGATATGGATGTCCAGTGAAAGGTGGGTATGGTCAGATATCAACAATGGTGGTCTACCTCTGGTGTGGAACAGTGAGTACCCATGTTGCAGATGGTCAGGTGCAATATGTATTCTCCCTTGTGGCTGTGGTGAGTGGTTCTGCCATAGCACATGGACTCACAAATGGTAGTGGCTGTAGGGTAATGTTGTAGAGGCCTGAGTAGTTCCCACACACAATATACCTGTACCTGATGTTAACAACTGGAATGGTGTATGTGAACACCTGCATATCTTGGCACTGTACCCAGGGAAGCAAAGTGTGTGTCCTGGATGTGGGAGGGGTGGTCCGAACTGGTTGTGTTGTATGTTACAGGTCCTGTGGTCACGAAGCATGGTATAGAACATAACCTGCCAGTGCGATGTGCAGATCTGACCCTGACGTAGGTGGCTGCAAATGCATATATATTCTATCCCCCACCTGACAGGTATTACTAGATGTACATACCTCTGTAGAAATAATGATGTCAGCACCCTATAAATACTGCAGGTGCAAAACAGATGCCCAGTAATTTGGATAGTGCGCTCTGCTAATGCATCTCCCTCAAGTGTCATAATATAGTTAGGTAGGGATTTGAATCCTGCAAGTGCTCAGTGTGTGTGGAGGGGGGCTAGTGTGTTTGCAATTCTGTATGAAAGAAATGCCCCTTTTGGCAACTAGGAGAACACACTACAGGATGCACATTCCTCTTTCTAAACACTGATGATGTCAGTACCCTATAAGTACAGCAGGAGAAAGGAAACCTCCAAGTAATGCGAATAGCGCGCTCCGCTAATGCGTCCGTCTCGAGTGTCATAACATAGTTATGTAGGGATTTGAATCCTGCAAGTACTCAGTGTGTGTGGAGGGGGTTTGTGTGTGTGCAATTCTGTATGAAAGAAATGTCCCTTTTGGCAACTAGGAGAACACACTACAGATGCACATTCCTCTTTCTAAACACTGATGATGTCAGCACCCTATAAGTACAGCAGGAGAAGGAATGCCTCCCAGTAATGCGAATAGCGTGCTCCGCTAATGCGTCCATCTTGAGTGTCATAACATAGTTAGGTAGGGGTTTGAATCCTGCAAGTGTGTGTGTTTGGGTGAGGGGGGGTTAGTGTGTGTGAGGGAAATGTCCCTTTTGGCAACTAGGAGAACACACTACAGGATGCACATTCCCCTTTCTAAACACTGATGATGTCAGCACCCTATAAGTATAGCAGGAGAAGAAAAACCTCCGAGTAATGCGAATAGTGCGCTCTGCTAATGCGTCCATCTTGTGTTTCATAACATAGTTAGATAGGGGTTTGAATCCTGCAAGTGTGTGTGTGTGTGTGTGTGTGGGGGGGGGGGGGCGTAGGGTGTGTGCAATTACATGTGTGAGAAAACTGACCCTTTTGCCAACCAGTACAACACAGCAGCTGCTGCATATTCCAATCTCTACACAGAGATGATGTCAGCACCCTACAAGTACAGCGGAAGAGGGCAAATCTCCCAGTAATGCAAATAGCACGCTCTGCTACTGCGTCTGGAAGTCGGGTGTGTGCAATTACATGTGTGAGAAAACTGACCCTTTTGCCAACCAGTACAACACAGCAGCTGCTGCATATTCCAATCTCTACACAGAGATGATGTCAGCACCCTACAAGTACAGCGGAAGAGGGCAAATCTCCCAGTAATGCAAATAGCACGCTCTGCTACTGCGTCTGGAAGTCGGGTGTGTGCAATTACATGTGAGAAAACTGACCCTTTGCCAACCAGTACAACACAGCAGCTGCTGCATATTCCAATCTCTACACAGAGATGATGTCAGCACCCTACAAGTACAGCGGAAGAGGGCAAATCTCCCAGTAATGCAAATAGCACGCTCTGCTACTGCGTCTGGAAGTCGGGTGTGTGCAATTACATGTGTGAGAAAACTGACCCTTTTGCCAACCAGTACAACACAGCAGCTGCTGCATGTTCCAATCTCTACACAGAGATGATGTCAGCACCCTACAAGTACAGCGGAAGAGGGCAAATCTCCCAGTAATGCAAATAGCACGCTCTGCTACTGCGTCTGGAAGTCGGGTGTGTGCAATTACATGTGTGAAAACTGACCCTTTGCCAACCAGTACAACACAGCAGCTGCTGCATGTTCAATCTCTACACAGAGATGATGTCAGCACCCTACAAGTACAGCGGAAGGGGGCAAATCTCCCAGTAATGCAAATAGCACGCTCTGCTACTGCGTCTGGAAGTCGGGTGTGTGCAATTACATGTGTGAGAAAACTGACCCTTTTGCCAACCAGTACAACACAGCAGCTGCTGCATGTTCCAATCTCTACACAGAGATGATGTCAGCACCCTACAAGTACAGCGGAAGAGGGCAAATCTCCCAGTAATGCAAATAGCACGCTCTGCTACTGCGTCTGGAAGTCGGGTGTGTGCAATTACATGTGTGAGAAAACTGACCCTTTGCCAACCAGTACAACACACCAGCTGCTGCATATTCCAATCTCTACACAGAGATGATGTCAGCACCCTACAAGTACAGCGGAAGGAGGCAAATCTCCCAGTAATGCAAATAGCACGCTCTGCTACTGCATCTGGGTGTGTGCAATTACATGTGTGAAAGAACTGACCCTTTTGCCAACCAGTACAACACACCAGCTGCTGCATGTTCCATTCTCTACACAGAGATGATGTCAGCACCCTACAAGTACAGCAGAAGAGGGCAAATCTCCCAGTAATGCAAATAGCACGCTCTGCTACTGCGTCTGGGTGTGTGCAATTACATGTGTGAAAGAACTGACCCTTTTGGCAACCAGTACAATACACCAGCTGCTGCATATTCCAATCTCTACACAGAGATGATGACAGCACACTACAAGTAAAGAAGAGGGCAAATCTCCCAGTAATGCAAATAGCATGCTCTGCTACTGTGTCTGGGTGTGTGCAATTACATGTGTGAAAGAACTGACCCTTTTGGCAACCAGTACAATACAGCAGCTGCTCAATGTTCCAATCTCTACACAGAGATGATGTCAGCACCCTACAAGTACAGCGGAAGAGGGCAAATCTCCCAGTAATGCAAATAGCACGCTCTGCTACTGCGTCTGGAAGTCGGGTGTGTGCAATTACATGTGTGAGAAAACTGACCCTTTTGCCAACCAGTACAACACAGCAGCTGCTGCATATTCCAATCTCTACACAGAGATGATGTCAGCACCCTACAAGTACAGCGGAAGAGGGCAAATCTCCCAGTAATGCAAATAGCACGCTCTGCTACTGCGTCTGGAAGTCGGGTGTGTGCAATTACATGTGTGAGAAAACTGACCCTTTTGCCAACTAGTACAACACAGCAGCTGCTGCATATTCCAATCTCTACACAGAGATGATGTCAGCACCCTACAAGTACAGCGGAAGAGGGCAAATCTCCCAGTAATGCAAATAGCACGCTCTGCTACTGCGTCTGTCACTGCTGTCATAGCATAGTTAGTTATGGCTTTGAATTTCACACATGCCACGTGTGTTTTTGTCACACAGAATGCCCATGTGTGTGGGTTGTTGTTCACAATAATGCATGACTGAGTCATATGTGTCCATGCCTCTGACTGACCTGTATGCTTGTGTTATGTGGTGGACCATAGAGCCCCACGGGCATATCACTGTGACCTTCACCTTGTCCAGCCTGGTGAGCAGGACCTCACTGTACCGGACAATAAAGGTACCTAACACAACTGTAGCAGGTGTGTTGTCTAGCCATACAGGCTGTGACTGTTTGGCACACAGGATTTGTGTGCTATGTGTTGCACGTGCTGTGTTCCGACTTAATGTATGCCTGTGTGCCAGCTGCAGAGGTGTCTGCTGCTCAGACAGGATGCTATTTTGAGGCTCCACGAATGGGGCAGTGTGTTCTCGTGTTTGGATTGCTGTCAGTGTAGGTCTACATCAGACTGGTATTGTAGTCACTGTAGTATTTCATGCCACCTGACAGGTTATGCCAGTACTGGGTTCAGAGTGCTTAGTCCCCAGTTTGGCTATGTGGTTACATCTCATACATGTGTTGTACATCCATATGTAGGGGAGAGGGTTGACTGTGTACATGTGGCAGCTGTGACATTGCCACATGACCCACATATTCCACAACTGTACCACAGAGGTGACTGACAAGTGACCTTTGCACATGCTACCATAGTATTGTGATTGCCATGGTGATTAGCAGCACATAGGGCCAATGGGGAACAAGGTACATAGGTTCATATGTTCATAAGTTCATAGGTTCATACTAGGCTATCTGCCCTAGGGCATTTATAAGCCTAGCCAGAATGTGTTTGGCTTTCGCCACCCATTTTAAATTTATTTTGCTATGCCCTTTGTTGAGGTTAGTATACTGTGCCTCTGTCTAACAGTGACACAGAAGTGATACCCAGGGTAAACCTACGATCTCCCATCCACTCATCAAGATACCTCTTGAAGAGAGTCAATGAGGGACTCTGCCTAACCTGGACTGGGATTTTATTCCAGAGTGAAGGGAGAATCTGGGTTATGAATCTGTCCCTCCAGCATGTCCTATTTATTTCAGTGCTGAGGTTTAAGTCCCTCGAGCGCGTAGCTCGATGGGATTTGGATTTTCTGAGGTGCAGCATGTCCATTAATTCCAGGTTGGACATGGCTTTATATGTCAGGCACAGATTGCCTCTGAACAGGCGGTATGCCACTGAGTAGAGCTAGAGTTTCTTTAACCGGGCAGCATATGGCATCTGTTTGAGCCCTTTGATCCTCTTGGTGAGGTACTTTTGGGGTCTTTCCAGTTGCTGCAGGTGCCTGGAAAGGTACATCCCAAAAGGGGCATTGTACTCAATTATGGGCCTGATGAGGAATGAGTAAAGAGGCACGATGACCTCCCCTGATCTAGATGTGAATCCCTTCATGATTAGGTGGGCTATATAAAATGTTTTTCTAACCACTTTGGCCACTTGGTTGTCAAATGAGAGATTGCTATCAACTTGGGTCCCCAGGTCCCTAATTACTTATTCTGTACTTAATGGATTGCCACCTATGTGGTAATTTGTGGGCACTTTGTTTTTGCCAAAGGGGATGACTATACACCTTTTGGCATTTAGCTTGAGGCCATGGCTCTGGCACCAGTTGTCTGTTTCTATGAGGCCCTTTTGGAGGATGCTTGTGTCGGCTGGAGAGTCAATTATGGTGCCCAGTTTGCAGTCATCTGCGAACTTGGTCAGCCACAGTCCTTCCGTGTTGGCCTGTACCTCCGAGAAATATATACCAAACAAGAGAGGTCCCAGGATTGAGCCTTGTGGGATACCACTTGTAACTGGTTCGGAGTCTGACATGGCTCCAGCAATTCTAACCATGTGGGTTCTGTCCTTGAGCCAGTTTGCAATCCATCTAGTGACATAGGGGTTTATATTTAAGCTGGTGAGCTTATCTATAATGCCCGAGTGGGGTATTGTATCGAAGGCTTTTGCGAGGTCCAGGTAGGCTGTGTGGACCACCTTCCCCTCATCAATGGCCTTGGTGACTGTTTCAAAGAAATCAACCAGGTTTAAGAGGCAGGATCTGCCCTTAACAAAGCCAAACTGGGTAGGATCCAGTGTCTGTAGGTCCCCAATATCTTTAATTATGAGGTCCATGATAATCCTTTCCATAGCTTTGCAGACCAAGCTAGTCAGGCTTATGGGGCGATAGTTTCCTGGATCCGTTGAGGCACCACCTTTATGGAGAGGGACCACTGTTGCTGTATGCCACTCTTTGGGCACATATCCTGTAGTAAGGCTGAGAATGAACAGTAGTTTTATGTTTGGGTTTAGCTCTTCTTGGAGTTCATGTAGGACACAGCCTGGGACATCGTCTGGTCCCATTGATGCTGTGTTTTTTGCTTTGGAGAGGGCGGCTCTTACCTGAGCATCTGAGATGTCCGGGGGGCAGCACTCTGCTGGGATAGATATTTGCCCTTTTGCTGTGGAGGGGGGGAGAAGTTTGCGATGAACCTGTCAGCTAGGATGTTGGCAATGTCTGTGGGTTCGGTGTATTTTTTGTCATTTTGGACTAATTCTGAGCATATCTGGGAATTACCACCCAGGTTCCTAACATAACTAAAGAAAGCCTTGTGATTATCCTTAGTGTCCTGTGCAATTTCTCTCTCGAAGCTGGCCTTAGACAATTATATGAGTGCCCGTAAGTTTTTGCTAATACTGATCTGTGATGCTTTCCCTTTTTGGGATTTTGCTCTATCATTTAGTAGCTTCCTCCTTCTATTGTATAGTTTGTTTATGACTGGGGTACACCAGACAGGATGTCTGCCTTTGGAGGATTGGGTCTTGGTTTTATTTGGGATCGCATGATCCATGCATTCCTGAAGGTGTTCATAGAATGCATTTATAAAGGATTCTGCGGTCTGGGCCGTATTTTCCACAGGCCCAGGGTCTTTGAAGGATTCCACCTCAGTTTTGAGGAGTGTGAAATTTGCTTCAGAGAAGTTTTTCACTGTGGTTTTCTGGCCAGGGTGTGGGGTCAGGATGTGAATATCCAGTGAGATTAGTTTATGTTCTGATCTTACCAGTGAGGGATACACTTCTGGTCTGGAGCATAGAGTCCCCATGTTGGTGATGATCAGGTCCAGTATGTTTTCCCCTCTTGTGGGAGTGGTAACAAGTTGTTCCATAGCATTTGAGTTTATAAATTCTAGGAACCTTTGGGCTAGGGTGTTGGAGCTAGAGTAATGCTCCCAGTCTATGTTTGGGTAGTTGAGGACGCCCAATATAATGGTGTTTGGAGAGACCTTCATATTTTCCAGTGTTCTCAGGAAGGCTGAGTGGGGTTCCTGGGTTTGGGAGGGTGGTCTGTAGCAGGCTATAAACTGGAAGGCAGTTTTACCCACTGTTAGTTGCACATGGATAGTCTCTGATGCTTTGTGCTTTGCCACCAACCTGGAGGTGTGGGTATCTTTGATGAATATCGATACTCCCCCTCCTTTAGTGGTTTGGTCCAAGTTTTGGGGCCAAAAAGCATGGTATGAGGTATAACCTGGTAGTGCTGGGGTGCTCTTGGGAGCCCTGAACCAGGTTTCTGTTACTGCACAGATATCAATGTTCTCCATGCTAAGGAGAGTTTCGAGTGCGTGCATCTTGAGGTTTAGACTTCTGGTGTTGAGTAGCATTACTCTTAGTTTCTTATCCCTTGTGATACCTATGGAGGTGGGTTTGTCTTTTGAGCCTTGCCTAAAAAAGGCACTATGGGGGTAGCAAGAGCCTTTGCCAATATCCAAAAGCCCAGGGGTGACAGGTGCAAGCCATCCCTAGCGAAGCAGGTGGTTCAACAGAAGGTGAGTATGTGAAGGTGTAGTGCCTGTGATTAGTTAGCACTGGCATATATGACTGCTCACGTGGACAAATGCCAGGTAAGTCATATGCAATGTGTCACAGGCAACGTACATGTGAACAGGACAAACAGTGACGTTCTGTCAAGTGAGACATGGACATACATATAGTAAGCTATGCAGATGTCACTAGGAGTCCACAGAAGCTCTGTACCTGTGCATTGCAGGTGGGATCAGTGTTCCAGGGTAACTGCAAGCAAACATGCATGCAAACAAAGCTACAGTAAGCAGGGCTGCATGTAGTCCATTGTACAACAAACAAACTGTACAACTTCCAGTAGGTAACAGTGCAAATATGCAGGCACTATACACATGTACATGGAAATACACAGGTCAGATGGTTAGGGTCCAGTCTCAGCGCACACAAGTGTACAGACCATGTACCATCAGGATGTACAATAACTGGATGGAAACCCAGGTGCTCATACCTGCAGTAATACACATGTCAAATAACAGACACTGAGCCTTCACTCAGTGGTGCCATACTTAGTGGGATGTATGCTACCTGGCCTGCCACCACAGTATCCCTGACATTTATGGGGACTCTCCCTCTTGTGACAGTTAGTGTTGTGTGTTGGGGCTGTCTAGCATGGTATGAGATGTGAGCTTGCAGTGCTAGGGTGCTCCTGTGTGTCGTGTACCAGACGTGTAGTACTGCACACATAGCAACATCCTCAAACATCCGCATTGCAGAGTCCAGTGTGGGCAACATGCCACTTGCAGTTGACATGTCCATCATTGCGTATCAATACTTTCATTACCTTATCCCCTGTGCTACCTATATATGTAGCCTTCTGTTGACATCCTTACCACCAGTATGCCAACATGTGCAGATGATACACTATGGTACTTACCATGGGTGTAGACAACAGTACAAGACAATCATACCCTTACTGCACCAGGCATGCAGGGATATACCCACAATTATATCAGCACACAGTACTGTTAACAACATGATACTATTGCTACACGTCTATGTAGTCACCCTGTGCATCAGCAACATGTTAACCTGTACCTGCACTGATTTTACAGATTGCAGGAGGTGGCACAGTTTCATCATATGCACAGGGTGTGAACTTAGTATGCCTGAGTCTGCCACTGATACCAACAATTGACATGTATGTGTATGTGTGTTGGTGAGGGACAGCAGTAGAAGGTGGGGCAATGTTGATGCAGTGTGTGCATGTATGCGGTAGCCCTAGGTGTTGTCAATTCACATGTGTGTATGGATGCACACATTTCCACCTCATGGCTGCCATATACTGGTGTTTGTGGACAGCCACAGACTGTACCTGCCAGGTCATACAGATCAGTGTCTCTGGCCACGGACATGGTACCTGTGCCTTGCAGGGGTGCTACGGACCGTATCCGGTACCAATCCAGACTGGGTACTGTCATCAGAAGCAGGTGTTCATTGACTGGACACAGATCCCTGTCGGGCCTGTCCAGAGCCACGTGCACATGGTCTCCTGGGGCGGTCTGATGACAGCACAGTCCCAGCATTGCTGGGGCTGCTGCTGGCACTATGGGGGCGGCCGCAGCCCTGTTGTCATCCGCGACGACTGCCAGCTGCTGCTATTGCTGGCATACGCCCACGTCGATGCCTCAACCATCCACCATCGCCCTGGCTCATGGACATGTAGTTGTGGAACCGGTCTAATATGTCCCCACAATGTCTGTCTATGACATCGGTGAAATTACGGATGGCAGCCGCAATGTCACGCATACTGTCAGTCATGGCTGTGCGACATGCTGTCAGCTCCCTCAGACCCTGTCTGGTGTACCGTTCCATATGTGACTGTGCCTGCATGACAGCCCGAAACATAGCAGAGGTTGTAAGACCTCTGTGGGCACGTCTGACAGGGGCAGTACACCCACGGATGCTCCCGAGAACCCTGGACATCTGTCTGTGTGGTACCATCTCAGGGCCATGCCCATGGCTGCTGTGTGGGGAAGCATGTGCCACAGATACCACATTACCCTGGTCAATGCTCACTGTATCCTGTCCATCACCTAGGGACATTGGTGACAAAGGGTGTATTGGCAGGATAACTGTGCACATTGATGGGGTTGACAGCTGTGTACTGTCAATTGGCTGACCAATGATGGACCCTGGCATACCTTCCTGTGCCATTACACAGATGTCATCATTATCAGTACCCGTGGCACCTGATTCAGGTTCCCTGCTGCATGACACCAAAGCAGCACCAGAACCTGTGGGAGGGAAACAGGAAACACAGTTTACAATGTCTACACAATGTTACCAGTGATGCACACATGCACACATGCACAGGTGCACAGGTGCACAGGTGCACACATGCACACATGCACAGGTGCACACATGCACACATGCACACATGCACACAGTTGCACACAGTTGCACACTTGCACACTACTCAGTATGCGAGATATCAAGACACAGACACAGACACACCTGCATGCATACACAGAGCACTACTCACTGAGCCTAATATTACTATTACTATCAAGACTATTAAAGGTATTGTTAATACACACTCACCAGCATGGATAGGCTGCATTGCTGTTACACCGGAGAAACCTGCAGAGGTGAGGAAATTAATGTCAGTGGGCACAACTGTGCCATTGTAACTGAGTATGATACAGGTCAGTAGTACAACAGTCGCCTTTCACAGGTCAGCTGCTGATATTGAGAATATCACACTTGCACATTAAATACTATGATGACAGCTACAAACCAAGGAAACACCTCACACATGCATTAACTACCAGTGTACACAACAGTCAACTATACATATGGCATATTACCTGCATGCTCGTAGTCTTGATGCTGTGTGGCTCCAGCCTCCATCATAATACAGGTCTGCTGCTGTTCTTGTTGTTGGCGGGCTGGAGCCACAACACTTATGAGTAGTCCCTCCAGTCTGGTGAGTGGGGGATGTGTAGCCACCCCACCACCTGTGGCAACCTGTTGCCTGTGGATATCCGACGCATGCTGATGGACATTTCTGATTAAATCACTGCAGTGATGTCGTACCTGCTCATATGTCCTATTATGTGTGCCTATGTCATTTACCCGACGGACCAGGTCTTGCCACAGTGCAGTCCTTTCCTGCTGATTCTGGCTGGTGCAGGAAAAGAGTATTGCATAATCCCGCACCAGGCTCTGGTGTATCTCCTCATCCTCAGCTGCAGAGTAAGCTGGATTGCGCTGGTGAGCCATGGTCCTGAAAAAGGAAATAACATGATATCAGCAAAATATGTCAGCAGAAATTGGCACACATACTACACATGCTACTCGACTGTTGTGATACAACATATCTCACATATATAGCATCTGTCTATTGGTGGATACACATGTAAATGTCCAGGTATCAGTGCTCAGCCAACAACTGTGCAACAGTACCTGGCACACTCCATACGACATACTACCAAACCCCAGCAGTCAGAACACTGATTCAGGTCCAAAGCACCTCCTCACTCTGAGTGTTTGTATCGAGGTACTGTATGGGGTACATCATTAACTACTGTGAGATGACCACAAACTAATTGCCCTGGATATACATATCCCACCTCCACCATAAGCACAAATGACTACAGTGAATAACATTTCAAATGCAAACTTTACACTTCGTAACACTGACATGGTATCCTTTAAGCCCACTGGGCCAGTGGAAGACACGACCCACAATGCTGACCCCATCACAAATGATTTCTACGGACATCTCCGAGAATGCATGGATCATCCAATCCCATATAAGACCAAGACATTCTCCACAAAGGGACAGCATCCTGTCTGGCGGACCCCAGCCATAGACAGATTGTATAACAAAAGATGGAAGCTACTGCAAGACAGAGCATAATTCCATAAAGGGAAGTCATGTCTGCTCAGCACTAGTAAGGAGCTAATTTCTCTCATACAAACATCCATGGGCAACTTTGAGAGGGAAATCAACAGGGACACTACAGATAACCACAAGGCCTTCTTCAGTTATGTTAGCAACCTGGTCAGAAACCCTCCAATATGCTTATAGTTAGTACACAACAACAAATAATTCACTGAACCCACAGATATTGGCAACATTGTGGCAGACAGGTTCAGTGCAGGTTCCCCCCCTCCCCCAAACTAAGACATACTTATCCCAGCTGACTGTAACCTCCCTGTCATCACAGATGTCCAGGTGAGAGCCGCCCTCAGAAAAGCAGAAAACACAACATGAATGGGACCTGATGGTATCCCGGTTGCATGCCACATGAACTCCAAGAGGAGCTAAACACACATATAGAAGTGCTATGTAACACTAGCCTGACTACAGGATATGTACCTGTACACTGGCGTACAGCAGCAGTGGTTCCACTCCACGAAGGAGGCACCTCTACATACCAATACAATACAACACAATACAATACATTACAATACAATACAATACAATACAATATGCTATTGCCCCTGGGACTACAGCAGCATACTGTTCTGCTACCCTGACCATTGTGACACATGTGATGTGATGGTACCTGCTCCTTTCAAACAGTTACACAGGGTGACTCATATGGCATATTACCTATCTGACTAACATTCAGCAGGGGTATGTGTGACATGTACTCATGGGGAGTCTTGCTTCTTAACGCTGTGTGGTTTATTGCAGGGTATGTCTTATCTGTGGGTAGGAACCTGTACCTCCGCCATGTGCTCTCTACTGCAGTGTCATGGACAACACACAGCAGTCATTTAGGTTGTGGATGGTGTGAGGTGTTACTATGGTTGTTGGACATCTGTCATGGGTGTGACTTAAGTATGTAAATCCAGGAGTGGTAACCTCTATGTGGGTAGTATGTGTGTACTCTGTGATGTTGTCAGTCACTGTGCATTGGTAATGTGTTTGAGTGCATTGTCAGAGTGTTGTACATGCTACTGTGTCCTTCTACATATCTGTAGCTGTCATATGAGGTACATACCGTTGCAGCCATTGTGTGGTGTGGAGGGGTACACTGACCTACATGTCCATAGCTGACACACCATGTCTGCTGGCACATACCATGTGCAGGTATTCCAGGAATAGTGTGCCACTGTGAATATCATTGGGGGGACTATTGTACACATTTATGACCCTGTTCACCACCGACACATGCAGTGGTGGGCAGCCAATCATATATCTGGTGGTTACTGGTGTAGGTGATTTGAAATGGGGTATGGTACTCCAGTTTTGACACTGGTGTTCACTCCATGCCTTTGTCACCAGGTACCTGTTGCAATACATCTGTACACATGTGCCTCACTCAGAATATATATACATCTCTGTCTATCTATATATATATATATATATATATATATATATATATATATATATGTATATATATATATATATATATATATATATATATATATATATGTATATTTATGTCTGTATACATATACACTATATATATTGATGTACATATATTGCTATAGATATGGAGAGAGGGGTGTGTGACAGAGAGGGGGTGAGAGAGACAGAGGGGGTGGGACAGGGGGAGTGTGAGATCGTCATATACAGTCATACCTGTAGATAGTCAGATCTGTCTGTCTATGTATATGTATCTACAGATATCTATATCTGTATGTGTGTATTACATATATATGTTTGTACATATTCTATCTACATATGTCTATGTATTCCTACATCCCTCTCTATGTATGTATACATATATGCATATTATATATATATATATATATATATATATATATATATATATATATATATATATATATATATATATATATATATATATATCTATACATACATACATATATTGACATACATATGTATTCATATGATCGATAGGTATATCAACATGTTTGTTTACAAAACTGTATAGACACACTAACATACTGCTAAACATACATAACTGTGAAACCTACTTTGTACATTGCACTACAATCTACATTCAGCCTACATTGATATGTGCACATAGAGGCCCTCACATACATATGTATGTACAGCCTTCACTGATAGTTGCTGTATGTCCCCTGCCCTTTGCACATCTTCATATACATATGGATACAGACCAATGACACATATGGAGGGTTCACAGTATGTAGACTTTTATAGTATTACTTTACATTACCTGTGTTTGTCACAGCTGCTTGTGTTGCCGTCTGGTTTCATGTCCTGCTGCTCCACTTGCCAGTTGTCAGCTTTCAAGTGATTGTTGCTGACTGGTTTTGTTTGTGTATGTTTATTTATTTATTTATTTTCACTCTCTCTCTCTCTCTCTCTCTGTCTCTCCCTACCTTCACAGGGTGCAATGAAAGTATTGCATGTGCGGACTGGGAGTACAGCATACTTTTGTAGGCATCTGCATATGTACATGTGATGGCCTCTGCACCAATTGTTAGCCAGCATATGCTAATTGCATGCAGCCAGTTGTGTACTGATTGCAGTTCTCACTGTGATTTCAGGACAGTGCTATAAAAAGGTATGTGAGATAGGCGTAACCCTTTCAGATTTTAAGGGCAGGGACCATGCTGGTATGCTGTGGACACTGTTCTGTGAGTGTAAAGGTTAGTATCTCTCTCATATTTCCGGCTGTGTTGTAGATTAACATTTCTCCATTCATTTCTCCAGTTTCCTGTACTAAGTGTGTATGTACACTGACACCTAAGACTACTACTACTGTTAATGTGTGTGTGTGTGTGCTTTCCTGTGGGACATGTGGTGTAACTGGTGTATAGCAGTGGCTCTTGCACTTTGTTGCTATGGCTTCAATATTTGCCCTTTACATTCACTACTTGTATGCCTGCTAGGTGTCTTGACTGTAGTGTGTTGCTGTGGCTTTCCTATTTTCCATGTACATTCACACCTTGGAATGCTTGCTATATCTGCTAGGGTATTACTGCATGCAGTGTGGTCTGGCCATGGTGTGGGCCTTGACATCTATTAGGGTATTTGAGTATGCTGCTGAGCAGGCCCCAGAGACTCTCAGGTGCATCTTTTATCTGCCTCATGGAATGGTACATATCAGTGGGGTACACCCATTAAATTGTCTGGTATTCTGCAGTTGTGACTGTGGGATAGCATGTACATATGTATTACTACACTATTTCTGCCGTGCAAGTGGTACATACTTTCAATACTTCATAGTTACAATTGCATGTGTTGTAACACCTTTCTGCCTACTGTTTGTACATTTCACAGGGAGTCTGTGGGGCATCCCTGTAACTCAGTCACTGTTGCTATGTCTAGGCTCTTAACTATTCAAATATGGCAGTGTCAGACCTCTCAAGTGTACAGATATTTGCAGGTTGTCCACATTTTTGCCTCATATTTTGGTCTATATCTCATAAACAGCTCTTTCTGGCAAATCACTCTGGGCTCATGTCAGACTATAGTGACAAACATTTAAGTTTCAGACTTCATACCCTTCCAAACATCCAACAAAATGCAGAACCGGTTACTCTCTGAAGTGTCTAAGTTTGTTGTAGCATTATTTGGAATGTGTCCCTGTTTTTGGCCCTTTGCTCCACATTTTTTATTACTTGGTATGGATGTGTTCCTGTAAGAGGTTGTGGGGTATGGGTAGTGATTATCCTGCTGTGAGTATGTGTGTGGCTTGCAAGGTGCTACAGTGACATTATTACCTACTAGCTACCAACTAGCATGGCTGTATCTGTTCACACACTACTATTCTACAAATCCACTACATTTGACAGTAAATATACATGACATGCTTTGTGTACTACACATCCTATATTCCCTTTACATTCATTCCTACTATTACATGATATATTTATTGTAGCACAATGCTCTTATATAACAGTCATGGCTTAGTGGTAAGTCATGCAGACTACTGTTTCCAAGGTCCTGAGTTCAGGACTGACAGTGGGATTTTATTTTGCTTTTGAGCAGACTACAGGACTTGTCATTCAGAGTGACTAAGGCACTTTTAAGCAGTTGTAACCGGGTTAGCGCTGGTTTGTGCGGAGCTCTCATATGCGCACTGGCATTCAGCTCCGCACACACCCGCTTACAACTGCTTAAAAGTGCTTACTCTTGCGCACACCCACGCTATTTTCTTTGAAAGAAATGAAAATGGGGAGACAGGAAAGTGGTGAAAAAGGGGTCACAAAGAGGGTAAGAGAGTAGGGAAACAAGCTTGGGTTTTGCAGGAGGGATGTAGGTAAGGCCCATAGCTGCCCATTTCTTCATCATAACAGCTGTGCATATGTTTGTAATTTGGTGTGACATTTGAAACCTTCCACCCCTGAGAGAGGTGTGAGGACAACAATAATACTTGTTGTACAGCCAATTGTAATTGACAGTTTCCATGTCCAGCAGACATGTGTGCGAAATGGGCAGCTATGTATGGGGCGTAATTTTTTTGTGGGTACAGAGTGCCCTTTTTTTTTTTTTTTTCAGGTGAGAGTGGTATGTCAGGTAAAGGAAGTCGGTATAGCTGGGGAGGCAGGTTGGGTAGGTCAACAGACAAGACAAACAAGACACATACAGGGGCGGTGTATGACACATGTGGGGGGGTTACACAATTAACGGGGACGGATGTTTGGATATCTAGAGCCCATGAGCCCACAGATGGCAACAGTGGAACTGATATCCCCACCCATGGGTAGTTGCCACTGTGCCTTCACAGCCCAGGATGGGGCTGTGCTGGGGGCTGTGTAGGCCGGGCAGCAGGCACGCCCGTTAGTTGTGCCACCTGTTCCTCAAGCTGGCGTAGGGGCCCAAGAACATCTTCCTGGATCTCCCTACACACCACAGTCCGGACACTATGGAGGGTGAGTGGTTGTTCTCCTCCGGCTACACTTGCAGAGGGGGGACGAGCCCCATCCCCTGCAGCACTTCCACCCACAGGTGGCACAGGGCCACCGGAGGAGGGTCTGGACTGGGCACTACTGCCAGGTGCACTCGCCAGCTGAGGTGGGAGAGGTGGGTCCGCTGGAACCCGCCTTCCCTGTTGTCCTATGTTTTGCATTATGTCATGACAGTTTGGGTTAGTAACATACAATACCATTCACAATTAGTTGTAACAGCATGCATTAGTATTCCCATTAACCAAACACCCAAATATTCAAACCATTGAACAGCAAACATAACACATGCATATTTTGAACAGCAATACACAGTCCAACAACATGCAGGGTTGATTGATGGCAACAGGCCATCAAGTTTGGATGTATGAACAGGGCACATGCATCAACGTACATGCAAATATGTATGACCCAACAGGACAAATGTCCAGGGGTGTTAATTGTGATTGCACATACCAATTTCATGTGGAATGGATTATATGTGGTTATAGGGTAGGGTGAAGAAAATTTAATACATATGCTGTACATTTCTAATAGCTGCAGATATATACACACTACAGTTCTACCTACAGTTTCCTATGTGATAACTACTTCAAGTTGGTGATAGGAATGTTACTGCTACATCAATATACATTTTCATTTTTATTCATACACATTCATATTTGGCTCTGTTCAGCTACATCATTCTGCTTCATTTGCTTTATATAGCTATAGACAACTGTGGATGTTTGGTATTTCAGATAACCATACTATCTGCATATTGCAGACTGAGAGCAACATATCCAGATTTTGGGATACACATTCCAGCTGCAATAACATTTTCAACACATTTTGCAGTTTGGTTCTGCTTGTCACATTCATTTCATTCTGTACTGACTGCAGTATACTTTATTCAGGAGTTATTACTACTTTATTGGTGGATTCATATATCTTTCTCACACTCTCTCACTTGTTTTATTTTTACAATTCAGGATGGTACTTAATGCTAGGCTTTATTGACATGTTTTACCTGTAGTTATTACAATCCTTTCCAACAGTCTCACTTCTGTCATGTTTCTGTATTTCAACAGGGATATATTTCACACATGTGTTTTATTCAGCTTCTGCAGCTGTACTTTTCAGCCTGCTGCAGGTTATGTACTATTATATTACAGGTGGGACATCTTTATTTCAGACTTTATTTCAGACTTTTTCATTTTTCTGTTTGGATTACAGACTGCATCACACTTTTGTAATCAAGCAATACTTGCAAACCCTCTTACACTGTTACTTGCACATTTTATTACTTAGTGACTACACTACACTCTTTTGCTAACTGTCATACTTTTATATTTATTTACAGTTACAGGGAGAGGATTACTGACCTGCCTGGTGGCACAACCGTACCAGCCTATCGCCATAGGCTCTACGGTTCACAGAATGGACACCTGCAGCTGTAATATAAATAAAGTAATATTGGAATACACATCTCCATAATATCAGCTAGGTTAATTTCTTACATAAATAATTACATGTAACTTACTCAGTAGTGGGGCGTTGGGCATTTGCCGGGCCTCCTGGATCCAATGGTTCAGATGGTCCTGCTTCTGTCTCTTCAGGTCCACATGGTGGTGACGGACCTGCTCACCAGTCCTTGGTATCCCTGTGGCACTGGTAAGATCATGAGCCAACCGGTCCCACGCCTCAGCCCTATATGCTCCCCACAGGACCTGGCCCTGTGCATGAGTTGGGCCTCATGATTGCGGACAAGGAACCAAACCATATATTTGGACTCCTCAATGCCCCACCTCTGTGCTCGAAAGCAACTACCCTTACCTACACCTGACATTCTGGCTGCAAGTTGGTTCTACAATCGGTTATGCTGTGTATTCCCGCCTATGGGGCTTATATATGCAGTTTTTCCCGCACTTATCTGTGATTGGCCATTTTGGAATTGTATCAGCTTCACAAAACCTGCTATGGCATGCTCCTCTTTCTATTCATTCCTATATAGTTGCTATTACTGCAGTTCTAAGTGCAGCTGTCATGGCTTAGTGGTTCAGTACCTTGACTATGGTGCATGGTATCCTGGGTTCGAACCTGGCCACTGCTTTTTATATTTTATGACTGTCTACACAGGCTAGGAGGTGTGTCTGTGTAAAGGCAGTTTTGTTACAGCTTGCTCAACATTGCCCGTCGGTTAGCTTGTTAGCGCGGCACGTAGCTCCACGCAAACTGATCACGCTGGTTTACACTTCATTTGGCTGTCAGCATGCATATTACGCTCAGCTCAGCTAGGGGGACACAGTTTCAGTGTGTTAAACCACTGCTCACCTACGGGCACTCATTTTACACCTGTTAAACCACTGCTCACCTATGGGCACTCATTTTGCACCTGTTACACCACTGCTCACCTACGGGCACTCATTTTACACCTGTTAAACCACTGCTCACCTACGGGCAGATGCACTCAACTTGTTAAACTGTAGCTCAGCTATAGGCACATCTGGCATTTTTTATTATTTTGTTATCTCACATTTCTTCAAAATAAATGGCCCATTTCATTACATTTTACATAAAATATAATTTTGTATGTGTACATATATGTCAGGGACTTGTTTCATGCTTATTTCACTAAAAATAAAAAATTGATGTTGGGGGGGCTCGAACCATGACTGCCTGCTCTTCAGCCAATGTCTTTACCGCTACGCTATTGCTTTTGGCTTACCTTGCATATGTAGTTCTTATATGCTTTTCCACTGACTGCTAACTGTGGTTAAGCTACGGGCATGCCCGTGCAAACGAGCGCACTCACGGGCAAACATCTTTACAATTTAAAAAAAAATTTCTAACATGTTCATTTATATATTTTATGTTCATAGTCTGTGGGGGCATGTGTTGTGTTGTGTTTATTCACATTTTCATGCACTCTGTCGTGGGGGTTTACTTTCGGGACTGTTACTCTTCTGGGGGCGTGTCCGTTTGCAGGGCTCGGCCTACGGACACGCCCCCTACTGTCTTCCACGGACCGTGTAAGCCTTATGTGTGATTCAGCATGCCCTCATGCATATGCATGACATGCTGATGTCACACCGTTTAACTGCAGCCTCCGTGTAAGCCTTGTAACTCTTACACGGAGGCTTCGTGAATCCTGCCCACTGTAAAACAATGAATAGGAAAAGGGAAACTTATTACAAAATCTTTGTTTTAAAGGCATTTGCATCTTTCTTGCTAACAAGATTTTGAATTCTGCAAACATAACATGCTTAGAAATGTGAAAGTAAAAAAAGTAGTGGGCACTGCCCTCAGCACTGTCTTTGCTTCATGCACCACATTTTCATGTGCAAACTCCACATCCGACTTCCTAACATAAAGCAATGTTATTTCATAAGTCATAGATAAAGTATGACATTTTGACATATTCATTTCTAACTCTGTTACATTTCTCCTTTACTGATCGCCACAGTTTTAGAGTGCTATTTTTTCATTCCAGATTTGCAAACAAAAGGCCAGATTACAAAAGATATCTACAGACAAAGCAGCATGCCAATGGAAGGCTTCAGCACATGGACGGGGGGTGCAATTCCATAAAGTATGCTTAAGCAAGCATTGGAAATTATTTATTCAGTACAGGGTAATTATGGAGTCTGCCCACACCCACTGGATTCTAAAACATGGTGAGTCTTCCCAATGCAACTTATATATAACAAAGTGCTTTGCCAATAGACTTATGAAAGCAGTTGATGGAGGCTACATTTGTTACCAGAAGAGAAAGCTCTTTCTTACAGTATTCTGTGAAATCCACATCATTACCAAAAATAAATAAATAAATAAATATAAAATATATAACTGGGATGTAATGCATTACCGCAGGCTGGAGTACTGAAAGCCATACAGGAAGATCTAGCAATGTGTACTAGAAGGCAGCCAGCTAGCTATCGGGCCACATCCTGTGATGTTGTATATATAATCTGCAATGGCATGCAGAAATCAGCATGTGAGCATAGTCCACTGTAATGACAGGTGGCAGGGGCACAGACAGCTATGGATCACTATAATGGCATATGGAAACACTTATGTGACAAACAGTGTACATATTGTCCCGATGTCCCTGTGTATTGAAAAAAGCATCATGAGTAACATACATCACAGTTGTGCTCAAATTCGCTGTGCCCTAGAAACAAGGTGGCCAATCATACCTGGTCTGTTTGTAGGTGTATATCATGGGCCATGTCTGTAATAATGTACCTGTAATATACACTGGCATAAACAAATCAACATGTGAGCATAATCCACTATCATGACAGGTGTCAGAGGTAGAGACAGCAATGGAGCACAATAATAGTGCATGGAGACACTTGACTTGAGCTTGATGTTGTACAGATGTTGATGGTATGCAACTGAGAAAGACAAACATCAGACGTGTTGTTTGAAGTTTTAGGTATGTTTTGCCTTGTTAACACAATATGCAATGACACTTACTATGGGAATCCATGTCCTGTGTATGATCATGTTCCCTATGAAATTGTGCTGCTAAACAAAATAATATGGCAATACATGATTCATTTGCACATTCCATTAAAAACTGAGGTAGTGTAAATGCTGCAATGGTGTTAAAGTTATGACTTACATATATTCCCTGTAACACCCTGGTGGTATGATGTGATGCCAGGAAAAACATGATATCATCTCGGGGAGTTAATGGCGGACCACCTCCCATGGCATTCCTTAACCTCTCATATTGGCATACTCAGTTAGCAGCATGGGGTATCAACTTTGATAACAGGCCTCACAGGATCAATTGTAACCACCAACAAAACTGATTATGTTAGTCAGTTCAGTCCGAACCTCATTCCTCCACACAGTATTTCCCATCTGTCAAAGGAGGCTTCAACCATGCTGGCACAGAGCCTCCATTATAATGTCATTGTCACATTGAGAACAATTGTCACCCCTAATTCAATTTGACATCTGGGGAACAGTGTTATATGCACATGTTATAAATTTTATGGAGGCTGACACTTTACATGATGATGTTACATGCATTTAGTAAGTTACTTGCTCTGCTCTTCCTACTGATCTGAGTTATGCAAAATAATCCTGTATCACATATATCACTATTATGCATTTGATGACATAATGGATATGAAAACAAAATCTTATTATGTACAACTCCATCACATGTAACAATCCATTACATTATCTGTACAAGTTGCATATAGGATTTGAACCCATTGCAAAGGGCATTATAACAATTACAGGACAACCACACTACCCTTGTGCCATACACTCAGTACTTTGCCTGTAGACACAATAAATAGTGAACAGTAAAAGCCATCCTCATGGTGTCTATATTTCAGATCGAATGCGCTAACAACTACTCCTATTGTACTATCATAGTGCATCCGTAAACTATGCGTGAAACTTACAACTTACAGAATACCTCAGAAGTCATCTTTCTCCATAAGCATAACACAGAGAGTACAGGCTAATAACAATAAACTATGGATGTGCTTTCCTTCTAGCTTTATCATTACATGCATTAGTAAGCATCATAGAGCACCATGCACTAGTAACATCTATTTATTTATTTAACATTTGTTTACCAGGAAAGTCTGACTGGACACAAGTCCTTTTTCAGCCAAGGCCTAGGGAGAAAAGCTCCACAAAAATGACAAACATTTACTAAGCAAGCATTACATAATACATCACAATTCTATCATATTATTAAATCAGATCATATCATATCCGTCATAAACAGTAACAGAGAAAATTACTAGACATCAAGATTGTATCACATCAGTAATGAACAATAAAAGAGAAAATTACTAGACATCAAGTCAGACTGTACCATAACAAATGAGTACATTGAGAATACATTGATTTCTACATATTATCTCTGTGGTGTTGCAATGAAATGCTAAGGCACTTGTTGCAAGAGTAGGCTGAGTAACTATCTGAGTAGCAGCAGAGCTGTAGTGAGGGAGGGAGGTGTGTGTAAATTGCTAAGGGAGAAACAGACAGTTACAGAGTTTAGAGTTAAGCAAAGTGATTTTTATCAGTAATTGATCGTATGTCAGGGGCTAAGGAGTTCCAATGCCTAGTTGTACTTGCTGAATAGAGGGACTGGCCAGCTATGTTGTTAATTTTGGTAATTGTTAACAGAGCTTTATTAGTTGAGTGAAGAGGACGAGTGCTACTATAGGGTTGCACTAGGGTCTGTAGAACAGGGGTTCCTTCTCTCACTAGAAGTAGTATGGTAGCACTAATCCCAAGTGGGTTCCACAGGCAACAGGCTCTTCAGTGATTAACACTCTTGTTGCAAATGTGACATGAGTCTGTAGTCCTGTTGTAGCCTTCTTCCAGTAGCACATATAACAGCTCAGTGCAATAGAGCTGTGCTGCACAATGGTCCAAAACCAAACCAGTGAGGGAAATCCCATCAAAAATATGCAATCAGAGATAGTTAGCAATCAATGTTCCCATTCTACTTCTCTCACTAGGAGGAAAAAGAGTAACGCCAATCCCAAGCTGGCATCTATGGAGCAGTTTATAGACTTTCCAGTGATTGTTAGTCTCCAGGGAGGCTAGAAAGTAATGTCCCTCTGCTGGTTCTCTTGCCAGAAGCAAAGGGAAGCACTAATCTCAACCTTAGACTTCTGCATTGCTTTGTAGGCTGCCATTAATCTGTTGTCATGCCCTGATAGTTGTGATTTTAAAAGTAGGATTGAAGAAAATGGATTATACTGTAGGTATTGCAGTGTACACTAAACTGTAAGAAGATAAAAAAGAAAGGGTACCTGAAGTTTTAACAGTCTAATGGGAGAGCCTTCTTAGTCTGAACTTCTAGCTTTCAATACTATACTTTTTGATAGGTATCAGCATGCTGTTTCCTGGTTATTATCTGAGAATAAAGTTTTGTTTTATCTTAGTAGATGTGCTTATTATGGCTGATGAATAAAGATTATGCTGCAACTATATGATTACAATTATCATTCCATCTACGGACTAAAAACTTGAATTAAAATTAAATATTAGGGTATAAATTCATGTCTGGATTTGCTTGCAACAATGATAGAATCCAGTAATTTCATATGTGAGGAAGTATAGTAACAGAATCAATGCTATGTTTTCTGCCCAAGATGTAATTTACACATTTGAGCTTCACTGGTTGATATGTTAAGTGATGTTGTCATTTCGTCTCAGGTGATAGGCAATAAGAATTTCAATGCCTCTTCTAATATTGCTTGTTTTCAGCTTAGTCACAGGTAGAAGCATGTCTAGGTTTACAATTCAGGTAACACCATTAACCCTCTGTCAACATCTAAGTGTTTAAGATTACAAAACACTTTAATGGTTATTTATAAACAATAAATGCTCTCATCAAAATTCTGGAGTGATCAACATGCCTTTAGTAATGTGAAACATTGTCTGCTTGTCAAGAGGCATAACAAAATCATTTTTTTTTTGCCATTCTTGAGTAGTGCCAAGTTTTTCTTTTCCATGTATTGGCTTAAACATAGCCACTTTAATACATTTTAGATAGTTATAAAGGGAAGGTGGAGGGGCAAAGTTAAACTAAGGAAACTAGTTTTCATTTCTAGCCTTACGATTGAGGATATTTCTATTTTATTAATATCCAGAATGTAAATATGATGACTGCATACCTCTCAACTGTCCAGATTTTCACAAAATGTCCAGGTTTTTGCATCATATTTCTGGCCTGCTCCTCATAAAATTTGTGATTTTCTGGGAAATCACTGAGGATTGAAGTCATTAAATAATTGAGTTTCAGACTTAATCCCCGGGATTCATGAAGCTTGGCACAAGGCCGGCGTTAGGCTTGCGCCGACCGTGTGGCGTGAAGATGGCACAGTAGCGCCAAATGCATATTAATGAAGGCGCTGCATACAGCCATGCATAGGAAAGGAGCGCGAGTGCATAGGGCGTGTCGAACTGCCACACGGAGGCGTGGAAATGTCAGCTGTTGATGTGCAACCTAAAATGCTTGCATATAACAATTTGCAAGCAATAGTAATCA
>NC_056730.1:447192816-447305316 GCF_019279795.1 Protopterus annectens
TTCCGGGCTAGCAGAATGTAATTGCTGGAAGCACTTGTGTCCTGGTGGGAGACTAGAAATTTAAAGATGGCTCCATGCTCAGCAGGATTCTAATATAGACTTTGTATTGGGGGAGGGAGATAGCACAAGGGGTGTAAACCAGGTGGAATGCAAAGAAACCAGAGAGGCAATCAGTTGAGATCAGTGAAAGCCTCAGAGAGGGTAAGTAATAATTCAAACTACCTGTAAAGTGAAGGAGAGAAGAGACAGCAAAGTTTATTAAGGTTGGGAGTGTGTCTTTACATTGACTTGCTGATTAGTAATCAGTTTGTGCACAGATTAGAGTAGGGAGATACATTAGCAATGATAGAGATGCAAATAAGCAGGTGATCCTCCAAGTGATACAAACTAAGGCAGAAAGAACTGAGAGGGCTGCTTGATGGTTAATTTAATTTAGTCACAGGGATGTGAATTAAATATATACTATCTATTGGACAGTTAGGATTACTGTACTATCGGGGGGGAGACACAAGGCTACAACAGTCAGTTTTATTAGCAAGCTGAAAACTACTAAGAAATACTGCTAATGTAATAGCTTCACTCTCATAAAACATACAAGTAGAATGCCTGGGTGGACTGACCCTGCTCTTGAGGCTCAAAATGTATATCCTTGTTTAGTTTGCAATACTGATTCCTTCTTACACTGTATAGATGGAGTGGTAGCCGCAGACTGCAGATTTGCTTGAGTGTGCTCTGTAGAGAGAGAAAAAAAAAAAGAGAGGATGAAGCTAGTAGAAGGAGACAAAGACAGGTCAAAGGAAGTAATGAGGCAATAGGAGGGTGTAAAAGATAAACATCTGAGGATAGTGTGGATAAAGCAGGAGAATAGATGCTACTGCTACAGTTTGAGAGTGCTTCAACAGTAACCACATCACAGTGCCATAACTTAATTTGGAAACAGGTTAATAAATCATACACAATACATTTATCAGCCAATTATCCTGTGCATACAAGAAAAAGGAAAATGAACACAACAGCACAGCTGAAGCAGTAGCAGATACAATTGTAGTGCTAAATTCAGTAAATACTGTTTCTAACTCCAAAGACTAGGTCAATTAGATATACATTACAGTTATAACAGCAGTTTTAGTAGCATAGAGACAACATAGCTGCAGTGGTAGTGTCAGTAAAAACACAATTCCTGAATGACAGAATCAACCAGTTAAATAAACAAAATAAGCAGATCAGTAGTCAGAAATCAGAAAAATGAATGCTAGTTGTATAAATCCAAATACAACAAAAAGTAAGTATTACTTTACAAATCTGAACACTTTTAAAACAAATTCCTGAGGTCTAATGGCTTACCGGCTAGCAGAATGTTATTGCTGGAAGCACTTGTGTCCTGGTGGGAGACTAGAAATTTAACGATGGCTCCATGCTCAGCAGGATTCTAATATAGACTTTGTATTGGGGGAGGGAGATAGCACAAGGGGTGTAAACCAGGTGGAATGCAAAGAAACCAGAGAGGCAATCAGTGGAAATCAGTGAAGGCCTCAGAGAGGGTAAGTAATAATTCAAACTACCTGTAAAGTGAAGGAGAGAAGAGACAGCAAAGTTTATTAAGGTTGGGAGTGTGTCTTTACATTGACTTGCTGATTAGTAACCAGTTTGTGCACAGATTAGAGTAGGGAGATACATTAGCAATGATAGAGATGCAAATAAGCAGGTGATCCTCCAAGTGATACAAACTAAGGCAGAAAGAACTGAGAGGGCTGCTTGATGGTTAATTTAATTTAGTCACAGGGATGTGAATTAAATATATACTGTCTATTGGACAGTTAGGATTACTGTACTATCGGGGGGGGGGGCACAAGACTACAACAGTCAGTTTTATTAGCAAGCTGAGAACTACTAAGAAATACTGCTAATGTAATAGCTTCACTCTCATAAAACATACAAGTAGAATGCCTGGGTGGACTGACCATGCTCTTGAGGCTCAAAATGTATATCCTTGTTTAGTTTGCAATACTGATTCCTTCTTACACTGTATAGATGGAGTGGTAGCCGCAGACTGCAGATTTGCTTGAGTGTGCTCCTGCTCTTGAGGCTCAAAATGTATATCCTTGTTTAGTTTGCAATACTGATTCCTTCTTACACTGTATAGATGGAGTGGTAGCCGCAGACTGCAGATTTGCTTGAGTGTGCTACTGTATAGATGGAGTGGTAGCCGCAGACTGCAGATTTGCTTGAGTGTGCTCGGCTAGCAGAATGTAATTGCTGGAAGCACTTGTGTCCTGGTGGGAGACTAGAAATTTAAAAAAAGGTATGTACTATGGGATAGTGAGACAATATTGCAGCCGGAACACTACATGTCTGGGACATGTCAGATGGCACATCACAATGTGTGCACCCATTGCAGGGGCATATTACACAATGGTGACTCCTGTGGGCTGCCCATATCCCAGCTCACTGTGTGGTACTGTTTGCGTACCACACATGTGTTGTTCCAATGTATAGTACATATACATACATTGAACACCTCCACAGTTGTATGCACAGCTGTTCACACATCTAGCAATGACAGATACTGTGGTTTCATGTTGGTGTTTCATTTAGTTTGTATATATTGCACATGGGTAGACAGTGTGAATGATGACAGATGCGACCTGTATATTGTGACTGGACCATACATTATATGTACATGTGTTAACTGGCCATATGGCATATAGATATATGCATTAACATGCCTGATACTGATAACTGTCTCACCTGCAACGGACTGATGTCTGTGCGGCATGCCAGAGGTACCTGTATAGGGGTGACACAGCATTTTGAACATTATCCATGACTGTATGACAGCCACAGGGTGCACTGTGCATGTTAACACATTCGCCTGTACAATACCATATGGTATGCACATGTGTGCATACACAGGGTAGTATACTGTACTGTGCGGCATGTGTGTAAACATACCTTGCATATGATGTTACATTACATATTGTACAGTGACACATGCAACTAAATGGGATATAATAGTCATATGTGCAGTAGTGACTTACCAGGCAACTCCAGGCTCATTGGTTGGGAGACACCCACCTCCATCATGGCAACTAGTGTTTGTGGATGCTGTTCTGAGGGTATCCTCAGGCTGGCCAGTAGCTCGTCAGTGTGTGTGAGTGGGGGCTTGGTTGGTGGGCCACCACCTGTTCCACCTTGTTCCCTGGCGATTGCATTGGCACGCTGTTTCGCATGTCATATCAGGTCCATGCAGTGTCTGCGCACCTGCTGGTAGATGTGGTTATGGCCACCCACATCATTAACCCTCCTGCGAAGGTCCTGCCACAGGTCTTCACGCTGCTTGGCAAGCTGTGGCACATGGCTAAACAACACCTCATAGTTCTCATGGAGGTACGGGATGAAGGCATCATTGTCCAGGCGGCTATACACTGGCAGGCGTGAATGAGGCATTATCTGGAAGACATAATGATGGAGACAGGTCACAGTATCACAGAGATGTACAGAGATACAGCTGCACATACATTTGTATTAAATCTAGTACATCTGAACAGTTATCTTTGCAAATTATCATGACACTGACACGACTGCCATGTTTGTGTCACACGCATGTAACACCCGTTATGCATTGGATATCATCACCATATATGTGTGTCACCTCATTACATTGTTCATACTCCATGTGAGTGCTGTCTTGATGTGGACATGTCTGTTTGCCTGTACTGGTGTTCTTACCTATCAGCACATGCCTGGATGTGTCCACAGTAATGCTGTTGACCTTGATGCTGTGTATATATCACATATCAACACATACACTGCCTTAATGGACATGAGCAGTGACAATGCACACATACACACGGAAACCTTTACATCCATGTGTTTTGCCATATACATCTACACAGCACTGTACAGCAGTTCAACATCCTGCCACGTATCACCTGTGTTGCACATGTGATAGACATGGGACAATGGCTAGCCGGACGTCATTCGCAGGGATGGTTATCAACTATGGCATGTACAGGCAAGGTTTTCTAGCTGTATCCGACAGCCATTTTGCTACCGTGAGGTGCATCAGTGCCACATTACTGATCCAGACAGTTAATAATACATCTACCATGCGGTCATCGCACCATGTATGACAGAGATGACATGTGCAGCTTTGATGGACAGGGTTGCATGGTATGGCAGGAGTATGTAACATGTATGGCACAGGGAATCTGTGCAGCATGTGGCGATCCTTGTAGTAGGACGGTGGCTGTCCATGACGTATGTCTTTCAGATCAGGATATGTATGTGTAGCACATCCAACATCACAGTGTAGCACATGTCTTTATGCAAGGTAGCCAGCATGCTGCATAGTGGAGGTGAGGATTGTGAAGGCTGGTATCGCCCATTCATGCATGGCCAATACCCCTTAAAGGTGATATGTGATCCGATAATGATCACCTGAGTGCTGAGTATGCCTGTCCAATGATCTCCATGCTCATGGATGGCACCCTGTCATGACATGGGTGCCTCGTATGACTACCTAATAGGCCTGGAGATGTCACCAACTCAGGGAGGTGAACTGCACAGCACCATCCCTTACACAGTGTCCATAATGTTGACCGCTGCCTAGGTGGTAGTTAATGGGTACAGGGTTATTCACCTAGCGGTGAAAATGCTATTATCAGCTGTCAGATTGTGCACATATGTCATACACCTCACCCACAAAGTCCATTCTGTATGTTGTCCACAACACTGAGACAGCTATTGCTCCTAGGTCATGGACATTCAATCCTTACATACACAGATGCCTCCCATTTGTCTGTGTGGCATGGGCTACAATGAGGGGGGAGTACACAACATTAACCCTGTTTTACAGTAGCTGCCACTGGTGTGATATGCATATGTCACTCAGACACCTTTAGTAGTGTTGCTTCTGTCAACAGGCCACTGGTAGAACACTCCTGTGACATACGAAGGTACATCTAGTATACTCAGTGTAGCTGGAACACGGTATGGGTGATGATGTCCTATGACCTGTCACAGGTATGCTATGCAGTTTGAAATCATCTGTACTGTCATCTACTTCTGTACTGCTAACATCTACGTTGATAAAGGTTCATAGACTTGCAGACCATACTCAGCAGAGTAATAGTGCAGTGCCTCCAATCATGACTGTCGTCTCCACTTGTGGGTTGCAGTGGGTTGATATTATCCAACACCCTATCTGTATTGCATATTCATGCTCAGCACTTGTTCAGAACATGTGAGCACTTCATGAGCTACTAATTACTATAGCACCCATTCCAACTCATGTCTTACAAGTACACTGTCTGTCCTTACATTTCCAGCTTGCTTACAGTACAACAGCTGTTGTACACACGTAACTCACATATCTTGTGAGACATGGTTGAATATACAGGCATGTCTAAGTGTCATGTACCAGTGCTATTGCCTGTCTATATGATGAATATGGCAAACATGTGGCAATAGAGCAATTGTCTCATGTACACAGTCAATGCTCACCTCCCAACATACGACACTACAGCCTGTGGGAGATGCACATATGTAGCCATGCTGGGGGTAATGCTCTCACCGACCCAGACTGGACCTGACATTCATGTGGGGACATTTAACATTTGCAACACACCCCACTCATCATATAGTCTCACTAGATCTCCACCACCACAAGCCAGACATAGTATGAGTACGACATTTGCAGAACCTCTCCATACTCTGTGTAGGCACCAGAGGCAGCCCCCATTACCAAACACAACAACAATTACTTATAGCCCACAGACTCATGTGTGCCCATCAACTACAACCAATAGGGTGTTATAACATACCCAACACACCGGTCATAGGTGACTCTGTAGGCGGTCACACTGATACACCAGGGATCACTGCAGTGGCTGTACTGTACAGAGGTGCAGGTAACACATGACTCTGCTGTTCACAGACAGGACACTACCCTAGAGAGGTGCCGCTGGTGTAAACACTGTAGTTGGGCTTACACATAGACTTGCCAGACAGCATAGTACCTCACTATGTACCTGTGAAGCTATTACATGTCCTTTGTGCATGGTTAATTGAGTAGCTCTTCCATTTCAATTAGCTATCATGCTGTTACAGTGTCCCGTGACTACAAGCCATATGTATCCTGTTATTGTGTATCGTACATGCCAATAGATGATACCTTTTGTTTGCATGATATAACAGCTGTGCTGTGTAGAATATCTGACATATCTACCTACAATACTGTACATTACACATATTTTACACATTATCCCATAATGCAAAGCATACTTGCACAGCAGGACCACCTTAGGCATGTTATTGTCGTTATATGCCCATACACATGCCTACTGTGACAGTATATCAACATATACTATCCCCTGCTATGGCACGTACTTGTTGGACATACCCTACCACTGACGGCAGGTGGTGTGGAATTGTTCTGTTTAAAGCCCTCATGTAACATCCCTTGTGGTGTATGTGATGTTTCCCTTGTGGCCCACAGCAGGACATACAATTTCTACAAGCGTTGCTGTGCTCAACAAGACATCACTACAGAATACCTTTTCCCACTTTATGCATTGCGTACACTTTTAATTAATACAAAACAGGCTCTACGTACACTAACATACTGAGTGTTCTACATACCTTGTTAGCGTTCCGAATCTTCGTAAATATCTCTCTTACACCTTTACTGTTTAAATGGTTCTATGGTATGAGCATACGGTTTGAATGTATGGCAAGTCATCCTTATATACGTTGATACCTGTAACATGTGGTTTCCTGCCGCCAATTGGTGTTCCTGAGTAAATTATTACATGCACATCAGCTGTGCAGCTACTCCATTCGCCAATTACGCGGCAACAGTGGGGTATAATTTAATTCTCCACTTGGGCATTGCCCTTTTGCCCTACCTTCGGGGAGACGGCCTGTATGTGTTTTGTTGTGAGTAATTGCAACTGCTATTTGTAGAGACACAGATATTTTGAATTCATGTCCTCCGTGGATTGTGTGTGACGGCTAGAGTATGTGGTTCTACATGTGAGTGTACCTGTCATCTCAACCGTCTGATAAGGGACTATTGCAAACAAATCCTGTAACATCGGCGTCTGTTACATTATACAACAGCTATGATTTCACATGGCACCTTTACAAATGTGTCTCTCACAAGGTATGTTAACACTTCTGCAGATGTAATTGAGTGAGTGGATGTTTGTGATGTTATTACAGTCTGTATTGCAATTGTTTCGGGTGTGGGGGAGATGCAGGTGGGTGTACATAGCATATACAGGTTTGTGGGGACTGCATTTCTACATATTCCATATATGTGTGTGAGCTCCTTCCCTAATTGAAGACCTATCACTTAGTAGACTGAACTATGGTTGTTACGGGCTTATACATTGAGCCATTGTTAATTGGTTTCTATATAGTATGCAGGTGAGGTTGATACTTCCATACCTCTGGAAATACAATGATATGTAAAGGAATGTTACTAAATGACAGCTGTCTCGTGTATTTCTGTCACAGATATTTGCACTCATTGGAGTTGTGTTGGTGACTGAGCCTCTTTGGCATGGGTTGCCACCTTTTCAAATGGCCATAGTGGGACATTTGCAGGACACACATCAGTGTTTACAGGCTGACACATACCCATGGTCAGTACACAGGAAAGAACATACTTTTATCCTGAATACATACTTATTCTTGTAGCATTTTAGCTACTTATCATGTTTCATGTAACGTTTACGTTTTGTAGATACAGACATAACTATTTAATGCAACTATTACATAATATATGGGACATAATTATGTCCTACAATCTCGGACATTTGACCTTTTTAATATTTTTTGTCAGGACACAACTGCCCAGGGAGGGGCTGTCCCTCTTAAAGTGGGACAGGTGGTACCATATGCCAATGGCCAGCTATGACCACACCTACCGTACTGCTCTACCTCCGAGTTAGCAATAACAGACACATGATGCAAACACACACACACATTACAGTCCCACGGAAACGCACACGGCACCCTCAACACACACACATACACAGACTACAGCAATCACAAACGCAGTTGAGCACAGTACCTGCGTGGACCGCAACACCGGCAGTGATAACTAAATGTCCCTTAATATCGTGATAATATTACATGCGGTTCCAGTGTTCCGGTACTGTGTTCTTTCGGTCTTTAAGCCTTGTGATTATACATGTCGGTATGTGACACATTCCATAGTTGGTAGTATCCTATTTATTTCTACCTCCATGGTTGTGTACATGTCATTGACCTATCTATATATTTGCAGATATAGGTGAATCCGTATATATCAACATATATCTCTCTATCTCCCTTTCTATCTCTATTATATATATATGTATATATATATATATATATATATATATATATATATATATATATATATATATATATATCTGAGAGAGAGAGTGAGAGGGAGAATACACCTTTCATTGTGTACATGTCGGTGTATACTGTTTCCTGGACTCCGCACATTTGTGTTTGAACTTGTCACATTACACACCTGCCGTTGGTACATCTTGGGTAGCTTAGTGTTAGGTGATTGTGTACATGATTGCGTGTTCTACTCCTGGCAGTGGTTGTTTTACCTTTCAGAGCAGGCACTATTAGTACAGGAGTGAATAATGCTAGTTTCACCTGTTCTGGACATTACTGACCGTGATCTGCGCGATATTCAGAGAAGCTTAGCCCTGTTTCGCGCATATCCGTATAGTCATGTTTAAACAACGCTTACCAGCACTGGGCAACGCATATTCCCGCTAACATGTGCTAAACCTAATCTGATGACCTGCATCCACCATCCATTATTCGTGCCTTCGGGATTACGTAACGTCCCTTGCAGGACGTGGTACCGGGAACATGCACGACAGTCAGTGCATTTACCACTTGGGCATCTGGGATTTGTACACGTGTTATAGCATTTTGTATGTGGACTGTACTATGGCTGTTACTCCATGCTGCAATCAAATGGGTAACTCAGTTAGTTTACATATGGATGAGACCTATTAATGGTATGTACAAGTGATGTTTAATGGATGTGCTCCAGCTTTGGGAATGTATGTCACAGTGAGCCACACACTATAATGTGCTACACCTTCACACAATCATAGGTGGAGCATACTGGGGTGACAGATACCTGTCATGGGTACACCCCATGCTTTGCCACTACATCCATGATTACATTGTATGGAGCCCCTCATTAACACACCAGGGAATCCATGCAGAGTGTGTGGGGAACAGTGATTACACACATGGATCCCGCAATTGGCTCTGCTCCACTGAGGGTCAGTTGGTTACTCGATGTGGTGGCGACAGCAGACACTGTTTGCCTCAATTGATGAATGGTCTCTGACAATCGGGCGTGTACCTACCGATGTACCTAGGAACCTATACATACAGTACCAACATATGCTGATAGGTGCGTGTACTGTTCAGGTGTTGACATCCCTTGTTCCAATAGCTGTTGTGTAAGCAATGGTTGAGGGCTGCCTATGTAGGATTCACACAGTAGGCTACCTATACATTACAATTTACAGGTGGTCATGTGTGTGTGCCATCCATTTTACTGTGTGTGCAGATGGAGAGGTGTATCAGTCCGTAGGGGCCTACACTGTCAGAGTATGTGCTATACGTTCCCTCTTTGCCAAGGCATAGGCATATTGGGCACGCCTCCGTCTGCCTACTGGGGCTGGCACAGGGTGTTCGTGGTCTGAATCCCTCTGTGCCTGTGATGGCCTTGGCAATTGCAGTGGGCTGTGATGGCCCTCACCATTATGTCCCTGCTGCAGCTGTTTCCGCAGGATCATATTATGTAGATTGGCACATACTATGAAGATGTGGGCACACATGCCTGGAGAGTACTGCAAGGCTCCACCAGATATGTCCAAGCAATGGAACCGTGATTTTAGCATCCCAAACACATGCTCTATGATGATTCTGGTTTGTGCGTGTGCCTCATTATGGCATTCTTGCATGGGTGTGTATGCATTTCTGATGGGAGTCATCATTCACGTCTCCAGTGCATAGCCAGCATCCCCCACAAGGTGGCCATGTGGGATGTCCCCCCTGACAAATACCTGATACAGCTGTGAGGCATGCCAGATGTGGGAGTCATGTTAGCTTCCAGGGCTGCCAGCACACACATCCATGATAATGCCCTGGGCATTGCACACGACCTGGCAGTTGATGGAGTGGTATCCCTTGCGGTTTATGTAGCACCTACCATGCTCACCGGGTGGTGACTTGATATGTATGTGCGTGCAGTCTATCGCACCCAGTACCTCTGGGTAGTGTGCCACATGGTGGAAGAGACGCATATTGCTGGCTAACTCCTCCTGAGTTCGGGGGAAGTATATATGCTCATTGGCATGTGGTAACATGGCATCCAGGAACTGGTGTAGTACCCTGGATGCTGATGCCTGTGAGATCCCCATTATATCTCCAGTTGGCCTTTGAACGGTACCTGTGGCTAGTATTCACAAGCTTACACATACCTTCGTGTCCACTGGGATGGGTTCCCCTCTGTTGTTTCTGGATCTCAGGTGTGGCCGGCACAGCTCAACTATTTGCTGTAAGATGTCCCAGTCCACCCTGTAATGCTCTACTATCTCCAAATCATGTAGCCCCTGGTAGGTTACCCTTGGTCTGAACACTCTTCTCCTCCTCCTGGGCCTGCGGTGGTTGTCAGCATCATCCTCCACAACACCTTCAGTCACTAACACATGGTGATGAATCACAGCTATGGCAGCTCCCAACATGTACATTGTAAAAGTTCCCCGTATGTTTACACCTATGGTGCAGTGTTTGGGAATACACAGGTGTGTGTGAGGTGCTTTCACACTTTATACTATTGTGCTTTGAACACTGATGATGTCAAAGGGTGTGTTATGTACGATCGTAGCTACAGGGAATCTTATGTGTTTTACGACAGGAACTACTATTGTGGTGCCTTTGGTGTTGAATTACATTTGGCTGCCATGGATTACCTCTTGCCCTTCCCATTACATTTCTTATGGTTTCACCTCCTATTTTCTGGCATGCATCCAGCAGCCTGCTTTCATTTGTATTTTCCTAAACCTGGCTTATCTTGCGTAATGTGTTCTATGGCCGGTCAACTGCAGGTTTGCTTTGCTCTGCTATGACAGTTCTCTTTTCTTTGCAATCCGACACCTTCCCTATCCTGTTTTGCAGGTTTCTGCGAGCAGACTTGTCAGCTGCCGTCGATTGCCCGCTGTGAGTTAATAGGTGTTAATTGCTCAGTTGTACTCCAATTACCCTACTGCGGCATTTCCTTATTTTCTTCCCCTGACCTTCCTGTTTGAGCTATGGTGCACGGCGCATGCGTCCGCTCACCGGGTTTTGGGCACGTTTTCATACCCGTACACATGCGCTTTCGGGCATCATATGTGCTCTCAGCTAAATGATGCTATACCTACCTCCCCACCCCTGTCCTGCGGCTTTGCTTAGCAACGGCCAGGCTGGATTTGCATTGCTACAATGTCCTTACAGCTACGGTGGCACACCCCACTGCTGATGTCATATATACCTCTAAACCACTGCCTCATTTGCATGGCATTGACTATTAATTCCTAGTTACCGTGCTGAACACTGTCACAGACCCTTAGCAACCCTTTCAGCTTGGTTGTGGTGTACCATGCATACCATTGAGTATTATGGTGAAATCATGATTTGTATTACATTGCGATTTTATGACATTTGTATATATTTTCTTTGTGTTCCTGTTTGCACACACATGCCCTGCAGTTGTATTTTGTGTTACTGTGGACATGACATTAAATGTTGTTTTTTAGGTGTTGTGCATCTTTTCTTATGCCATTGGCTGTATATTTAGCCATTGGCATATGTTAACTTTGTAATACATGAGTCTGGTCCGCTTTCATATCTCCGATGTTCTGTTTGGAAAAATGTAAACCGTGTTTTTTGGTTTACATTTCTGTGGGTTTACTCTACGCACGCACCACTTCATGAATCGCTATGTACCTTCATTTGCATGGTACGGAACTGCGCATGGGGTGATTAGCATACCTAAGCCAAGGGCTGCACAGATCTGGCGTACGCCAGTAGTGCATGTGGAATTGGATCATACCTGAATCGATCGGGGGCCATATTTGGTGTTATACCGCCTACGCTATGCCTGCGCCTGGCGCAAACTTCATGAATCCCAGGGAATGTCTTTCAGAAAATGCATAATAATACAACATCTGTCATTCTAGCAATTTTCTAAATTTATAAGAGCAATATTAAAAATCTGTCCCTATTTTTGGGACTTTGCCCCCCCCCCCCTCCATTATTTTTGGCTTTGTCAAGATTTCTAGTGCTATGAGGTTGAGAGGTATGGATGACTGTTTCAGTGCTTTGAAATAACATTGTAGCAGTAACTGCATATTTCCATGCATTTCCTTTGTGATAAATCAGAAAACATGTAGCTAAAACAGAAAAAATACCAATAAGCACATAAAAACTGAAACTGTATATCTACCATAGTTTTTTAGAGAAGAAAAATCTTGCTGAACAAGGGGATTAGTTTAATCCATAAAAACATCATTCATTCTTTTTGGCATTTTCAGATTATCTACTCTATTCAGGATTGATAAGGAGGTACAATTTCTAAATAGTGTGCCTACCTGTCAGGAGATGCTCAAGTACAGATACAGCCACAAACATACACACACACACACACACACACACACACACACACACACACACACACACACACACACACACACACACACACGCATACACACCTATTACATATTTAGAGATTCTAAACAGTGCACATTATGTTGTGAAAACTAGAGCCCAGTATAATTTATGAATCATGCAGAACATCCACAAACTACTGTAAACCTTCCATCATCATATGCATTTCACTCTATTATTCCATATTTCTGAAGAGCAAACCTACATCATTATGTACTTTTGATTTATATGATTATGTACATTCCATGACTCATTGTCAAAACTCAGACATACAGAGTCACCATACAAATTCCATTTTCAATATATTCTCTCCCCTTTCATTGTTGCAGACATAATGGGATAAGTGGCTATGGCTCACTCTTAGCACACATAGAAAACAAAGGGCAAGAAATCATCTCAAGACTAGAAATGACTCATATATTAATTTATATTAGTATATTCTATTATAGGAATATGCCACAGACAATTTTTGCATCTTACAGAACATTGTGATTTTCTGACTAAACTCCAGAATATAGAAATACATGCATGTGTAATCTGTAGTTGGAATTTTAACTATCCAAACACTACCAGAGTGAACAACACAACACTGAATAAGTTTACCTGAATATTAATCAACTATGTTAAGCCAATCCATTTTCAATAAATAGTATGAAATCCAATCAGAAATTCCCATATTTTGCACATAATGCTAACCTTTCAATCATGCTTCATTCATGCTTTTCAGCTATAGATACATCTTCTATAATTAACATGTACCATGATTCTGTTCTCTTCTGCCAACGAGGGAACAGCGCTCTGGTAAGTCAGCACTATGAACAAAAACAAGCCCTGATGTTCCTTTTTAAGTTAGCACTATACTAGGTATAGACAATGAGCTTCATTAGCATGACATTTTACAGAACTCATTACCTACTTCTAGCATAGCAGATATCCTACCCATTCAATATCTTGGTATTATGAGGTATTAAACTGATGTCATTGCCAGGACAGGGAGGAGAAGTCACTTAGAGTAGTGACTAGTAAAAATAGTACAGACGATGGTTTCCACACTACTTTCAAGCTTGTCAAATCTGACTCCTAATACAAACTCAGATTTCTCTCAGTGGCTGAAAGCAACAATACAGGAATAAAATGGGCAAAATGTGGAATGTAATATATTACCAATGAACAGTAGAGTATTTGTTGAGCCCCTCTAGATAGAAATACACTTGCAGAATAATCTTGTGCAACATTTACAATAAGCAAACAAAGTGATAAAGATGACATGATGCTTCATCCATTATATACATACAGACATGAGAACTGCTGCTACAAGTCCTCTCAGAAATTCAAATTCCATGGGCCCAGACAACATATCTGGTGGTTTCCTAACCAGACTCAAGGAACACTTGATTAGATCTCTACCAGTCATGTTAAATAAAATGTGGTCAGATCCCTTAAGGATTGTAGATCTATGCCAGTCATGTTAAATAAAATGTGGTCAAATCCCTTAAGGATTGTTATGTAGCACTGAGTGAGGAAATGTATAAATAAATCTGTTAGACACCTACCCCACTTCAAGCTTGTCTTAGTCAGAAGAATGAACTTGCAGTCAATGGCTTTATAAGAATTATAATCACAGTGTCCTTGAGGTCCAACACAATGTTTATATGAAAAGTAACCCAAAAAAGTGTTTTTGAGTTATACAACATTAGTATATTTGTGTTCATAAACAAAACATCATATATCCAAAGCAGAAATGTATTGAACAGCAATGCTATGGAAATACCAACAACAGCAGGAGAATAACCTTCCATAGCAATCACACTAAAACAATGAGTAAAAAGGTCACACAGAAAAAACAATTGGTTAAAGCACACAAAAAGAAAAATCTGCCAAAGCTAGACTTACCAGTGTGTGATACCTTAAACCTCTTGTATCAGAGGCAATACAAGATATATGGAAATTACCCTTAAAGGATACCCAGTGTTTCAGCTAAATGGCAATTCTGAATGTACTAAACTTTTTTTTTTACATCTATTTATAGACAATTTCAGGCCAATAAAGCCAAACCCCTCTAACAGCAAACATGCATGTTTCTGCCTTCTTATAGCATCACCAGCACAGCATAAGAAGAATGTTTTACTTTTGGAAGCACAGATGTTTTGTACCCAAGTAATATCCATAAACATTAGGGTGTCTACAAAATATCCCAACTAACAAGCTAAAACAATGAGTAAAAAGGTCACATGGGAAAACCAATTGGTTAAAAAACACAAAAAGAAAAATCTACCAGAGCTAGACTTTCCAATGTGTGATACCTTAAACCTCTTGTATCAGAGGTAATATGGGATATACACAAATCACCCTTTAAGGCTATCAGGTGTTTCAGCTAAATGGCAATTCTGAGTGTCCAAGGCTTTTTCTTTCAATTTTACGTCTATTTATGAACAACTTCAAGCCAATAAAATCAAACCCCTCTAGCTGTGGACATGCATGTTCCTGCCTTCTTATGAATGCACCTGATATTGTTAAAGGGTAATTTGCATATATCCCATATTGCCTCTGATACAAGAGGTTTAAGGTATCACACAGTGGGAAGTCTAGCTTTGGTAGATTCTGGTAATTTCATATCTGAGGAAGTATAGTAACAGAATCAGTTCTAAGTTTTCTGCCTGAGATGTATTTTACACATTTGAGCTTCACTGGTTGATATGTTAAGTGATGTTTTCATTTTGTCTCAGGTGATTTGAAATAAGAATTTCAATGCCTTTTCTAATATTGCTTGTTTTCAGCTTAATCGCAGGTAGAAGCATGTCTAGGTTTACAATTCAGGTGACACCATTAACCCTCTGTCAACATCTAAGTGTTTAAGCTTACAAAACACTTTAATGGTTATTTATAAACAATAAATGCTCTCACCAAGATTCTGGTATGATCAACATGCCTTTAGTAATGTGAAACATTGTCTGCTTGTCAAGAGGCATAACAAAATCATTTTTTTTTTTGCCATTCTTCAGTACTGCCAAGTTTTTCTTTTCCATGTATTGGCTTAAACATAGCCACTTTAATACATTTTAGATAGTTATAAAGGGAAGGTGGAGGGGCAAAGTTAAACTAAGGAAACTAGTTTTCATTTCTAGCCTTGCAGTTGAGGATATTTCTATTTTATTAATATCCAGAATGTAAATATGATGACTGCATACCTCTCAACTGTCCAGATTTTCACAAAATGTCCAGGTTTTTGCCTCATATTTCTGGCCTGTTCCTCATAAAATTTGTGATTTTCTGGGAAATCGCTGAGGATTGAAGTCATTAAATAATTGAGTTTCAGACTCTTTCAGAAAATACATAATTATACAACACCTGTCATTCTAGCAATTTTCTAAGTTTATAAGAGCAATATTAAAAATCTGTCCCTATTTTTGGGACTTCGCCCCCCCCCCCATTATTTTTGGCTTTGTCAAGGTTTCTAGTGCTATGAGGTTGAGAGGTATGGATGACTGTTTCAGTGCTTTGAAATAACGTTGTAGCTGTAACTGCATATTTTCATGCATTTCCTTTGTGATAAATCAGAAAACATGCAGCTAAAACAGAAAAAATACCAATAAACACATAAAAACTGAAACTGTAATTCTACCATAGTTTTTTAGAGAAGAAAAATCTTGCTGAACAACGGGATTAGTTTAATCCACAAAGACATCATTCATTCTTTTTGGCATTCTCTGATTATCTATTCTATTCAGGACTGATAAGGAGTTATAGTTTCTTCTAGTACTCAGTGGGTGTAAGGTAAACAAATTCTAGATAGTGTGCCTACCTGTCAGGAGATGCTCAAGTACAGATATAGCCACAGACATGCACACACACACACACACACACACACACACACACACACACACGCACGTACATGCATAAAAGCATGTTTGCACTTGCACATATTCACACTCATGCACGTATATACACACATACATGCACATACACACATTCACAACACATGTGCATGCACATACACAATCATATATACATATAGACATGAGTACGTGGACATACACAGACATTTACATATTCACACACACACACACACACACACACACACACACACACACACACACACACACACACACGTGAATATACACAGAGAGACACGAGTGCGTACACACACACACGTGTGTGTGTGTGTGTGTGTGTGTGTGTGTGTGTGTACATACGTGCACACACTCACATGCACACAGACACACACAGACATGCATATACACACGGCAGGTGCTTCTATGAGCAATATGAAAGACTGATGATTCACCTATAGCTGATATAGTATCCTACAAATTATTTACAGACAAAAGGAAGATATACAGACAAAAAAAGACACCCCTTCCAAGACCCAAAATGGAGAACTAAGAACTGTGAGACAACAATGCTAATCATATTAACACCATGTCACATCTTGAAGAATAACAACATAATTTATTCTCTGTCTTTTGTGTGACTGCTACATAATTTTCAATACCTAAAGTGGCTCATTAAGTTACTATTATTTTTATCAAATGTTCAAAGTATGCTGCTGAGTATGCTATTTCATACTGCCAATGCCTGACTGCAGCCTTGAGAATACAGAAGACTTTGGGTCTGCTGTTCAAAACATGTGGCAACTATAAACATTCAGAATAATATTAAGCACTTTCAACTGTAATATAGCCATTGTCATACAACATCATATTCTGCTGGCTAAAGAAAGAGCATCTTATCAATATTCATGGTATAGTAACTGTGTGCAGACAAAAGAGAATGCAGCTGATTCTAATTTTATAAATGTTCATATATCTCTCTGGTCATAGAACTATCTGTTAAGACATAGTACTGTACAGATAGCCTAGATTAAAAATCTAGATGCTTACATCTAGGTTGGCACTCACATTTTGCACATCATCTATATTAAAAAAAAACATATATTTTGTGTGCGGTAGTACACAACAGAACATATACTGTGTAATTACAATGCAGATCATAAATACAGAAAAATAAATTAATAAATAAAAGTTAAAAAATGAAAAATGAAACCATGAGTTAAACTAGACCAACTGTACTTTTGAAGGTAGTCCAAGAAAAAGAGTGAGTAATTGCTCCCAAAGTACCTTCTAAAATCATTACAGTACTTGTAAATGGAAATCCCAGTCTTGGCGACATCATTTTTAATCTTGAATTTCAGTGTCCACAGAAAACTGCAAATGGAATACACCACCCCCTGATTCTCAAAAGTTTGCATGGCATGCATGATTAATGTAAGAGGAAATTTGGCCAATATGGCAGCCGAGCGATCCACGTACGTGCTCATTTGATGTGCGCGAGCGCTCTAGCACTAGTGTTGCATGTTCCCACCCCCCATATGCTAACAACCCCATTTGCAAGTGAAAATCATGCAAATGAGCCAAATCTGCCATCCAAGAAGCAGGAATCAGGGCATGCAGGACTAGCGTAATATGCAGAAATGTACTCGGTTAGTAACCGAGTACGGTACTGCAAAATCCAAAATGGAGATATGACAGCTCCAAATAAAGGCTGCATATCATTGAGGAAGAATGCCAATGGCCAAGGATAAGACCACTGGCATTGCAAACAATACAAAAAAAAGAATCAACCTTTATTTTATGTTAAGCCAATCTCGGCTTTTTAAACATAGGGCAGTGGAGTGCAAACGGGATCGTGGGGGGGGGGGGTAAATATTAAAATACACCTAAAATAAGCATTCTATCTAAAATCAGTAGTCTGCCATGCAAGTCAATGGCAAGCAGAAGACAACCTGACCAGTGAATAGCAGTTGCTAAGGGAGGAGGGTCAGTGTGAGATATGTAACTATGCATTAGCAGGCAATCCTATGCAAATGAGGGGGAAGGATAGTGAATCCCAGTTTTCCCCAGCATGTGAGGCAGAGGTAGGTGACATTATGGGTGGGTGTGTCAGCCATACTGTAAGCGGATTGGAGCTCTGTGGCTTGGGTAGCTCCTAGCTTAGCACAGCTAAGCTAGGGGGTGTGTCTTAACCTGCCTAGCACTCTTTACAAAGCTTAAGCGGGTGTGTGCGCCATGCACCGGGTTTTACAGGAAGAAAAAAGAAGTTAAACCAAGAAATAGCAGCAGTGTGCACATATGAGCACTTTGTTTGTGCGGAGAGCACACGAGCTTAAACAGGAAGGCAATGGGAAGGGAAAACAGCAGTAGGAAGATATTCAAGGAGAACTAGCTTAGCTGGCAGGTGAAATGTATAAGAATCAGCCAATTACACAGGCAGCAGACCAGCCCTGCCCAGAACACTACTATAAACTAAGCAAACACCTTTCCTTCTGGTTTTTCTCACACTCTACACCACTGGTGTATACAAGTGGGGAAATTTTAACAAACAAACCTACAAAATGAGAAGGGCTGCAACAGGCAACATAGAACAACATGTGCAAGAGGCTGAGGGTGGTGAGGATGTGAATACTGCCGAACAACCCACAGTGAGGAGACAGAGAAGAGAGTACAGACCCAGGGTAACCTACCAGGGGCTACATGAGCTGAAGATAGTGGAGCACTATAGGGTGGGCAGAGACCTCCTACAGTAAATTATTGAGCCATGCCTGACACACCTTGCACACCAAACTGACTGAGGGAAACCTGTCTCAGTGGACACCAAGGTATGTGTAGGCCTAGGTATACTAGCCACAGGTAATTCCCAAAGCACAACTGGAGATATCATGGGGATCTCAAAGGCATCAGCATCCAGAGTATTCCACCAATTCCTGGATGCCATGTCAGCACATGCCAGTGAGAATGTATATTTCCTCAACACCCAGGAGGTGTTGACCAGTAATATGCATCTCTTCCACCAAATAGCAGAATACCCTGGGGTAGTGGGTGCTATGACTGCACACACATATGCATCAAAGCACCACTCGGTGAACAGGTTAGGGCCTATATCAACCGCAGGGGCATCCCCTCCATCAACTGCCAGGTTGTTTGTGATACCCAGGGCATTATAATGAACGTGTGCTGGCTGTCCTGGAAGCTATGACGATTCTCACATATGGCATCTGACACAGCTGTACCAGAGATTTGCCAATGTGGATATCCCCTACGGTCACCTAGTGGGGGATGCTGTGTACCCACTGGAGCTGTGGCTGATGACACCCATCAGAAATGCACACACAACTGAACAACAACGCCATAATGAGGCACATGCACAGGCCAGACACATAATAGAGCATGTGTTTGGGATGCTCAGGTCATGGTTCTGGTGTCTGGACACATCTGATGGAGCCTTGCAGTATTCACCAGCTACATGTACCCAAATTATTATGGTATGTGCTATGCTACACAATATGATCCTGTGGAAACAGCTGCAGCAGGAACAGCATGGGGCAGGGCCACACAGCCCCCCCACCAATGCCAAGGCTGCATAGGCACAGAGCAACCCAGAGGAGAAACAGCCTGAGCCTGCCCCAGTAGGCAGAAAGAGGTGTGCCCAGTATGCCCTGGCCTTGGCAAAGAGACAATGCATAGCACATGCACTGACACAGTAGGGACCCAGGGAATGACATCTCTCTCTGACTTACACATACAGTAAAAGAGATGCCAAATATGACACCACCTGTGCTCAGCCATGTATAGGAAGTGTACTATGTGCATCCAACATAGACAGCCCTCCAGCACCATCCGCAAGTCTGGCACACCCTCAAGGAAAGTCAATCAACCTACCAATTACCAAATGGAGTAGAATGTGTTGTTACTTGTAGCTATGGTATGGATGTGAGCATGCAAGGGAATTGGTTGGCTGAATGTTATGGCAGCAGACAGTAGACACCCATAGTGGCACCATGACATCTGCAACACATACTGGAGTCACAATAGTAGCCAGTACTACACAGGGTGACAAAACCCACTGCAGGAAATATGCTGTGCGACATGTGTGTCCATATGACCCACACATGCCAGTCAGGACAGTTCACATACCCAACAAAAGTCTCAGCCAGCAGGACATGTGTAGACAAACCTAAACAGAACTTGTAGCACGGCCCCAGAATGATGGCTATGGTGAACCCCCCCCCCCCCGAGCCTACACAGACAGACCACAGCATGCCAGACAGTGGGATGTTAGTTCTGAAGGGTAGGAAGGCAGACAATAATATGTAGGGCAATGAAAGCCACAATCTGTAGTACACTGGTATGTTTCTAGTCAGCATGATGGTTAGCAATACAGATTGAAATGGAGTACCTGACATACCAGTACAGTCAAAGCAAATGTGTACATGTTTCACATGTGCCCCCCACATCCTATATAGTAATGTAATAACTGTCAGGTGAGCCTCCCCCAACCCTATGTAGAAATGTAGAAATAGTCAGGTGTGCCCCCCCATCCTACATAGTAATGTAATAACAGTCAGGTGTGCCCCCCACTCCCGTGTAGAAATGTAGAAATAGTCAGGTGTGCCCCCCTTCCTACATAGTAATGTAATAACTGTCAGGTGTGCCCCCCACATTCCTGTGTAGAAATGTAGAAATAGTCAGATATGCTCCCCATCCTACATAGTAATGTAATAACAGTTAGGTGTGCCCCCCCCCACTCCTGTGTAGAAATGTAGAAACAGTCAGGTGTGTCCCCCCCCCCGCTATGCAGAAATGTAGTAACAGTCAAAGCCAAATGTTCGATGGATACCCTGCAGACACAGCATGCTACCTATTGGTGTACAACACAACCGTCAGCACTGCAGCACAAACTACCTGGACACGATCCACAGATTCAGTACAGACGGCCATACTGGGCATGCTCACACACTTAGAGAAATGAAGGCAATGTCAGTCTACAACATACTGTAAGGTCATACTAGGCATGCTCACACACTGAAACACAGGAAGGCCATGACTGCAAACACCTGTGGACCAGACATATCTGGCAGTTGCAGTTGTTAGTGCAGACAGTCATCAGTATGCACCACTCATGCCTTGCCCACACAGTGGATAGGAATACAGACATATATGTCAGGGCAACACACTATAATAAGCTAAAGGTAGATGTGCATGGATGTGTGGAAGAGGGTCACTTTGACAAGGAGCCATCCAGGCCTGTCCCAACCAGCACACAGCCAAAGGGCCCCAAACACATGAGGTGCAGATGTCACTCACTGCAGATACTAGCCACCAGTATCTGTCAGCATTACAGACTATGTGGTGCACGTGCCAGCTGTGCAACATGACTGTACAAGGAAGTAGTCATCTAGCAGCTGTATACGTGTACCTGTGACATATGACCTCGTGTGTGCCTGCATGTGGTGTGTCAACCCATATATGAATGGGTTATGGCCCATGCATACACCGCCCTCCTCATAGCCCTACTATGACAAGCCTGCTGAGGTAATCCAATGTGAAATACACCTTTGGGAGAGCTGTAGCCCAGTAATCTCTGGGGCGCATCCCAAAACTGTGTACTGCTGTAGTGTGATAAACTAGTTAGGTAGGAGCTCTAACCCCAGACTTGGCAACTGTTTGGGTGCGTGTCTGTCTGTCTCTGATTGTGTAGCGAGAAATGCTTTTTAGGATACTCACACTCCTCACAATTCATATACTCAGCTTTGGCAAGACTGCTGATGTCACCTACCTAGAACTATACCTCTGGGAAGGCTGTTGTCTAGTAATCTCCATAGTGCATCCTGTAACTGCGTACTGCTGTAGTGTAATAAAGTAGTTAGGTAGGTGTTCTAATCCCAGACTTGGCAGATGTGTGTGTGTGAGTCTGTGTGTGTGTGTTTGTCTGTCTCTGAGTGTGTAGAGAGCAATGCTTTTTAGGGTACTCACACTCCTTACAATTCATATATTCAACTTAGGCAAGGCTGCTGATGTCGCCCTCCTAGAAATACACCTCTAGGAAGGTTGCTGCCTAGTAATCTCCATTGTGTGTCCTGTAACTGCATACTGCTGTAGTGTGATAAAGTAGTTAGGAAGGTATTCTAACCCTGGACATGGCAACTGTGTGTCTGTGTGTGAGTCTGTGTGTGCATTTGTGTGCGTGTCTGTCTACCTCTGATTGTGTAGAGAGCAATGCTTTTTAGGGTACTCGCACTCCTTGCAATTCATATACTCAACTTTGGCAATGCTGCTGATGTCACCCACCTAGAAATATACCTCTGGGAAGGTTGTTAGCTAGTAATCTCCGTAGCATGTCCTGTAACTGTGTAGTGTGAAAATCTAGCTAGGTAGGTGTTCTAAACCCAGACTTGACAAGCATGTGTGCATGTCTGTCTGTCTCTGATTGCGTGGAGAGCAATACTTTTTTGGGTACTCACACTCCTTACAATACATATACTCAACATTGGCAAGGTAGCTGATGTCACTCACCTAGAACTACACCTCTGGGAAGGTTGTAGCCCAGTAATTTCTTTAGCGCATCCAGTAACTGTGTACTGCTGGAGTGTGAATTAGAACTGTAGTAGGGTTCCATCTCCACCCATGGCAGTTCTGGATGATTTATGTGTGCTTCAATGTCTGTGTACAGAGCAATACATCATAGGCCAGTCACTCACAGTACATTTCAAATGTTCTACTTTGGTAATCCTGCTGATGTCATTCATTGTGAATGCACCTTTTGGGGAAGGTGTGCTCCAGTAATCCCCATGGTGCATCCTATAACAGCTCCATGCTGTAGTGTGATATAGACCTCTGTCAGGTGTTTTATACCCACACATGCTTGTGGATGTTTTGTGTGTGTCTCATTGTCTGTGCAGGGATCAATGCATTTTAAGCTAGTCACTCACAGTACATTACAAATGGCCTACTTTGGCAATCCTGCTGATGTCATTCAGTGTGAAATACACCTTTGGGGAAGAAGCACTCCAGTAATGTCTGTGGTGCATACTATAACTGCATAGTGCTGTAGTGTAATAAACTAGTTAGGTAGGGGTTCTACTCCCAGACCTGACAGGTGTGTGTGTTTGTAACTCATATCCTGTGTAGAGGTGGATGTGCGTGTGTGACACCTGAGTCCAATGCGTGGTGGGTTTTGCAAAATTCTTATATAGTGGCCCTAGTACATATCACAATGTCCACTGTACAGGGATAACAGCTGTGAAACAGCTGAGAGGCTGGGGTGCATATCCATACCCATACATGTGACATCAAGGCCAGGCAATCACAGTTAGCAACCCCAGTATTACCCAGAGCACACTCTCACCCATGTCTCATACACACATGCCTAGGCAACCACCAATATGTGGGTAGTACACTGCATAAAAGTCACTGATAGTAACTATGGAGTGATAGCAGTGGGCTACAGAGGGCATGTCACCCTCCCCATCTGTCCAATATGCACATACATGCAGACAGTGCACCACCCCCATATTCCCCAATGGACACCTGCACCATCTGTGGTGCCTTCACATGTGACCCACAACAGACATAACACACCTGACAACACGCCCTGTATGGACAGATGCCACTGACACCAGGGAATGCTGTTAGCATGCTCTCAATGTAGGTGCAGGGTAAACCTGCTGCCTATTATAGGTTCATAGGTTCATAGGTTTATACTAGGCTATCTGCCCTAAGGCATTTATAAGCCTAGCCCAAAGTTATGTGGCTTACGCCACCCCTTATGTTAGAAATAATGTGCCCATTAGTTTGTTGTGCCTCTGACCAGCAGTGACACAGAGATGATTCCCGGGGTAAACCTACGATCTCCCATCCACCGGTCAAGATTTCTCTTGAACAGAGCCAGCGAGGTGCTCTGCCTCACATGGACCGGGATTTTATTCCACAGCATGGGGAGTCTCTGGGTGATAAATCTATCCCTCCAGCATGTCCTATTTATATCTGTGCTAAGGTTTAAGTCACTTGCTCTAGTGGTTCTGGTGGATTTGGATTTTTTGAGGTGGAGCATGTCCATTAATTCCCGGTTGGTCATGGCCTTGTATGTCAGGCACAGGTCACCTCTGAGCAGACGGTATGCAACTGAATAGAGTTGGAGTTTCTTCAGTCTGGCAGTATATGACAGGTTTTGGTGTCCCTTTATCCTTTTGGTGAGGAACTTTTGGGGTCTCTCCATTTGCTGCAGGTGTCGGGTGAGATACATCCCGAATGGGGCATTGTACTCGATCATTGGTCTGATAAGTGAAGAGTACAGGGGAACAATGACCTCACTTGATCTGGATGTGAATCCCTTCATGATCAGATGGGCAATGTAGAAGGTCTTTCGAACCACTTTAGCAACGTGAGTGTCAAACGAGAGGCCACTGTCAACCTGGGTACCCAGGTCCCTGATAACCTCTTCTGTGCTTAGTGGGTTGCCACCTATATGGTAGCTTGGGGTTACTTTGTTTTTCCCGAAGGGTATGACTATACACTTTTGCGTTTAACTTTAGGCCATGGCTCTGGCACCAGCTATCAGTTTCTGTGAGACCCTCTGAAGGATGTCTGTGTCCGATGTACTATCCACTATGGCACCCAGTTTGCAGTCATCCAAACTTTGTCAGCCATAGTCCTCCTATGTTTGCCTGTACTTCTGAGAAGTAGATGCGAACAATAGGGGCCAAGGACAGAAACCCTGTGGGACACCACTTGTAACCGCTTGGAGTCTGACATGGCTCCAGCAACTCTAACCCTGTGGGTTCTGTCCTTTAGCCAGTTTGCAACCCATCTTGTGACATATGGGTTTACATTTAAGCTGGTAAGTTTCTCTATGATACCAGTGGGGTATTGTGTCGAAGCTTTGCAAGGTCAAGGTAGGCTGTATGGACTGCCTTTCCTCATCAATGGCCTTGGTAACTGTTTCAAGAAGTCGACCAAGTTCAAAGGCAAGATCTGCGCTTGACAAAGCCAAACTGGGTTGGGTCCAAGGTCTGCAAGTCCCCTATGTCCTTGTTTATGAGTTCCATTATGATCCTCTCCATAGCTTTGCAGACCAGGCTTGTTAAGCTTATGGGGCGGTAATTACCAGGGTCCGTAGAGGCACCGCCTTTGTGGAGTGGGACCACAGTTGCCATACGCCACTCCTTGGGCACATATCCTGTGGTAAGGCTAAGATTAAACAGCTGCCTTATGTGCGGGTTTAGTTCTTCATTGAGTTCATGTAGCACACAGCCGGGGACACCATCCGGTCCCATTGATGCTGTGTTTTTAGCTTTAGAGAGAGCAGCTTTCACCTGCACATTTGAGATGTCTGGGAGGCTACACTCTGTTGGGATAGTTATCTCTCCTTTTGGGGGGGAGAGGGGGGTGAAGTTTGCGCTGAACCTGTCTGCCAGTTGTGCCACAGGTGGGCAAGACTGGTGCATCTGATGATAATCTGTGTTCACAATATGGGCCAGACACCCCAGGTACAGTTCCACATGTCACTGTACATGCATGTAGGAGATGTGCACATCCTAGACACCGTCCATGTCATGGACTAAGGAACACATAAATGGCAAGCGATGCACAGCACTGGCCACACACATTCATCACCCAGGTGACTGGATGGGGGATACAATACCCATCTGTGTGGGCAAATGCAGAAACTACAGCCCTGAACCACAATGCAGACCATTGTCATGTGGCCTGATGCCAAGTTATACCTGTCACCTACCCTTGTATAGCCTGCTGGCACAGTCGACCACCAGACACCTGTGCAGACATTTACCGATGCATGTCAGTACTGGCACCCTGTGTGTTTGTGTGTGTGTTGTATGGTGCGTATGTCCAAATCCACACTCAGTACAACCCCTATGGGCTTAATGAAGCATGCTGTCTAATGTCTGACACCTTCTCACAATCATTGCCCATACCACCTCCGTATGTCCCATGTGGTGCATGTGATACCTGCACAGTGATGTGTTGCGGTGATCCCAGTACTGATGAGTTGTACTCCTGGCCCTGCTAAGTGTGTAAATGTTTGTGCATCCCTGTAAGAGTGTGGCTGTGTTGACGCTGCCACCTGTTCATGTGGACAGGCACGTGTATGTCACCTACCATATAGCTACCGTATCCCTGTTGCAGATGTCACTCATCATCACATATATGTTCTGAGTGCTCCACAGCAGGTAACCCATGTGGCGCATCCAATAACTGCATTGAGCTGTGATGGCACTACATAGTTGTCAGGGGTTTGATACCCTGTACCGGTAGGTGTGTGACACAGACATGCTTCAGTTTTACTCACCCACCCCTCCCTGACATGTATTTGCCTCGGTCTGCCTCTCCCACTCCCTCTCTGGTGGATGTGGAAACCCACAGCTGCTTTCATTAGGCAGCAGCATGTGCATTTTAAGTGATGCTCATGATCAGCTGATGGCCTCTGCACGAATTGCAGCCCTTCCCTAGCTGATTGTATGTGGAGCAGTTATGGTAACATTCCCATAGCCAATTGCATGGAAACACAATCCAATATCTAGGAACATCATGGTGGTGTTGGCCCTTTTCATTCACTGTGAGCAGGAACTAGATCTGTTGTTTGGCAAACAGCATCTCAGATGGATTGGAGATTTACCACTAACAACATACACTGTGGAAAGAGGGCAACAAAGAGGAGGGGGAAGTGCCAGACCAGACTACAGACTGTAAGCATTGCTATACTGCATTAGGAGTAATGGTTTCACAGTGTTTGTGTGGATATGGCTGTCATACATGTCTCAATACCTGCCATGTCAGTTCCATGTTTATGAGGAATCCCCATCTGTAGGGTCATCTGCAGACTGGGCAGTATTGTCCCTTTGGTTTCATATGTTACCCACGAAGCATCTATCTGTGGACTGCAGAAGGTAGTGTGAGGATTGCAGTCTGAAGATGGTGAAGGCCATAACAGTTACTGGTTTCATATCCCTCATAGGACATATGTTGCAACAAACCCCATTACAACAGTAAATGTATGAGGTTATCACAGCAACATGTCAATATTGGCCCTGTGTAAGTGCTTCCAGCAACACCTCTGTCAACCTTTGTACATATGTCATTCAGGAAGTGGTGCAAATGTGCTGTACACCATAATTAGTGTCATCTTATCTAATAACAAGCCAATGATATATCAGACTGCTACACGTTATTTACAGTAGGGGTTATATTTCATGACATAACCTGGACATTCTGTGCATGTATGCACAGTACTGAGGTCTGTGTACTTATGGTGAATGTCGACAGTGTGTGTATTGTTAATATGTACTGTAGACTGTGTACAGACTGTGATAGATGTCATTGTTCTAGTTCCCCTCCTATCTGATATTACATGCTGCCCCACTGTATGGTGCCATATTGGAGTACATGTTTGTAGGGTCATACACACACATGTCCCATAGCACAGACAGCCATCAGACCAAACTGTGTAGCAGCCCAGTATATGTAGGGTCATTCTGTGAGTGGCACATATGAGGATGGTGTAGAACAGTTAGTCCATATACTGTAATGATATGCTAGCTTGACATATGTGGCTGTGGCTGTGTTCACATTGGTTGTGGTTATGCACTTTCACACCAGTGTATCTTACCATGTGCTGTGACATGCCTGTTGAGCCTGCTATATATGCAGGTACATGTGCATTCCCCCATAAGAGATGTAGGCCAGTGTTGAGTCAGTCTGCCTGTAGCCTGCACAGTGCATTGTTACATGCCTAGCAGCTTAGTGTATGTACCCAGTGAGATATCATGTGCAGATACTTGCCAGATATACTGCTGCTGGGCCTCCCTTACAAGTCATGCATGTCAGACAAAGCAGTGGGATGCTGTACAGATGTACGTCAATATCTAGTGGGTAGTATGTGGCCATGGCACATCTGTACCAGTGGTCATTATATGTCAGGCAAGACAGGAGTGTGTGAATGCATAACCTATGGTGGCAAATGTATACCAGTCGTTATGTGTTATACCCATCTACATGGCTGTCTGCATCCATATTGTCAGGCATGGTACACATGTTGTGCACTAAGGACTTATGTGTATACCTCTGGACTGTGCAGGGTGTGTCAGAATTGCAACATATATTGGCCAATATCTCTTCTGCAGTCCACAGGGGCATTACATGCTAGCAGTGGTACTTTACGATGATGTCCTTAGGATGTCTGTCAGTAGCCAAAGGCACACATGTTATCAGCAGATGCAACTTCCCACACACACCATGTCTGTGAAGACAATCCCAATGACAGTAGCAATAGTCTACTAGTATACCTGTTATACATACCTGACATCCTCTTGCACTACGTCTTTGGGACTATAGGAGCTGGGGGTGGGGCTACATTCCATGTCCAGGATATATGGTGGAAATATATGTACATATACTTCTCCAGATAGCCATATAGATATGATTACACATGTGTAGTACTTCGAATTACCACTGTCATGGCAACCACTCACTATAAATCCCTACATCATGTGGGCATTGTCCCTTTACATTTCCTGTGTGATGGACATCCTTCCCATATGTGGGCATCAGTGTTAGAGACAGCAGGTAGCAATACCTCTTACAGGAGAACCTGCACACTCAGGGCAGCCACATAATTGTAGGAGGATCAGGAATAACAGGCAGACTGTGAGTAGAGTTGTGTTATGCTTTGTATAGTACTGGTGTTACAGGGTGTGTGTGTGTGTGTGTGTGTGTACATACTAGTTTACCTTGGAATGCAGTCTGTTTTCATAGCTCACAACTGTGGGCCAATCCTCTTGCTGAACAGAGGTATGCCTATCATGTTTTGTCTGTCCACCACACAGGTCCTGTTTCAGATATTACACTGGCAGTGTGTGTGTGTGTGTGTGTGTGTGTGTGTGTTGAGTGTTATCAGTACGTCACTACATCCATTTCTGTTTCTAACCTCAATTCCCTGACTACAGGTATGTTGCAGACTATCCTGTAACACCACCAACTTGATTAGTGTATGGCAACAGTTTTCCACACATGTGCCTGTGTTCCAGCCTCTGTCCTCCACCTACATACCAAGCTTTGCACATATGTCATGCTGTCAGGGGTTGTTCTGTAGTGGGCTGTGAGCATATCACACTACCTTCAGTCCATTGCTGTTATATCCCCCACACATACAATGGGGCTGGGGCCATATGTGTGTGGGCGTCACCTACACAATACATGTGTGCCCTTATGCACTGCAGAGGCCAGTGTATGTAACAGTGGTAGGTGGCCCTGTATTATTGAGTCCAGGGGGAGCACCATATATGACCTAGGCTGTTACAAAAAGTGGGGGTATCAGGGGTGAGCTGCCGTAAGGTACCTGGATATACAGTACCGTATACTTCATCTATATTTACATTTCTTACATGAACTGGAGTAATGCAAGCCTACTGCCTCCTGCCATACAGACTGTTCTGTTTGTCAGTGTCCTCGTGATGGTGTCGCTTATGCCTTGTTATGTAACAGTTACAACTCATTTGATCACATAATGTCTTTACAACATAGTGAGTTTATACAGAGTGTAGACAGAGGCTGCTGAACTGTACACCTGTATTACATACTGTTGATTGTTTGGTATCCTGTGGCCCAGTCTGTCTTCACTATTGTACAATCTAAAGGGCTTGGCCTGGACAGCAACAGTCGTGAACCTTTGCAGACTACTGTATTAGTGTAACTGTTTCATGGTTGCAGTACTCTATTTATATGGTTGTCAGTGTCTGAACAGCTATATGACATGGCATATAGAACTGTAATAGTACACAATTAAAGGTTTTCCATTTCTGCAAACCTGTGCGTGGTGTCTTTCCTATGACCTCTCTATGGGTATATGTTGCAGGCAACGACTGACATATGTATGTGTGGCCCATACAGTGTCCAATTGTTCAGGTGTTAACTGTAGGCATAGTGACTGTTCCATATTGCATGCACCTTCTACATATGTATTTTACTGTACATATATCTGCCTGTGTATGTGTATTCACATGTATATCTATATATATATATATATATATATATATATATATATATATATATATATATATATATATGTGTGTGTGTGTGTGTGTGTGTGTGTGTGTATCTGTTTCTGCATATCTGTGTCTGTGTATCTGTATCCTGGGGATGCTGATGGCTTACACATATTACATTTCCTATGGGAGGCAGACTGTACTGTATGATATGTTACCAATACCAGCCTAATATCATACAGGTGGGATGGCTTACTGTTAACATCTTGTGGCCATGTCGTGTCAGGTCCTGGTTATGGGATCTGCAACACTTGGTAGTGTACTGCAGGGCGGATGTGTTTGGCTGTGGGGGGGGTGCCTATTCAAACAAGACTTATAGTGTGTGGGGCCTTACATCCCCATTAATGGTGCATGTGGACATATGTGTGTTTGCTAATCTGCCATTGCTATCTACAGATGTATGACCATATATACCTATAGAGATATACATATCTAACATATATATAACTATGTCCGTATATACCTAGATAGATATATATCTGCATACATATATGTAACGTGCTGTGTATATGTAGACATATAGGTGTAGACACAGATATGTGTCGAAGTAGGCATTTACATGTATATCTGTGCATATATATTGATATATATGTATATAGTTGTGGACATATAAATATATATACATATATAGATGCATGCAGACGGGAACTGAAAGTTCAACTGCTGAATCCTACACTAAGGCACTGTACGAGCACATCCACTCATGCATGAGTTGTGCCATCCCAAATAGAACCAAAATGCTCTCATCCAAAAAAAGGAAGCCAATCTGGTGGTCCCCTGCCATAAACAAACTTTACAACAAAAGGAAGAAACTTTTGCAGAAAAGAGGAAAATCCCAGGATGCAAAAAATTCCCTTACTAGCCTCAGTAAGAAACTGAGATGCCTCATAAAATCCTCCAAAGCTAGTTATGAAAATAAAATTGCCAAAGATTCCAAAGACAACCACAAAGCATTCTATAACTATGTCAAGAATCTAAATGGCAATGCTCAGATCTGCTCTGAGCTAAAACAGAATGGCATTAAATATACTGATCCAAAGGATATTGCCAATATCCTGGCAGATCGATTCAGTGCCAACTTCACCCCCCTCTCACCCCCTAAATGGCCCATCTCAATACCGGAAGATTGTCAAATTCCAGTAATAATGGCCACACAGGTACAAAATGCACTCTCTAAAGTCAAGAATACAGCATCCATGGGACCAGATGACATCCCGGGCTGTGTACTACATGAACTGCAATATGAACTGGCACCTCACCTAAGTGTCATGTTTAATCATAGCCTCACCTCAGGTTTCGTGCCCACTGAGTGGCGCAGAGCTACAGTTATCCCAATCCACAAGGGGGGATCCACCTTGTATCCCGGAAACTACCGTCCCATCAGTCTGACAAGCCTTATCTGCAAGGCCATGGAGCGTATTATCATGGAACTTATAAACAAAGACATTGGCAACCTTCAAACACTGGACCCCACCCAGTTTGGGTTTGTGAAGGGCTGATCTTGTCTCCTGAACCTGATTGACTTCTTTGAATCAGTCTCCAGAGCCATGGACAAGGGTAAGGTGGTCCACACAGCCTATCTAGACCTTGCCAAGGCCTTTGACACCATCCCCACTCTGGAATCATAGATAAACTTACTAAGTTGGGCATTAATCCCTATGTCACCCGATGGGTTGCTAAATGGCTTACTGATAGAACCCACACTGTAAAAGTAGCCGACTCCAAATCCAGCTCCAGACAAGTGACAAGTGGAGTACCTCAGGGTTCAGTCCTGGGGCGCTCTTGTTTGGCATCTATTTCTCTGAAGTACAGGTCAACACTAAGGGACTCTGGCTAACAAAGTTTGCAGATGACTGCAAACTGGGAGCCATTATTGAATCCCAAATGATGTGGATACTCTACAAAGGGCCTTACAGAAACAGATGCTTGGTGCCAGAGCCATGGGCTCAAGCTCAATGCCAAGAAATGTATTGTTATCCCCTTTGGGAAAAACATGTATCCATGAATTACCATATAGGTGGCAGTACACTAAACACAGAAAGTGTGATAAGAGACTTAGGGACACAGGTGGACAGTGGTCTCACCTTCGATAACCACATCGCCACAACAGTCAGGAAATCCTTCTATGTGGCACACCTCATCACGAAGGGCTTTTCATCCAGAAAGAAGGAGGTCATTGTCCCACTGTACTCATCCCTCATTAGACCCATTATAGAATACAACGCCCCATTTGGTATGTACCTCTCAAGACATCTGCAACAACTGGAAAGGTCTCAGAAATACCTCACTAAAAGAATCACAGGCCTAAAGCAGATGCCCTACACTGACCACCTTAAAAAACTTCAGCTATACTCTGTCGCATATCGTCTACTCAGAGGCGATCTCTGCTTAACATACAAGGCCATGTCAAACCCAAAGCTGTTGGACATGCTACACTTAAAGAAATCCCAATCCCTCAGAGCTACACGCTCCAGGGATCTAAACCTTGTCATCACAATAAACAAAACATGCTGGAGGGATAGGTTCCTGACCCAGAGACTCCCCAGACTCTGGAATAGATTGCCCATACATGTCAAGCAGAGTGCCTCTTTGGACCTCTTCAATAGGAACCTTGACAATTGGATGGGAGAAAGGAAATTCACCCCAGGGATCACGTCAGTTGCCCTGCTAGACAGGGGTCCAGGAAAGTAAATAATGTGGGAAGAAATAGCCAGGGAATTGTTATGGCTAGGCTTGTATAGGCCCTAGGGCTGATAGCCTAGTACCAACCTATGAACCTATAAGATATGTTGTATCTGTTTAGATATTAATATATCTGCACACACATACATCTAGATGTTGGTATACATTCTCTGTACTATTTGCATGACTGGACTGGATGATATGTTTCTGAAAACAGTGAATTACTTTGTGTCTGTCATGGCTTAGTGGTAAATCCCATTGTCTATGTTGTGCAGGGTCCTTGGTTCGAGCCCTGCAGGAGCTGTTTCTTTTGTTGGTGGTGCAGAACACCAGCGGAAGGATAATGAGTGATTAAGGTACTTTAAAGCAGTTGTGTGCGGGTTTGCACAAAGCTAAGCACTGCTAACCTCTGGTTGCAGATTCTAACACTCAGAAAGCTTCTACTTTGCTTATTCTGTGTAGGTAATGCTTACTCCCATGCAAACGCACTTAAACACACTTAGTAGTGCTTATATATGCTTACTACTGCTTACTTGTGCTTAAACCTACTTACTAGTGCCTTATTCTGTTTGACACTAATACGTCACATGTGCATATCTTGCGGGACTCCAGTTCATATATTTCAACTATTTTGTGGGTATTGCAACAAAAATATTGTTTATAACGTGCTTTGCCATGTAAAATAAATTGTGCTGCAGTGGGACCTGAGCCGGGAATGGCTGCTCATTGGTCGGATGCTCTACCCACTAAACTATTGCTGTTCTGCTTCATTTGCATATTTCTACCATATTTTAACACCCATGTTTCCTTCCCCTGGCCCCCGAGCTCCACGTGCACAGTATCCATCCATTCCCCAGTTGCTAGTCCAGCCATACCACACCTCCACACATTTCTCTCTCTGCATGTGTCGGTACTCCTCCATTATACTGTCTCGACCCAAGCTTCAGCAGGCTCTTCATCCATTTAGTCCACGTACATTCGAGCCTTCCCTTGATCCTCCTACATAGGTGGAAACACCTATGTGACCCACAAGGTTTGGTTCGTCCTGCCAGGGATGGACCTGTTGTTGTGTCATGGGTAGACTTTGCTGGTCTACACTGTTTCTCCCACTGGTAGCATCCTGCCAGGGGTTCAAGAAGCAACAGTTTGCTCACACACTGGGCCAGCCTCATCTGCCAGTTCTGCGGAACCAATGCCCCAGGTGTGACATTCTGTGCATGAAGCATGCCCACAAGCCCCCATGGTGTGCACCGTTATTCATACTTCTCTTCAGTATTATGCAAGACTACTGTTCTCACAGTATATTTGGACAGGCACTGTTCATTGATACACATAGACTGTTCAGAATATTGTGACTGAGAGCTTTGCACATGTTTGCTGGCATTAATCTACACACCTACATATATTTCCTATACTGTTGAATGAATGTGCTAGATGATATGTTTGTGATAACAGTAGCTGAATGTGTATCTAACATGCCTTAGTGGTAACTCACTTAGACTATAGTGTGCAGGGTGGGGGGGGGGTTGGAACCTGGGGGTGCAGATTATATGGTAATGAGCACGATGGGAGCTGTTGGCTACAGAGGGCCTAAGGCACTGTAGAGGGAGTGTAGGCAGGTATGTGCTGGTGTGGGCAAGGCTTAGATCTGCTGACATCTGGTTATGGCATCTTACACTAGGTTGGCCTCCACATTGCTTAACTGGTGTGGGCTTTGCTTACTGCTGCCCAAACAAGCATAATCCCGCTTGCTGCAGCATACCCCCGTGCTGCTTCATGTATGTAGTTCACATTTGTTGTCCGAGACAATCCGACTGGATTTTTCTCCATTGTCAGGGGTGGTCTGGGGAGTGAAGCTCCACAGTAATCCCCAGCTACACATTATTGAGGTGTACACATTCATAGAGAGTAACAGACATAACAAAGCTATGTACCACATTCTTCATGCTTAGTTCACATTAACATGTCGGTATTATACATGCTTAGGTCAGGTTTACATGTCAGATATGACTGTTGACATAGGTCAGTTTAAGGTGAACTGAGATTCCAGTTTAACAGTTCTGGATAGGTTAAACTCAGGTATTCAGGTTAGGTTTAGTTATGCCATACCTGTGTGTTAGAGTAGAAGTGAATAGTGAAGGAATAGGTAAGTCGGTAGAGGGAGGGACATTGTAACTGTATAGTAGGCCGTTGGAATGATTGGTGGTGGAGCAATAGGGAAGGTATGCAGGATGTTGGGAGTTGTATGCGGACAGGACAGGACAGTAGGTGTTGGTTTCACTAGTTGGTGTAAGGGTAGAGAGTGTTAGTTGGGGGGGATTCACCAGGTGGTGAGCATGTGCTGCTCCAAGTGTGCTTGAGGTGTTCCTTCATGTGTTATTTACATGTGTCATGTGGGACAGCTGAGGTCATACACTTGGGTAGGGGGTTCCAGATTCTGCCAATATAGTTGGGGAAGAGGGTGTCACCTACCTGTGACTGTGAACAGTAATAGTAATGAAACAGGGGTCAATAGGTACGTGGTGTTAATGGGGCACACAGAGGGGCAGATAGTAGGGGAAATGTCCAGGGATGTGCAGGTAGGCTGACGGGAAGGTCCACAGGTGGCCATTTCTTCTCCAGCAACAGCTGTGTATATACACTGCATTTGGAGGTAGGTTTGGACACTCACATCCCTGGGTGGGGGGTGGGGACAACAATAATACCTTGTGATGACAGTTAGTTTGGCTTACATGCCTACAGCGGGTTGTTGCGACCATGTATTCTTTGCTGTTATTTAGTGGGATTTGCAACAATACAAATGGTTATACCATACTTTGCCATGTAAAATAGACTGTGCTGCACTGGGACTCATAGCGGGAGTGGCTGCTCATTGGGTGGCGGCTCTGCCCAATGAACACTACTGCTTACATCCCTGGGGCGGTCTAAATAGAAGCACTCCAGCCAACACCTGCACGCCTAATCCCATAATTACATACCCATAGTTCCCCCACCCACACCTCCTCTACAGCACTCATCCTTACTCTGGGTGCAGGTCGGGTCTAAACACACCACTACACACTGCCCACTCCCACTTCAGGGGACCCATCTCGTACGTTGTCTCAACCTATGGGTCATCAGGCTTTCCCACCCTTGTAGCTCAGGTACGTACACGCCCTGCCTTGAAACGTCATCGCATGGGCGTCCTCCTATAACAAGACAATTTTGGGGGTGTCCCGCAAGGGACGCTCCTGGCTCTGTTCCAAGAGTACACTTAGAGGGTCCACTGTGTCCCCCCTCTGGTTCTATCCTGCCTGTGGTCTGGGGAGCAGTGGATTGTTTACATTGTTTGTGTGTTTATTAGTATGTTTCCCCTGCCTGGCTGGGGGGAGTTAATGCTATGTGTTACATGTTTGTTGATTGGGCCCCTCACCTCCATTATCATGGCCTGTGAACATATGTCATTCTTAAGTGCTGTATCATATCATAGCTATATATATGTGTATATCTACACACACACACACACACACACACACACACACACACATATATATATATATATATATATATATATATATATATATATATATATATATATATATATATATATATATATATATATATATATATATATATATATATATATATATATATATATATATATATATATAAATATATATATATAAATAGATATATATAAAACAATATGTGGATGTATGGGTGTCTGCATACGTATATATCTATATGGGGCTATTTATATATATATATATATATATATATATATATATGTATGTATACATTTTTACTACAGAGAGGGAGAGGTATATATCTATTTAGTTATGGGTATATATACAAACACACATACCTCTACATATTTAGCTACATATCCTGTAATGTTGACTGGTATTGCTCAATACTGCGTTTTGTGTGCATACTGGCCAACCTTGTGTGCCATGTATGCTTTGTGATACCTACAACTAAATCCGTTAGTGTACACAGAGTCAAATGTGAACTCTATTGTTAGTACCAGGAATACATTCATCCCATGTGGGACAAACAACCCGAACACTGGGTATTCAACCTTCGTCTACACCCAGGGTTACATAGGTACCCATGGCTATGTGCATGGACTGAGGCATGTGCCACACCTAGGATACTTGGGTCGGGACATCATACGGGACGGGTCCTGAGGAAGGTGGGGGGGTGGGAGGGCAATGTGCGGTGGTGTGGTAGCTACGGGCTGGTAACCAGGGTAGAGATGGTGGCTGCACGTGTTCTACAGGTGGGGGGAAGCAGAACTGTGTTATGCATGTATGGGTTGGGGATGGCCTGAGTTGGATGGGCCTGTACTGCTCAGCTCGCCTATTGGGTGGGGGAGAGGGGTTTGTGATGTCAACATGTGAAACTTAACAGAGGGCTAATTTAATTCCCTAGTTCAATGACAGACGTACAATACAATGAGCTTGGTAGTGTATTGCAGGGCGGACGTGATTTGCTCGGTGGTGGGTATGCAAATTTGTACGTGACGTATACTGCTTGGGACCTCTCAGGCCCATTAACAGTGCATGTGGACATATACATTTCTGTTCATCTACCATTGGTATCTACAGATGACTGGCTATATATACCACTCCGTATATACCTATGGAGACATATATTTGCATACATATATGTAACTTGATGTGTATATGTGGACATATTGATGTTGACATATATATATGTGTAGTTGGCATTTGCATGTATATCTGTTCATATATTTGTGTGTGTATATATATATATATATATATATATATATATATATATATATATATATATATATATGTATATATCTCTGGATATTTCTTATATATATATATATATATATATATATATATATATATATATATATATATATGTATATATATATATATATATATATATATATATATATATATATATATATATATATATATATATATATATATATATATATATATGTATGACTACATCTATAGATATGCTGCATCCAATTAGATAGTAATATATTTGCACACACACGTCCATCTAGCTGTAGGTATACATTCTCTGTACTGTTCCATGACTGGGCTGGGGTTATGTTTCTGACAACATACGATTTCTGCATATCTGGCATGGCTTAGTGGTAAGTAATTTTTTGTACGGTGTGCATGGTCCTGGGTTCCGGCCTTGCAGAAGCTGTTTGTTTTGGGCAGAACACCGGACGTTGGATACGGTGCGCTTAAGGCACTTTCAAGCGGTTGTAAGCAGTTTTGCCTGGAGGTAAGCACTGCTGACTTCCGGTCACAGTGTCTTACACCCAGTTAGTGTCAGCAGTGCTTAACCCCATGCAAATGCACTTGCACATGCTTAGTAGTGCTTTCATATGCTTACTACTGCTTATCTGTGCTTACACCTGCTTACTGCTGGCTCTTCACATGTCCATTTCCTCCAGTACTCCTGTACATAAAGTTTATGTTATTTAGTGGGTTTTGCATTACAAATATTGCTTATACCATGCTTTGCCATGTAACATAGACTATGCTGTGCTGGAACTCAAACTGGGAATGCCTGCTCGTTAGGTGAACACTCTGCCCACTACACTACTGCTGACATGCTTCATTTGCATATATCATCCTTGTTATCCTCTTCAGCCTTTTAGGTTGCTTTCACCGTGGCTGAGCAATGGGCACACACATTCACCTACTCTTAGCTGTAATCAGAGCTTTAAACAACAACTTTGGGGGTTTCTTCTTTTCATCTTTATGTCTTGTTGCTGTTGAACGCATGGGGACTATTGGTGGGGATATGTGGGTACCTATGAGTGGTATCGCTCATTTATTTCCACTTTATGCTGTTCAACATTGCGGGGCATGTTTCATCTGTGGGCTCTGCTCTCAGACACGCCCCCTGCAGTCATACAGGCTCCGTGTAAGCCGGGGGGATCGGGTGGCACGCCTTCATTACTATGCATAGCTCTCTGCCGTCCTGCTCCTAGGTGTCTGCTTCCATGCATGACTAGACTAGTCCTGCATGGACGATTAGTAAATCCAGGAGCATTATTTTTCATGTGATATGGCAATTTATAAACATTTATTTTATTTTTCATTGTTTACTAGGGTAGTACACTGATCACAAATGACCATTTTTCAGGTAAAGCCTCGATAAAATAAATCACAAAAAAGCAAAGCGAAACAGAAAGGCAGTAAGCTATACATATCTAAAACAGAACAGAAAGTATCAACATATAACAAAAACTGTAGAGTAGCAATTAATTGATGTAGCAACAATTATGAGAGAAATGTGCATTTTGCATAATAGAGGAAATGCAGTGGGAAAATGCAGTCAGGGCGGGGGAGGGGAGCAGAGGTAGAGGGGTCAGTGTAAAGAGATGTTAGTAGCTGAAAGAGAGTGAGTAAGGTTAGAAGCTTTGAGGTCCTTAGGTGATATGGCCTGCTGTATAGAAAGTACATTGATTTAGTCTGAAGGAATTCTTTAATGTCACTCTGAAGATGAGGAAGGGGGATTGTAGTTCCTTTATCTAGGGAGGATTGCCATAGTTTGGCTGCAAGGATGGAAGAAGAGTGATTGGTGGAGTGCATCTTGTTTTCTTAGGGCTACAATGGGGAGGGGGTTTAGGAGAGGCACCTGAGGTTGTAGAGTATGTTTGTGTTTGGTATGAGGTTTGGCTGTAAGTGATGGGAATATGTTAGACGAAAGAAGTTTATGATGAATGCCCCTAGTAGCAATTCTCCTCTGTGCTGCACTGGGACTCACTAGTCTTATGTCAGAGTGAGGCAATGAGTGTATGAGAGGGTGAGTTAGTGATGAAGTGATGGATTTTGTTTTTGATAGCTGATAGGGTGAAAGAATTTTTTCTTAGAGGCTAAGGCTATTTTGGGCAGTCCATATTCAATCTAGGCCAGAATGTCTTCTTTGCCTATAGCTTCCTTGGCTGGCTTGAATAACTAGGCTGAGATTTTTCCATATACCAACTACATGGACTGCCATGTCTAGTGCATGCTAAAGGTATGTCACACAGCAATGCAGCTAGAGGGTTTGATCAGCATCAGACTGAATGCCAATGGTTCTGGTTGTATTGGTCTCATGTCATATGCTATCCTGCTCTGAGATCCTTCCATGCAAGGATGATAGATTAGCCTAAAGATAACATTACTGCATGGAGAATTTTCTTTAGCAGACAGTCTTTGTCTTTAAGAACTTCAGGTTTCAGCTTCGTCTTGGGATTTCATTGTGTACTACCTGAGAGTTGAGCAGACAGATAACTCTGAATTGCTGCAGGCCTGGTCAAAAACTGGAGCTTAGACCCTACTGTATGTTGGGAGCAGTCACGAGGGACTTATGAACCTGTGGAAGAATGAAGAATAGCAGTCTCTACTTTTCTCACATGATGACACTGGATGTTTAATTCATTAAAGCCTATTGACACCTCCCGGCCTTTTTGTAGTAACATCCTACTGATTCCCAAAGACATGTAATATTGCCTATTCATATTTACATTAATTCCAAAAACATGCTGTATACTAGTTATTGAAATTGTTTATCTTTTCATCTTAAAGGCAATGTGATGGACAATGCAACTGCACTAATATCTGTCTTCTATCTATTGCAAGTAGAGAGATATGAATTGTTGTTCATATAATGTTTATTTATAGTGTCATAAATTTTATATTTCTCTAAATATCTCAAAAACCAAGGGGCACAGATAGAACTGCATAGCCCCATGTGAATGCTCTCAGTTTCATGAACAAACTGCCAGTAGTAGTATGTATGCAATTTGAAAAGTTGCTGAGATATTGTAAGGTTTTTTTACAAGATATTACAATTTTAACAGCTGATGTGTTTACTGTGATGGGTCTATATTAGTTCTGAGAAAAATTAATTCCTCTAATACATTTTCAGTGAACACCAACAGCCAAAATTCACTTCAGTGAACCATAGCATTTTTCCCATGATTTGCAGACACTTGGCAAAAAACTCAATTTTGCCCTTATACCCACCCACTGTAGTGTGACCTCAGGGTTGATACACATATATATATATATATATATATATATATATATATATATATATATATATATATATATATATATATATATATATATATATATATATATATATATATATATATATATATATATATATATATATTTATATGTATATATATATATATATATATATATATACTTAGGGGGGTGGGTTGCAAAGCCCCTTACTTGGGTGGATTTTATTTAGTGTGTTGTGTGTTCCAGATGGTTGGTGGTCAAGTGTTTGTGAACCATGGGAAAAATTCCACAGTTCCCAGAAATTAATTTTGGTGGCTGGTGTTTGCTGAAGATGTATTTGATGAATACGTCTTTCACATAATTAATACAGACCCACTGTGACTTATAAAATCCAGTTTAAGACATAGGACCTAAAAAATACTACCACTGTAAGCTTGTGCTGAAGAGTTTACTGTTTACACTTCTTTAGTCACTCATGTCATTTCAGAGACATGAATGTTTGTTTAAAATATTAGGACATAAATTGATTTCATTAAAAAGTTTAGTCTCCACCCACTGGAAGTAATAGACTATACTTGCAGAACTCCATTGCAGAGAATACATTAATGACATCAGGTAAGGGGATACAGATACTAAGCTGCCATACTACATGGCTGCTATTTATCAACATTTAGGAGGGTAGGTGGTATTCTGACTACCAACATAAATAATGAGAGAATGAATACTGCTGTCAAAATTAAGTATATGTTTTTTATACAGACTTAACCATATTCAAGACTAAATACCCATTGACAGGATAAGCTAAGATACAAATCATAGCAGCAGTTGAGTAAAACAGCAGTAGCTGCCAAGAGAAAATAATGAAACAAGGCTTAATAAGGTAGAGAAATGCTGGTGTATTACACATATTTTTGCTGTATTCATGAATGTGTTCTTGCATTTTATAGGGAACTAATAACAACGTTTCTATCCTTTTCTTTTGCAATATAACTATTTGATGCCATGTCTTCTGTGATAAATACTGAATCTTAAATATAGCAGCTGTTGTTTAACTATTATAACTGTTTCATAAATGTGTTATAAATACAGTATAAAATGGGATAAAAAGCTAGCAACCCCACATGGGAATAAATACAATTGTGATAATGATATTTGTCATTGGGATTATAATATTTATTCATGTGCTCTTCACATAACCCAGGTAACCAGGTAGAGAAGATAGAATGTTCCGAGATGTCTGACAGTTGATCAATAAATTAATCAACATCCACCGTTTGCATAAAGGAATACCAAAAATCAGCATTCAGTGACATTGAACACACAGAACAATACATGCAGAAATGTCAAAAACTACATTCATTAGAGACCAGATCATGCTGAGGTTAGAACACAACTGTGGAAATTTCTTGGTAAGCTGAAGAAATTTGAGTGAAAATGTTTATGATGAGCACAAAGATTTCATTAAAAAATGTTATTTTTGTGAGGTATCTTTTCTCTTATTGCAACGTTTTGTAATAAAAAATGACCCAGATGATATAATACATATACATCTACTGCATATATTAATGTGTATGTGACATGGGCCATCCAAGATGACAGTTTTACTAGTCACAACTCACATTTTGAATTTTACATTCATTTAGTTTCTTCAGGTAAAAATGACCAAACTGGTTGCACAGACATATATGACGGAAAATATAAAAATCCATCAGCTGTAATGATATAAATGCAAATTATGTATACAAGTGAATCAGCTGTGCCCATGGTAGGTAATTTATGGGGATTCACATAGATATAATAAAGAATAAAAAACCTGCAGGCAATGGAAATATCAACTCCCAATCAAAGAAATGTTGACCATTTTTAGAAGAGAAGTTAATAATTTGAGAAATAAGTCTCAACATTATGGGCTTTCAAATCAGACTTCCCAAAAACTGAGGGATGATGCTTATTTTTGGAATTCTTTAACACGGAATGAATAAAGCTGACATTGCTGTCAATTACACTACATGTAAAACTGCCACAACAATTCTAATCAAGATTAGCAGTGGAACATTGGATTTAAGGTTCCAAAGGAAGTGAAGCCTGTTAATGTTTCTAACTTATTTTCTCCCTGGAGATCATAAAGATTGTTCTTAAGAAATATTTTAAGTTTTAGAGATTTTGAAAAGATAAGGCACAAACAGGACTGTTTTCAATGGGTAGGAGCACTATAAACTTGGTAACTTCTTCATAAGATTGTGGGCATCTTGTCCCGAATTTTGATAAAAGAAAAGAAGAAATTAACCAAAAGTGATACAAGTTGCTCACATTTGATCTAACAGTCTGGGAACAGTGATGCTTCTTTTCTGCAGAATATTTGAAATATATAGAAGGGGAAAAATCTTAATCAGCTTGAATATTGAGAAAACAGTAGGGACATTAAGAATTTTATATCCACCCTTCACCTTTGAGTTAAATGTTCTATGAACTTGCTCTAGGGCTTTTCTTATTCTATATAAGAGAAAAATTCACTTTCTGCTACTTTCAGAATAGGAGACAGCCAGTTATTACAAAACAAAATATATTTGGAAAGATATATTAATAATACATACTCTCTCTACAAAGTTACATTTGAATTTATTCCAGCTTTCCAGATCAGAATTAATCTTACTGATGATTTTGTTTAGTTTTGTTTAAATATATATAAATGTATCCATCTAGTTTGTACTTAAATCCAAGATATTTGAGTTTGTTCAATGAATTATTTATACTGTCTACATATGGCTAATTTAGAATCTTGTTTTTGTTACTTATAAGGAAGATAACTGAGTTATCAAGGTTTAGTTGCTAGTTTGATGCGTTGCTATATTCATCCACAACCTTTTGCAGCTGTGGATTGTATGTTGCTGGTTTTTGAAAATAGAAAAAAAAATGTCACCAATGAACAAAGAAATATTTGCACGAGTTAAAAACATTGATCCTTAACAGTAAGTGATTCTGATCAATGCTGCTAAACAAGGGTTTAAGGGATAAAATCCATACATGGAGGGACAGGGGATCCCGTGCCCATTGCCTGTAGAGGTATTGATTTTTGAAGAAATATTAGTATTAAAGGCATTGCAGTTATTAACCAAGTTATAGGATAATCCGCTAGCTTGAATACAAGTTTTAGGTAACCAAAAATTGTTGAGTACTTTGAATAAAAAAAGAGCATGAACTTATGCAACAACCTTTACTTGTATCTAATATAAATGCAACTTGCTGATTAACAGGCAGGCACTATAATACAACAATAATTCAAACATAATATTATTACTTGATATCTGATGAGATTCTGTGAAACCTGACTACATTGCTTACATGATTTTGTTTACCACCAGACAAATCATATGAGCCAGAATCATTGAGTATGTTATAAAGCAGGATTAATCAGAGAACTGTGTTTGTAGTTTTTATTCATAGTGGATCCACATTTGATTTGAAAATAAAAATTTCTAGATTAATTCATGCATATATTACTAATGCCGTTGCATTTAAATATGGTTATGCATCTTTAATAGAATGATACAAATGTGCAATTTCAATTTTGTACTGAAAGTAACATCAGAAACATTGTGACTAAATCATCAAACTTCATAATATAGCAGTTAGGAACTGAATTCATAGAAAAGTTAAAATAATTATTAATGGCATTGGAATAAAAAGCAGGTTTGTTCTTACATATATTTATTTGGTTCATCAGCTAAATGTTATTTGTTCTCATTTTTTGATGTTTTTCTAACAGAACAACAGAGTCCTGTAGAAAAAAGTTCCAGTCCAGTGATTGAAATTATAATTGGTATTTGTTCATGTTTTATAGAGTCATAGTTTAGAAGTTTACACTAAATATGTTTAGGTCCAAATGGGCCATGTCAAAACACAGACTCTGGATTAGGTGAATAAAAAAGGTACTTACCCAACAGTTTAAAGCAGTCTTAAACATTCCCATCTAGGTACTCATCTAATAAGAAGTGGCAATTTATTCCACATTTTAATGACTGCTTCAGGTACAAAGTTTTTCTTTCATCTTACAGAAGGACATTTATCTATAGTATAGGTGAAATTACTTCCTCATGAGAAATTCTCAGTCTGTAATACCTCCACTCCTAATAGAATTATCAATTCTGAATCAAATAATGCACTGAATCTTAAACAAATCTTACCCAAACTGAATAGAATTTAAAAAAAAATCAAGATATTCTGGATAGACCATATTTTTACTGTTTGTAATCCCTTTTGTAAACATGTCAAAGCAGACACAAAGCAAATATATATTATACTCAAAAGCTGGTCTGCTATATGAGGTAATATGGTCAACATGGCTTAAAATATTTATTGTTATATATCCTTAATGTTTTGATTTTACTTATAATTAGAGTAGTCTTAAAAGTCCTAGTACTATTTATCTGAGTACTTCACCCCCCTTCTATGTATTTTGTTACTTTATTCAAATTTAGCCTCTGTTATTAATAGGATGACCTGTTTTTGTTGGACCAAAAACTTAGGACTGCATTCATTCTAATTTATATTTAAACCATTATTCAAAGAAAAATGGTCAGACATGTCAAAAAGTATTAAATGAAATACAATATTCCTTGACTTGATATATAGGCCTCATCACTGATGTTATCAACATATGCAGACATCAAATATTTTCGGGATATTGGTAATGTGAAAAATACAAAATAATAGAAAATTGTGCTTTATACTTATCTGTTGAGTGATCCTGTCCTGATTGCAGTCTGGCTGGAAAAGTGCCACTGCGTTTTTATTCTTTTTTGTCTTCCATCTTGCCCATAAGCAAATAAGACTATATAATGAAAAAAGAAAAAAAGACATTAGACGTGCACAGCATGTAATGATAAACGAAGAAAAAAGGCAACATATATGCATGATATAACAACATGCATACACATTATAGACATTTACATTTCTGGTATGATATAGAATACATTTTTCTGTTATGTGTATTCATTTTTTATTCCAGTGAGGGGAAAATAAAGATTAGGAAGTTAGAGGTCTGGTTTTAATTTTCAATTATATATTTAATGGATTATAAATGAGAACTAAATGAATGAAAATAAAGATATATAAAATAGATTATGATAGTGATAATTTCTGCATATCACCCATTAAGACAAGTATAAGGCTAAGAGTCAGTAGGTAGATTTTTTAGCCTTTGATGAAACATTTGATTTGTTTGAACTTTAATCTGTAATGGAATGGAATTCAATAATTTGGATGTATGTACAGCATATTTTGAGATACCAAAGAGATTATATTATTAGAGTGCTGTGATTAGATGAAAGTCTTATGGTCTGCTCTGCTGTTGGGTTGATTTTGGTAATGACTGATCTTATAGCAGATCATATGCAGTAGCTAGAGTAACCTCAGAGGTCTCTTAAGGCCCTTTCAGTCTTCTCAGTCTTCTATAGCTTGCTAAGGGGTGGTGATCTAAGTCTGGCTTAGAAGGCATCCGCAAATTCCACACTTATACATTTCCTATATACTAAGGTCCTCAAACTAAGGTCTAGGAACCTGAATTTTGTTTATGACTTGGGCAAACATGATGGAGATACAGGTATGTGTCCTAGAGACTGCCCCCCTATGCAACCGATGTTCCATCCATGTGAAGATGAGTTTGTCTATTACCCAATTTAAATGCAACCTAGACCAGTGAATGTGGAATAGGAAATTTACACTGGGCCTGGCACCTATGTCCCTTATGGATTTGGGTATCTTATAAATGCTTGGCCCTCAATGCCCTATTTGGATGCTGGGCATCATTATTCTTTTGGGAAATCTTGGCTAGGCTTGGAAAGGCCCCCTGGTCATTAGCCAAGTAACAATCTATGAATACATGAATATGTGTATATGCATAGTTCAATATGTTAAACAGTTGAAGCCACTGGAGATTTAATTGAGCTGAACAGTGGTAGAAACTGTATGGCTAAACTGCCACAAATTCTAGTAATTTATTGTATCATTGTTCTAGTTTATATCGTTTTTGAAGATATGTTACTCTAGTAGAGACAGAAAACAGCCTGAGTAGGCCACTGAGTATTCTTTGGACTTGGGTATTAGTAAAGAATAATTATGTATAACATCTTTAGTTTTTAATTAGTTTTTGAAATTGCAGAGTTGAAAATGTTCTTCAAATTTAATGAGATTCTCTCTTATGACCCCACTTGGTTTTGTTTATGCAACTTAGCCAATGGTAATTTTATTTACTGACAATATGTTTAACTTCAATGTGTTTCTGGTGGATATGTTCACACTAAATAGCATAACTGTTATTTTTTGCAATTTAATATTAACTTTGTTTCTGTCCATTAAGTTTAATGCTTGAAATATGAGATTTGTGTATATGTTGTTCAGTACTAGAGTTAACAAAGGATCTGAAAGTTGAATCATCAGAATATTGTACAAGAGTTCCCAGTCCTACAGTTTTATATATGTCATTGATAGATATATATTGTACAAAAGTGGACATGGAAAAGACTGCTGAGGGGCTCTTATTTCATTTGGAATGAAGGATGACTAAAGTCCTTTCATTGTAACTGCATAAAATCATTCAGAATTATAACATCTGTACCATTTGACTGTAGTGTTGACAATGTCATGGGAGACTGCATCAAAGGCTGTTGAGAGATCTAGAAAACTGGCACAACATTGCTTGAAAAAATAAGTGTGTGTGAGTTCTATTTAAGAAAGAACTGTATATATTCTGTGATTAGCATGGAAGCTATGCTGAGTATGTGTTATGTGATTTTGAATATGTCCTTTGACTGCTTATGGAATGTGCAGTCAACCAACTCTGATGGAATATTGTTAGAGCTGTGGTTTGATAATAATAAGCTAGACAGAAGTTGTGAAAAAAATCAAGGCCTGCTCTTTATACATTACCAAAATCTTTAGTTTGAATAATAAAAGTTTTGCTGTATGTAATGGATTTAAATAATTTCCTGTGATAACAATGAGTGACAATATCCTGTTCAAACTATAAGTGAAATTTACTATCTAATTTGTGAGTGTATTCATTCTGCTAATTAGTCAGAATTGCTTTTTATTATTTCAGAAAGAGCCTTTACTGATAAATTGTCCCTGTACTGTTGCTTTAAATGATGATCATATATCATACAGAATTAAGTCATATTGTTTTCTAACAAAAATGCATTAATAATACTACTTTTTTAAAAAATCTTTTTATTAACAATCTTTAATAATGCAATACAAAATGGTGACATACAATTAACAATCAAAACAATGAAAGAAATATAGACTTATAACTATTTACAGATGCACCTTATGTCCATCAAAATAGACAAGTTAACTGAGATTAAGCTAGGAGGATATCAAAGTATCCCAATATTCAGTAAAGTGTGTACTAAGTCTTTGGGTGGATTTCAGAAATGTGTGGGCAAGTAAGAGTTTGGTAGTTGTTTAAATCCACCTCAAGTGAGTAAATATCTATCCTTCCAGTTAAGGGTGATATAATGTTTGACAAGGGAAAAGAGTATTATTAAAATATGAGTCTGAAATTTGGATAATCCTGTAGAGGGGATATGTAATATTGTGAATTTCCAAGACAAAGTCATTTTTTATATCCTTTTTTTCCAATTTTACCTTAAGGGAGCACCAGAGTCTATAAGAGCATTTGCAGCTCCAAAAATATGGAGCAGGTAAGCATTGTGATTGCTACAATGGGGACAGAGGGGAGAAAAGGAGTGATAGATTTTATAAAGTATGGCAAGGATGAGGTATGCATTGTTTAAGATAATAAATTGGGTATAGTTAAGTTTTTTAAGGGGATTAAGTTTTAAGGAGAGTTGAATAGCTTGGGAGATTTTGTTAGAGATAATGGAGGGATCTTGGTCTTTCCAGTAGTTTGAAAACATTTGATCACTTTGGGTTCGGACAGAAAGAATATGTTTGTATGAATTAGAAATCACTTTCTTCTTACGTAAGTGGAGGTTCCATATGGATTTGCAGGCTTTAATATCATTTAGATTTAGAGAGGTATCTTCCAAGGTATTATGACAGAGTTCAAGGATTTGTCTCAAGATAATTGTATACCTTTTGGGTAGAGACATGTGTAGTCTTATTTTGGATAATGAATTATTTCTGAGAAGAAAGAGATTTGCTATAGTTAACTATCTGATAAGGGAGTATTTATCCAGGTTGATCATTTTGTTGTTCAATCTAAGGTTGGGGTTGAGGTGGAGTAGTTGCAGGGTATTAAAAGCAATGGACAGTTTTGGAGATTTGAAAATATTCTGAAGAAGAGTTATTTTATGCTTAATGGTTGATAGTAATTTGAAGTTTTTAAGATTTTCTGTATTCAGAAAGTGGAGAGCTTTGGGGTTAAAGCTAAATGTTTTGATATAGTTGTAGTAGAATTTTACTCATAGGAGACCAGATAGAAGAATTGGAAGAATAATCAGATATTGTTGCTATCTTCTTACCATTGATAATATTGTAATAAAGTTTGAAGTCATGTAGACTTAATCCACCCTTGTCTTTTGGGAGAGTAAGTCTATTATAGCTCATTCTAATTGATTTGGGGGACCATAGGAATTTGAAGAAGGATGTGTGGAGAGTATTAAAAAATGTGCTGAGAATTATTATGTTAGATACATTGAAAACATAAAGTAGACAAGGTAGAATATTCATTATGATTATAGCAGCTTTGGCGAGAAGTGGGCAGTGTAATTTTGCCCATCTGTTCAAATCTTGTTGGATGTTCGATCGTAGTTTGAAGATATTATTTGAATAGTTTTGGTTGGGGTCTTGGTGAAAGAAAATACTAAGATATTGTAGAGAATCATTCATTTTGATTTGGGGGGGCAGCTAGGTAGTCGATAAAAAGGGTTCAGGGGAAACATGGTTGATTTCTCTAATTTTAGTTTATAGCTGGAGAATTTTGAGTATTTATCTATTGAGTCTAGTATTTCTGGAAGGTCAGAATTGGGGAGGGAGTAATAGAGGTTAAAGGCATTCGCAAAGGCTGAGAGTGGAATTTTTAGCATTGAAAAGGGTGGGAATACAATGAAAGGTTTTTTTGGGTGATTAACAGAAAAAAAGATTCAATATAGAGATTAAATAGATAGGGCAACATTGGACACCCTTGTCTAGCTCCATTTTTAATGTCATTTTGAGAAAAAAGGTTGTTGATTTGTAAGATAGTGTCAGCATTGGAGTATAGGGTTTTAATGAATTGTATGAAAGCTGGAGGAAAGTTGAACCCAGGGAGAGTAGATAGGAGGAATTCTACATTCACTCTGTTAAAGGTTTTAGAGGCATCAATAGCTAGAGTATATATAGGGTTGTGTTTAGTGGTAGAAAGGGTTAAGAGGGCATCAAGGAGAAGAGTGTGGTCAAAGGTTAGTCTATTCTGAGTAAATCCTGATTGTTTAGTGGGGATAATGGTAAATACAATTGGTTTAATTCTGTTAGCTAGGATAGAAGTGTAGATGTTTATGTTGATGTTAATAAGAGCAATTGGCCTATAATTCTAAGGGTTTTTAGGATATGAATTGGATTTAGGGATGAACATCGTTTTAGAGGTTTTAAGTGTAAATCTTTTATTCCATTATGAGTAATGTAGGTAAATAGGTGGAGAAGGAAAATAGATATTTTTTGACTAAAAGCTGTGTAAAATTTTGTGGTAAAGCCATCTGAGCCTGAGGTTTTATTGGTCTTAAGCTTGTTGATAGTTTTGACAATTTCTTGTTGGGTAATGGGAGATGATAGGGTGGTTTGTTGTTCAGGGCTAAGTTTAGGGAAAGCCAGTTAGTTCAAGAAAGTTTCTATATCTGATTTATTTGAATGAAGGTTGTGGAAACTATATGAACCTCTATAGATTTGTTCAAAAATGTCAATTATATCTTGGTTTTTGTGGTAGCTCTTACCTTGGCAGGTTATCTCTGTCATACTTGGGGAGAGTTTGTTTTGGCTGATTAATCTAGCAAGGAATTTTGAGGGCAGGTGCAAACACTCATGGTAGTTTGTTAGAGTCCTTATTTCATGGAAAGATAAGTTTTTATTGTTGAGGTCCAAAATCTTTTTTCTGTACATGGATTAATTGTTTTTCAGATATAGGATTGAAAGTTGATTGAAGTTGGGTCTCAAGCTTATTAATTTTATTTTTGATACATGATTCTTGGGAGAAGTACCTTTTTTATAATAAAATGCTTTATTGATGAGAGTGCCTTTGATCAAATGTCAAAGGGTAGTTGGTTGTGTTTGCTAGATGTCAAGGCTTGGTTGAGGGTAACTTCCACTTCCTGTAGAATCTCTTTGTTGTTTAATAAGTTAGGATTAAGTGCCCAACTCTGGCCTCTATTTTTAGTAGATTAGTCTTTGGATCAATCAATATTTAGAGTAATCTTAGAGTGGTCAGAGAAGAACTTGGGTTCAGTATGAAATAGAATGTTATAATTGAGGAGGATATTAGAGACAAGGAAAAAAATACACCCTGGACCACATCTTTTGGCAGTGTGAGTAAAAAGTGAATTTATTATTTGGGTGTTGTTGGACTGACAGGTACAAGTATCAAATAAATAGAAGTCATTCTTCAGTTCCATTATGGATAAAAAAGCATGGTTGCCATGCATGGTTTTAGTGTTTGTTCTGTCAGTTAGTGGATCTTGAATAGCAATCCAATCTTCACCTAGAATATAGTAGTGGCTAGAGAAGGAGGAGAGGATTTTGTAAATAGTCATGATAAATTCATGTTGTTTAGTGCAAGGGGCATATAACTTTAATAAGAGAATAGGTTTAAGTGTGGACAGCAGAATGTTATGTAACACCATCCGCCTTCAGTATCTGTGTCATAGCTTTTGATTTCTTGGGGGAAGTTCTCTTTCACTATGACAGCTACCCCTGAGCTATTCATATTCTTGCCAGAGGCTATGATAGACATAATCCATTTTTTCTTGAGCGCAAAATTCCATTGTTCTGGTAATAAATGTGTTTCCTGTACTAGAGGAATATTCCATGAATCAATTATCCACATGGAGCTGGATTATTGTTGGTTATATTGATAAGGAGAAGGGGGGGTATGACAGTAGATACCTTAGTTTGTAGGGACATTGGGTAAGTTTCTTCCTGCAATTACCTTGTGCCTAATCACAAACCTACATAGCCCGGAAGAGATAGAGAATATAAGTGGTAGAGAGCTAACTTTATAAATATTGAGATGGTTAGTGGGCATGCAATCTCTAAGCATTGTATTTCTAATAGTATTTAATCCCACAGTTAAAAATAATGCTTACAGTGTATAGATAACATAACTTCCTAACAATTCAACTGCAAATCTCTAGCTCTTAGTGTGTTAGGTGGGGTAAGGTAGAGAGTAGAGACTGGCGATGATTATGGTGGGTCTCACATAAGGTGTAACTGGATATTTAAGTATGGCACTAAAGATGTCACGACCTATGTTGAACTGTGTGAAAGCAATTTGAGTAAAGTCTTCTATTCCATTTCTTGGAGACACTTCTCCATGTATAAAACAAGATAAACGGTATAATCTAACCATAAAGTTTCAACATGAAATTAAACTAAGAAATAGGTATAGTTGTTAACACTTCACAACTATCAGTACCTGGTAGATCATGCAAAGAAAGACTGTAAACACTTCACATATATATCAGAGAAATTACACATTTACCATCTATCCAGTTCAAATTTCCAGATAATACTAATTATACTATAGGAACCAAGTTACTAACCTTAATAATCCTACTTGTTCTCTTACTTCTGTCTTTTATAAGCTATTGGGGTTGTCTCTTCAACTGACCTATGCATTAGGATTAGACTGGGTGCTCTTTTAAAAGAATCAGTGTATTGTCAGAGAAAAATCTTAGTTCTGAGTTATAAAGTTGCTCTCATCTGATGGATTAACTCAATAACAAGTCTTATTCTTCACAAGGTTTTATGATACTCAGTAAATGTAAAATATCTGCTATGGGAAATAAAGGTGCAATTGTGACTAAATAAACCTTAAGCTCTTGCATTAAACATTGCAATATCTTCATATCTCTATTCTGGCATAAGGTGATAGTTCCATATTTATCATGTACATAGCCAAGTATTATATTCCAATCAATACTCAGTATAATGTCACAATTATTATATTGAAACTAAAACTAGAGGTTGGATTGTGCAAACATTTATACTCTGGTCACCACGAACCTGTACAATTTGCAAGGGAATACCTCTCATAACCATGATGGCTATTCCACAGCTATTAGCTGAGGTGCCTGAAGTAAATGAATGTTGTATCCAGTTGTTTTGAAAGGTGCCAAAATGAGACTCAATTATGTGAGTTTCTCCTGTTAAATAAATATCAGTATTTGTACCATATAAAATATTCAAAAATATTTCCTTTTTGTAGCCACCTGGATGCCATGAAACTGTCAGGAGGAAATTTTAAGTTCCATCATCTTCTAAGTATATTTCTTGTTTTCCTAGTGCATTTCTTATCTTTAAAGGAACTATAAATATGCTATATGACTCCACATGCAAACTCTGTATTCATAACCTAAGTGAAATTGCAAGAATGGCACTGTGCCAGAGATTAGGTCTTATTAAAGCCCTATATCAACAAATGTAAATGTCATAAAAACACTAGTGGTATAAAAAAGGCAGATAACACAACCTATTACCTGATCCTGAATTCACTTAAAATGGCTATTTGATTAAACAAAAACTCACAACCAAATTAAAATCTAGGCAATATATCAACACTTTCTAAGGTACTTTAATATTTAACATCTTGGTTTAAATGAACAAGCAAGTGAATATGTGAAATACTCACTGCCCCCTCTGAATAATGTGATTTCTTGATATAGACTATGCACAGTAATTTTACAGAATAAAGTAATGCATTTGGCTGTGCATCAATCTGGTCAATCTGTTTATCTAAGTTTACAGACTATGCCTTCAGCTGTAATAATTACTGGCCAAGATTCATGAATGCCTGCATGTCACTCAAAACCAGTTTATGTGATGGGAGAGCTGTTTCGATTCAGCAACCAGCAGTACACATTGCACCTAACACCAAAACAAGGATTAGCAACTACCCATGCTAATAAGCATATAAAGAGCTGAAATTCAAGAGAATTGTGTAATCATTCAAGGCAGAGTGATTCAGGAAACTTTAAAAATTTTAGGGGTTACTGGCATTATAAATCTGTGTCTGCAACAGGCTCTAACATAAATGGCAGCTGCTGCTGCAAGACCTACTGCGTAGGGTGTTCAGACTATGTTTGACTTACCATGGACTGCATGAAATAGAAATTATAGAGTACTACATGAAGGACAGGGATACTGTTGAAAAAATACGGAACATCTGCAATCCTCACCGGCAGACACATGGGAATTGTGGAGGACCCAGCCAAGTGGAAACTAAGTCATGTGTAGTATTATGTACACTAGCTATAAGAGCTTTTCAGAGACCCACGGGGAAACTGAATGGGTGCCACAGGCCACTGCCTCTAGAATACTCCATGAGTTTTTCAATGCAATGCTGCAACATGTTGGGGAGCATTTCTGTTTCCCACATACTCCAGAAGAAACAGATACTGCTATGCAAAATTTCTATACCATAGCATACTTTCCTGTGGTTATGGGGGACATGAACTGCACCCACATTGAAATAAAAGCTCCAACTGGTGAACTGGGAAGGAGGTACATAAACAGAAAAGACCATCTCTCTATTAACTGTCAGGTGGTCTGTAATGCAGAAGGCATCATCAATAATGTGTGTGTGCAGGTAAACCTGACATTTTCCATGACTCCCACATATGGCACACCTGTGACCTGTATCTAAGATTTTCAAGTATGGACATTCCACAAGGACATCACTAGTGGGGGATGCAGGATATAAACTGGAATACTAGCTCATGACTCCCATGAGAAACCTACACACCTCCACTGACAAGGTTACAACAATGCAAACGCACAAACTAGAAATATCATGGAGCATGTATTTGGCCTTCTCAAGTCACGTTTTCAATGTCTGCTTATATCTGGAGGTGACCCCACCATCTCTGCTAAAAGGTGACAGTCTGTGCCATCTTATATAACATAATACTCAGGAAGCAGATGCAGCAGGGAGCCCAAGAACAAGGGCCACAGTTCCCTGTTCTACAGGTAGGGCTAGCAGATATAGATGAAGGGTTAGATGTAGAACCCAGAGCTGGGAAATGAAGATGTGAAAAATATGCTACTGCACTGGCTATGAGGCAGCAAACAGCAAACTCACTTACCATGCAATTAAACCAAAAAAAGAGCTAGGCACATACAAACAGTAACAGTGATGCATGCAAACGTAACAGCCTTTACTTACCCATGTACTGGCTAACTACTGTGAGCATTAGGCATAAGGCAACCCCAGACTGCAACATTGTCAGCAGCAAAAACAAAGGCGAGTGATGAGCCTGTAATGAGCAGATAAAAGTTTTCCTTATATTTTTCTGCTGTGCATCAGTAATACCACACTATTAATCACTTACACAGAATGTCATCAGTAACCTAAATGAGTGATAGATGCAACATATATAGACCAAACCAACAAAGAAGCTTTTAAATGGAACAAATGTATTTTTCCTGCATATTTACAACCCCTACATCAAGCCAAAGCAGCCCTTTGTTAAACAAACCCAAAGGTTGTAAGGCAGTGTCACCATCATCCGCATTTGTAGTTACTTATATGATACTTATAGAATCTCACAACTATATAAGTAAAGATAAGTATTCAGCAAACAGATGAGAAGTTGCAATCTAATACTGAAAAGAAAAATAGGTATTAGGCCTCTAAAACATGCACAGCCTACTCATTACTGTGCATCAGACATAAGTAGCTCAGTCATAAATATCAATAGGGATCAGGGCAATCACAGCATCATCTCTACAAAGGGCCGAGCAAGCAATAATGCATAAGTGATGGTACTATAATATCACTACTACTAATACTATTACTACTACAAGTAAGAGCAGTACAATTAATAACACCATTGAATTTAAGCAGACTAAAACAAACTGTAATTCTTCATATCTTGATGAAAACTAGAATCTGGCGGGTCTATATTATAACAGTGAACACTTAAAATAGCGAACGCTCTATAATCGACCCCAAAAAAATGAAAACACAAAATTCTGAACAACGGAACAGTGATTTTTTTCCCCAAATCAGTTGTACTAGAACTATGCCCTGGCATTCTGGACTGGTGTGAGCCTTCCAAGGTATTGAAATAATTTCATCATTGCTGCCCCTGGCCACATGAACTACCTCTGCCAGCAGTTGTACTGCTAGTTCCATGGCTCTGGTTAGAGCTCAAAATGCTACCTGATCATGAACAATGTCTGCTGCATGAGCTCTCATCATGACTACATACATGACCATGCAGTTGTCCATGTCTGGGTGTGGGCAACTCCAAAACTGACAGAGCAGTGGAAGTAGCACTACTATGGAAGCTGGATCTGGCATGCTTACAGAATACATAAATCTTTCCAGGTAAAACATTTCTGAAAGTCAGATAAAATATGTCTAACTTTTCTTTGACATCCAACCATACACCCAATGGCATATGGCAACCACACTAGAACCTGGGAATAAGGTGATATTGGAATTCCAAATATAGATGCATATGCCATGACCTCAATTTGTAAGATCACTCTGTGCTGGTGGATGATGCATACGATTATCAGTGGCAATAATATATAAATTTATATGTAAAAATTCAGAGGGAAGACCATCTCTAATGGATTTAAATATCATGGATACTATGAACATGAAGATGTATATGAATAACCATTATACAATGACTCCCTATTACTATTAGAAAATGTGCACCTTGATTGGCCCAGCCCAACCAGCATGCCTGTTGTAAATCCCAGAATATACTAATGGAAAAAGGTCTGGTCGCCCGGACTTTTTTCCATTGGTATAAAGTGTCCCAAAACCTTTTTTTTTTACAATTAAAAAAAAAGAGAGAGAGAGAAAACTGAGCAATGGATACTTTCTTTTCTCAGTTGCTTCTGTTTCAAAGCATTGATGTACTGGGTATGCGTGGGAACACAAGTCCCATATGCATGAGCAGTACATCAAAACGAAGAAGCAGTATACCACAACCGGCAGAAGAACAGTAATCTGTCATTATGCAAAGACATTATTTAGGGAAAGTAAGTATTTTTTTCTTAAATAATGGGCAGGATTCACAAAGGCTTGCACGGAGTGTAAGAGACGTGTAAGACTCCATGCAAGCCTCGCGATCCAGGAACAGCCCGAAACTCCGTGTAAGAGACCAGCTAAAACATCTCTTACACAGACTGGGCATGGATATGCTAAATCCCTCACTTGCAGCTGAAAGGCATGCAAATGGGGTAGAGTAGCGATCCACGAAACAGAAAGCAGCCCGTGTAAGAGCCGTTTTAGCTGCAGAAATGTATTCAGTTGACAACTGAGTACGTTTCTGCAAAAATCACAATGGAGCCATGTCAGCTCCAAATAAAGGGTGCATATGTGTCAGGCAGCATGCCAATGGCCAAATATGTGGCCATTGGCAAGGTACCCTGATGCAAATATGAGAAATATTTTTTTTTCGGAAATCACCGGTGTTTAAACGCAGCGCAGCCCCGCGCAAACGGGCTGCGCTATATAAAACATAAAAATAAAGGTTATAAACCCACAAATGTGGGTTTTATGCAATACATGGATTTACAATGCAGGGACCAGCAGACCAAAAACAACATGGCCACCGTTTAGTGGTTGCTAAGGGGGGAAGCTGAGTCTAAGACATGTAACTAAGCATTAGTAGGAAATCTGATGTAAATGAGTGTTAGGATACTGAATCCCACTGTCACATAGCAAATGAGCACAGTCTGAGTAGTGTAAGAGATACATAAGGGGGAGGAATAGAGTAGGAGATAGGTGACATCACAGGGGGGAATGGTAGAAAGAAATGCAGTTCATTGGAGGTCAGTGTTACATGACAGATGTCAGACACAGATCATGGAAAGAGGAGTGCCACAAGATATGCATGGGAAAGTCAAGAAATGGAAGGTGTACACTGTTACTTACACTAAAGTTTCTTGAGCGTTCATGCGCACGTGTGCACACCATGAGGTGTGGGTAGGACAGTGTGCACACGTGTAAGGCAGACTGAGCATGTGGGAGCATGTTGGTAGACTTGTAAGACTGTTTGCGCTAGTGTGCGCGTGTGTAGAGCAGACTGAGCATGTGGGAGCCTGTTGGCAGACTTTTAACACTGTTTGCGCTGGTGTGCGCACGTTTTAACCCGCATAAGCAGATTCTGAACCGTGTAAGCATGTGTGCACGTGTGTAAGCCACTGTGAGCGTGTTTCTGCTGGTATGCACGTTGCTCCCCCCTGAGGAAACAGAAAGGAAAAAGGAAGCAACAGAATTAGTAGGAAGCTAGCAGGGAATACTGCTGGAGCTAGCAGGCAAAAACAATTAGAAGCAGGCAATTACACAGGCAGAATAGTAGCTCAGCCAAGCACTTAAAACACTGCAAACAGCAGTGCAGGATGTTTCTCTCAAGAGACACTGCAAGACAGGAGTAAGCTATTAGAAGTGAAAACTGAAAAAGCTGAACTCAGAGCAGAAATGCTAGGGGCTGCCATAGCTGTCATAAGGAGACATAGGCGACTTGCTGAGGGTGGTGACAATGCAGATGGTGCCAGACAACCCACAGTGAGGAGACGGAGAAGAGTGTACAGGTCCAGGGTCACCTACCATGGGTTACATGAGCTGGAGATAGTAGAGCACTATAGAGTGGACAGAGACCTCCTGCAGCAAATTGTCGAGCTGTGCAGGCCACGCCTCACACACAGAACCAACAGAGGGCAACCCATCCCAGTGGAAACCAAGGTATGTGTTGGCCTAAGAATACTAGCAACAGGTACCTTCCAGAGACCAACTGGTGATAAGATGGGGATATCACAGGCATCAGCCTCCAGGGTACTGCACCAATTCCTGGATGCCATGTCAGCACATGTCGGTGATCATGTATATTTCCCCAATGCCCGTGAGGTATTGACCAGCAATATGCATCTCTTCCAGCAAATAGCGGAATACCCTGAGGTAGTGGGTGCAATAGACTGCATGCACATACGCATCAAAGCACCAGCCGGTGAGCGGGGTAGGGCCTACATTAACTACAAGGGCTCCCCCTCCATCAACTGCCAGGTCATGAGTGATGCCCAGGGCATAATAATGAATGTGTGTGCTGGCTGCCCTGGGAGCTACCATGATTCCCATATCTGGCATTTGACGCAGCTGTACCAGACATTTGCCAATGGGGACATCCCACACGGACACCTAGTAGGGGATGCAGGTTATGCACTGGAGCCATGGCTGATGACACCCATCAGAAACGCACACACACCTGAACAGGAATGCCATAATGAGGCACACGCACAAACACGTAATGTAATAGAGCATGTGTTTGGGCTGCTCAAGTCACGGTTCTGGTGTCTGGACACATCTGGTGGAGCCTTGCAGTACTCACCAACTACATGTACCCAAATTGTCATGGTATGTGCTATGCTACATAATATGATCTTGTGAAAACTGCTGCAGCAGGACCAGCATAGGGCTGGGCCAAACAGCCCACCACCATTGCCAAGGCCATCACAGGCAGAACGTGACTCGGAGGAGGAACAACCTGAGCCTGCCCCAGTAGGCAGAAGGAGGCATGCCCAGTATGCCCTGGCCTTGGCGAAGAGGCAACGCATAGCACATACACTGGCTCAGTAGGAACCCTGGGAATGATACCCCTCTCTGACTCTCTCATATAATAACATGGATGCCTAAAATGACATAACCTGCTCTCAAACATGTACAGGGAGTGTAATATGTGCATCCGACAGAGACAGCCTTGCAGCACCACCTGAGGCATGAATGCCATGTGTTAAGTAATGTAACACCATGTAGTATATGCACACTTGAGGACCCAGACTAACATCCTACCCACAGCAAGCATGATGCCACAATATGATGATGGGATGATCAATTGCAATAATTGGCTGAAGTATTGCAGTTAGTCAAAGGGGATCCAATGTGTGCCAGCCTGGGATGACATGCTGAGCATGACATGATGCTCCACCTGCTAGGGTTGGCGTGCACCTATCAGTCCAGGCCTCATGGATACTGGAAAAGGCTGTCATTACCCACAGCGTGCCCTGAATAGGTAAGGCTCAAAACACAAACCCACCTCCATAGGTACCACAAGGGATAAGAACCTAGATGTAATGCTACCCAAGGCCAGAAGTCTAAACAGCAAGATGCATGCAGTGTAAACTCACCCAGTATGGAGAATGTTGATATCTGTCCTGTAACAGAAAACTGGGTCAAGGCTCTCAACAGCACCCTAACAATACCAGGTTACACCTCATACTGTGCTGTACAGCCTCAAAACATGGAACAAGCTACAAAAGGAGGGTGACTAGCAATAATTGTCATGGATAACCACACCCCCATGTTGGTACCACAACATGAAGCAGCATGGACTAGCCATGGTCAAGTAACAGTGGCTAAAACTGCTTCCCAGTTTATAGCCTGCTACAGACTACCATCATAACACCAGGAACTGCACCTGGCCTATGTTGGAATACATGAATATATCAAGCCCTCCAAACCTTGACTGAAAATACCCAGACATAGACTGGGAGCATTATACTAGCTCCAACACTGTAGGAGAAAAGTTCCTAGAATCCATAAACCAAAATGCCCAGGAACAATGTACCACTCCCACAAGAGGGGTAAGCATACTGGATGAGACCAGACCATAGAGTAATCACACTGGATATACACATCCTGACCACAGTCCCTGGCCAGAAAACCACAGTGAAAAACATGTGTAAAGCATAAGTTTCACCCCTCCAAACTGATGTGTACTCCATTAAAGGCCCTGTGCAGGTGCCAAATATGGGCCACACCTCAGAACCTGTTATACAGGCATTCCATGATCACAGCCAGGAATGCTTGGATTATGCAATCACAAATAACAGCAAGACACAATGCCATACATGCAGGCATCTGGCATGCTTGACTCCAGCCATTACCAAACTATGCAAGAGAATGAGGAAACCATGACATGATAGAGCAAACATAAAAAAGGGAAGTAATCACTGATCAGTAGTATGGCAATAACATATGTCCACACATACAATCCACTAAGGCCAGCTACAACAAGTTGAATTTGTGAATCCTGAGGCAATGTTATACCTGCCCCAAGTACACAGACAACCCTCAACTCCCCCCAAGAAATACAAATATATGTGAGAGATGCAACCATTTATCCAAACCGGAGGCTGAGCTCCCTCAACTCAGTACTGTCAAAACTAGTCAGGAGGAGAAGGTAACCACACACACCACAAACCCAGTCCCACATAGACCTATCACAACTGCAAACCAAACACAGGAAAACATTCCCGGAGGCCCTAATTACAAACCCACCACACCAACAGAGGCCTCCAAAGCAGACCCCCAAGCAACCACAACCTCCAAACATAGCACATGCAACACATAGTACACAAAGCTGGTGTGCCAAACAGTCACAGGCCAGAAGTAGAAACAACATGCCTAATACAGTTGTAATAGGTGACTCTATAGGCATACACACTGCTGTCCTGCTCACCAGACTGAACAAGGGAAAGGGTACAGTAAGCTGCCTGTAGGCTGCTACAATACGCCACATAACACAAGTACGCAGGTCACCCCAAAGCAAGTAGAAATATGATGCAGTCATTGTCCATGCTGGTGGGAATGACCTGAGATGTAACTCACTGGATTACATGAAAAGAGACATAGATGAGTTCTCTGAGTATGTACTCCAGGCCGTTATGACACTGCCCATTTGCAGCATCCTACCCTCACCAAGAATAATGCCACTGTACAAACACAGAATGATCAGCTTTAACAGGTGGCACAATTACTGCTGTCATTACAAGAGGATCTAATGTTTGTCTGCTTGGGATGTCATACATGACAAGCCATGCTGCTGCTCCAGGGATGGCTTGCACGTGTTACCTCTGGGCGTCTGGATATTGGATAAGGCTTTTGCCACCTCCATAGAGCCTTACGTAGGCAAGACTGAAAAGACTAACCCACCACCCTAGAAAACATAAGTGGTAAGAAACATAAAGGTAATGCTGACCAATGCCAGACGTGTAAACCGCAATATGCATGCTCCTGAGGCCCTCCCCAGTATGGAGAACATCGATGTCTGTGCAGTGACAGAAACCTGCTGCAAGCCTACTGACAGCACACCAGCACTACCAGGTTATACCTCATATCATGCGTTATGGCCCCAAAACCTGGACCAAAACATAAAAGGAGGGGGAGTATCCATATTCAGCACAGACACCCATACATCCAGGTAACTGACAATGCACGAAACATTGGAGACCACCCATGTGCACCTAACCATAGGAAAACTGTTGTACAGTCTGTAGCATGCTACAGACCACACTCTCACACACTGGAACCCCACCCAGATGTCCTGAAGACACTGGACAGTATGAATGTCCCACCAAATACCAAACAAGGTACTCACAAATTACCACATAGGTGGTAAACCATTATGTATGGAAGGAGTAATCAGGGACCTAGGGACACAAGTGGACAGTAACCTGTTATGTGACACTCACATTGCCAATGTGGCTAGGAAGACTGTCTATATTGGACACCGTATCATGAAAGGATTCACATCTACGTCAACAGAGGTTATTGTGCCCCTGTACTGTTCTCTTATCAGACCCATAATATAGTACAATGCCTCATTTGGGATGTACCTTACCTGACACCTGCAGCAGTTAGAAAGACCTCAAAGGTACCACACCAAGAGGATAAAGGGTCTCAAATATATGTCATATGCTGCCTGGCTGTAGACACCCCAGCTGAATGCAGTCACATACTGCCTACACAGAGTCATTGTATGTTTGTTGTACAAGGCCATATCCAACACAGGAGTAATGGACATGCTCCACCCCAGAAAACTCAAAGCCATTGGAGCTGTGAGAGTGAGATATGTCAACCTCAACACATAATGAAATAGGATGTGCTGGAGGGGCAAATACATAACCCAGAGGCTCCCCACACCCTGGAACAGAATCCCACTCCATGTTAGGCAGAGCCCCTCACTGATACTCTTCAACAGGAATATTGCCAAGTGGATGGATGATCGTAGATGTACACTGGGGGTCTTCACTGTGTCACGTCCAGACAGAGGCACAGTAAAGTAAATAATAAATGGCCATAATATTCACATAGCAAAGGGCGGTGAAAGACACACATACTCTGGCTAGGCTTACAAATGCCCTAGGGTGGATAGCCTAGTATGAACCTATGAACCTATGACAATACAAATTTTACAGGACACTAAGGATAATCCCAAGGCTTACTCAACTGATGGTAGGAACCGTGTTGGGAATTCACAGATATGCTCTGAATCACACAAATATTGCAAACAACATACCAAACACACACACATATTGCCAACATACAACCTGACAGGTGCAGTGCAAACCCCCCCCCCCCAGAATGCAAAATATCTATCCCAGCAGACTGCTGGCCCCCTGACATTGCAGATGTTGAGGTAACAGCCAGCATCTACAAAGCAAAACACACAGCAGCAATGGTATGAGATGGTGTCCTGGGCTGAGTCCAACATGGACTCCAAGAAGAATGGAATGCCAAATCACACTACTGCTCAATGTCTGCCTTACCACAGGATATGTACCCAAAGAGCAGTGTACAACAACAGTGGTCCTTCTCAACAAAGGTGTTGCCTGAATGGATACTGCAAACTACCACCCCAGAATCCTGACAAGCATGGTCTGCACAGCTATGGAAAGGATCAGCATGTACCACAGACATAAAGATATTGGGGACCTACTGACACTGGACCCTACCCAGTGTGGCTTTCTGAAGTGCAGATCCTGCCACTAAACATGTTTGACTCATTTGAAACAGTCATTGAGGCCATTGATGAGGGCAATGTGGTCCACACAGTGTAGCTGGACCTTGCAAATGCTTCCATACAATACCCTACATGTTCATTATAGATATGCTCACCAGCTTAAATATAAACCCCTATGTCAGTAGAGGGGTTGCAAACCAGACCAAGGACAGAACTGACATGGTCAGACATGCTGCAGCCATGTCAGACTACAAACCAGATATAAGTGGAATCCCACAAGGCTTGGTCCTGGGACCTCCCTCGTTTGGTATATATATCCCATAGGTACAGGCCAACATGGAAGGACTGTGTCTGAACATGTATGCAGAGGACTACAAACTGCCCACCATATCTGACCCTCCAGCTGACACAAGCATCCCACAAAAGGGCCACATAGAAACAGACAACTGGTGCCATAGCCATGTCAGCAAGCTAATTGCAAAAAAGTGTATAGTCAACCCCCATGGATATACAGTAAGTTCACACCAATTACCACATAGGTGTTAACTCATTACGTACCTAACATGTAATAAGAGACCTGGGGACACAAGGTGATAGATATCCTGCATTGGATAAACATGTGGCTGTAGTGTTCACAGAAACATACCATATACCCACCTAATCATGAAGGTTGTCAGATCTAGATAAGGGGAGGTCATTGTGGCTCTGCAGTCATCCTTCATCAGCGTTACAATTGACTACAATAGCCCCTGTGGGATGTACCTCAACAGACACCTCCATCAACTGTAAAGTCCCCAACAGTACCTCACCAATCAAAGAGCTTGAACAGATGCCACGTGTTGCCTGATTAAACAAACTGCAGCTCCACACACTGCCATACTGCCCACCCAGAGGCAAGCTGTGCCTGATGTATAAACCCATGTTCAAGCTGGAATCAATGAACATGCTGCACTTTGTACAATCTGAATGGCAGTGAGCTATGCACATGAGAGACCTGGACCCCAGCACTGACATACATAGGACAAGCTGTACTGCATGATCCATAACACAGAAGCCACCCCCACTCATGAGTAAACTCCCAATACAGGTTATCCATAGAGTCACTCTTTGATTCTCCTCAAGAGGAATTGTGATGAGTGGATGGGAGAAGGTAGGTTTACCCTGGGTATCACTGTTATGTCACAGGTAGACGGAGGCACAGTATAGTAACCATGACATATGTTATGGCAAACTCCACTTACAATGTGTGTCGAAGGACAAATACACTCTCCGACTAGCATTGGAAATGGCCTAGGGCACATCGATACTGTTTGCCAATGTACACCTATGTTGTGGAATACACTACCAATGTTGGACAACCCTGGTATAAGTAGTTCATATCTGAACATGATGCAACATGGTCAGATGTGCACAACTGGCCCCTAACCAGGCTATTGTGCTCACTATGGAAATGAAAAGCAGTGATAGGACTAAAGCCCAGGATACTGTCCACCACAGTGAAAGTGCTGAAACAGTACACTATACAGTACTACAGTGTTAGGTCAGTATGAAAGGATGCTGACAACTGTATGCAATGTACCCCATGCAAACCCTGCAGGCACAGTATAATCCCTGTTGTGTTCACACACAAAGCAGTTGGACAGTAACTACACAACATGACATACAACAAACAACCATAAACGGGAGATATTTGTTGAAGTTCACACTCATCCACAAATGTGGTGGGCTGCAGAGTTCAACATATGGAAAGCACACACTGGGCATGCTCGCACACTTTGATAAATGAGACATATGTCAGACAACATGCCATGGGAAGGCTGAACTGGGCATGCTCACACACTTAGGCCAAATCTCAGTTTAGCAGTTGGCCACACATATCTGGTATGTGTACATGTTATTCCAGGAACCAACCACATTACAGCAATCTGCCCAGTGCACACAGTTAAATGACTACAGAGACATACGTGATATAGTGGATCCCTCCCATATACAAACATCTTCCACAGATACACATGTTGTTCATACAAACAGGGAATGCTATGGCAATAAAGACCTGCAAACAGTCTATCAGCAACAAATAATGTGCATCTGACAATCAAACATATGGGTGTAGAGGTCAACACTAGGCTGTTTGCCATAGGGAATGACAGCTTAGCCAGAGTGTGCTTGGCTTCTGCCTACCCAGTACAGTAGGCTACTGTGCCACTGTAAAGTAGGTCACATAAGGCACTGTGTGAGGCTAGTGTGCTGTGCCTCTGTCAAGCAGGGACACAGTGGAGATCCCAGGGTTTGAATGTGCTAAGCCACATCCATGTTGTTGGTGAGTGCTGGAAGAGGGTTGCTGAGGACCTCTAACAGTAAGTGGGCATCAATAACAGACTGAGGGGAGCCTTATCTGCATTGTCTGGACAATTTCACAGTCAACACTGTGTCGTGATGATTATGTGGGATTGAAGTGTCATGCTGGTACTGTTCAGAGATGTCCTCCCTCTCTGGGCTACTGCTCTGCAATGTATTAGCTCACTCTGTCTGCTGGATAGCTCATATATGGCTGGTGTACACCTGACAGGTGTCCTGTTGTGGAGCAGTCATGGGTATATTTGGGATCGCATGATCAATGCAAACCTTCCACATGCTCATAGAATGCAATTGTCAAGGATTATGCAGAGTGGCCAGTATACTCCCCCAGCATGGGTCCTTTGAAGTCTTCCACCCCAGTCTTCACAAGTGTAAAGTCTGCTTGTGATAAATACAGTTTGTTTGCAGTGACAACCTTGCCTGGGGGTGGGGATGGGATATGGATGTCCAGGGAAAGGTGGGTATGGTCAAATATCAACAATGGTGTTCTACCTCTGGTGTGGAACAGTGAGTACCCATGTTGCAGATGGTCAGGTGCAATATGTATTCCCCCTTGTGGCTGTGGTGAGTGGTCTGCCATAGCACATGGACTCACAAATTGTAGTGGCTGTAGGGTAATGTTGTAGAGGCCTGAGTAGTTCCCACACACAATATGCCTGTACCTGACGCAAACAACTGGAATGGTGTATGTGAACACCTGCATATCCTGGCACTGTTCCCAGGGAAGCAAAGTGTGTGTCCTGGATGTGGGAGGGGTGGTCTGGACTGGTTGTGTTGTGTGTTACAGGACCTGTGGTCACGAAGCATGGTATAGAACATAACCTGCCAGTGCGATGTGCATATCTGACCCTGAAGTAGGTGGCTGCAAAGGCATATATATGCTATCCCCCACCTGACAGGTAGTACTAGATGTACATACCTCTGTAGAAATAATGATGTCAGCACCCTATAAATACTGCAGGTGCAGAACAGATGCCCAGTAAATTGGATAGCGTGCTCCGCTAATGCGTCTCCCTCAAATGTCATAATATAGTTAGGTAGGGGTTTGAACCCTGCAAATGCCCAGTGTGTGGGTGAGCGGGGCTGTTGTGTGTGCAAGTCTGTGTGAGGAAAATGTCCCTTTTGGCAACTGGGAAAACACACTACAGGATGCACATTCCTCTAGCTAAACACTGATGATTTCAGCGCCCTATAAGTACAGCAGGAGAAGGGAAACCTCCCAGTAATGCGAATAGCACACTCTGCTAATGCATCCGTCTCTAGTGTCATAACATAGTTAAGTAGGGGTTTGAATCCTGCAAATGCCCAGTGTGTGTGGAAGGGGGTTAGTGTGTGTGCAAGTCTGTATGAAAAAAATGTCCCTTTTGGCAACTAGGAGAACACACTACAGGATGCACATTCCCCTTTCTAAACACTGATGATGTCAGCACCTTATAAGTATAACAGGAGAAGAAAAACCTCCCAAAAATGCAAATAGTACGCTCTGCTAATGCGTCCGTGTCAAGTGTAATAACATAGCTAGGTAGGAGTTTGAATCCTGCAAATGCGCAGTGTGTGTGAAGGGAGGTTAGTGTGTGTGCAAGTCTGTATGAAAGAAATGTCCCTTTTGGCAATCAGGAGAACACACTACATGATGCACATTACCCTTTTCAAACACTGATGATGTCAGCACCCTATAAGTACAGCCGGAGAAGAAGAACCTCCCAGTAATTTGAATAGTGCACTCCGCTAATCCGTCTCTCTTAAGTGTCATAACATAGTTAGGTAGGAGTATGAATCCTGTAAATGGCAATTGTGTATGTGCTTGGGGGAATAGTAGGGTGTTTGTAATTGCAAGTGTGAGAGAACAGTTCCTTTTGGCAACTACTACAATACACCAGATGCTGCATATTCCCCCAGTAAACTCAGGTGATGTCACCACACTATCAGTACAGCCAAACAGGGCTAATCGCCCAGTAATGCAAATAGTGCGCTCCGCTACTGGGTCTATTACTACTGTCAGAGCACAGATAGGTATGTTTTGGAAACCCACAACTGCCACGTGTGTTTGTGTCACACAAAATGCCCATGTGTGGGTTGTTGTTCATAACAATGAATGATATTGCTTAAACCAGCAATGGCAATGCACACATGATGTATGTGTGTGACACATACACATATATACCTGTGACCTTCAATAGATCCCATGTCTGACATGTGCCTCAAGTGAATAAATGGTATTTGCACTGCATAACATTATGACTGTGTCTTACTGTGTAGGAGCTGCATGCAGTATGTGTATATACAGTGTGAGTTGTATATGGTATCATCGTAACAGTGGGGGATACACATCTGGTCTGGGCCATATAGTCTACATGTAGTCGATGAACAGGTGCTGCGTGTTCCCACCTGTTGTGGGAGTGGTAACATGTTGTTCCACTGCAATTCAGTGACTACATGCTGGGAACCTTTCAGCTAGTGTGTTGTTGCTACAGTAATGCTTACACACAATGTTTGGCTGGATGCAGTCCAGCCATATAAAGACATATCTAGAGACCGTCATATTCCCTGTGTTGTTAGGGAGGACAGGTGGGTTTCCTGTGTATGGGAGGGTTGTGTGTGCCAGGCTATGAACCAGAAGGCAGTCCAACACACTGTTAGCTGCACATGGATAGGCCCTGATGCTTTGTGCTGTGCCAACAACCTGGAGGTGTGTGTATCTGTGGTGCCTTGAGATACCTCCCCATGTTCATGTGTGGTACATGTGTAGGGGACAACAGGCATGGTATGAGGTATAACCTGGCAGTGATGGGTTGCACCTGTGAGCCATGAATCAGGAATCTGTTACTGCACAGATATTGCAGTTTACCGAGCTGAGGACAGTGTCCAGTGCATGCATCTTGCGGTGTACACTGCTGGTGTTGTGTAGCATTACTGTTAGTGTCCTATCCCATGTGATACCTGCGGAGGTGGCTATGTAATCTGTGCCCTGCAGCAAAAGGCACTATATGTGTATCAAGAGGCTTCGCCAATATACAATGGCCCATGGGTGACACGTGCAAGCTGCCCCTCGCAAATCATTGTGGCTTCCCTAGCATGTAAGCACACGCTGACAGCCATTGGATACCCTATGAATGACATTGGAGATTGAGCAGAATGTAGACATAGAACACCCTTCCTACATATTGTGGTAGCATACCTGGTGAGGGTATGATGGCAACCAAGGTCAGGCTCATACCAGCCCATGCCACATGCTGAGAGAGCCCTTCTATGTTCCCTATCATGTAGTCCAGGGAGGTACATCTTGGGTCATCCATTGTGGCATGGACAATGACTGAGTCATATGTGTCCATGCCTCTGACTGACCTGTATGCATGTGTTATGTGGTGGACCATAGTGCCCCACGGGCATATCACTGTGACCATCACCATGTACAGCCTGTTGAGCGGGACCCCACTGCACCAGCCAAGAGAGGTACCTGACACATCTGTAGCAGGTGTGTTGTGTAGCCCTACAGGCTGTGAGTGTTTGGCACACGGGATGTGTGTGCCATGTGTGGCATGTGCTCTGTTCCGACTTAATGTATGCCTGTGTGCCAGCAGCGGAGGTGTGTGATGCTCAGGCAGGATGCTATTCTGAGGCTCCAAGTATGCCCCAGTGTGTTCATGTGTTTGGATTGCTGTCAGTGCAGGTCTATGTCAGACTGGTATTGTAGTCACTGTAGTATGTCATGCCACCTGACAGGGTATGGCAGTACTGGGTTCAGAGTGCTCAGTCCCCAGATTGGCTATGTGGTTGCATCTCACACATGTGTTGTACATTCCTGGCCATGGGAGAGGGTTGACTGCATACATGTGGCAGCTGTGACATTGCCACATGACTCACATATACCTCAACTGGACCATAGAGGTGATTCACAGGTTACCTTTGCACATACTACCATAGTAGTGTGATTGCCATGGCGCAACACATAGGGCCAATGGGGAACAACATACTGAAGGTGAGTATGTGTAGGTGTACTGCTTCTGATTTCATAGCGCTGGCATTTATGACTGCACACATGGGCAAATGCCAGGTAAGTCATATGCAATGTGTCACAGGCAACGTACATGCGAACAGGACAGACAGTGACGTTCTGTCAAGTGAGACATTGACATACGTATAGTACGCTATGCAGATGTCACTAGGAATCCACAGAAGCTCTGTAAATCTGCATTGCAGGTCGAATCAGTGTTCCAGGGAACCTCAAGCAAACATGCATGCAAACAAAGCTACAGTAAGCAGGGCTGGAAGTAGTCCATTGTACAACAAAGAAGGGGTACCACTGCCAGTAGGTAACAGTGCAAATATGCAGGCACTATAAACATGTACCCAGGAATGCACAGCTCAGATGTCCATGGTAAAACTGATATTATTTAATATTTAATTTAATTTAAATTAAATTGGTACTGCACACATATCAACATGCGCAAACATCCACATTGCATAGTCGTTGTGGACAACATGCCACCATTAGTGTACATGTCCATCATTGCGTATCACTACTTGCATTACCATCTTCCCCTGTGCTACCTATGTATGTGGCTATCTGTTGACATCCTTACCACCGGTATGCAATAATGTGCAGCTGTTACACTAAGGTACTTACTATGGGTGCAGATAACAATTCAGGACAGTCATACAGTTACTGCATCAGTCATGCTGGGATATACACACAATCATATCAGCACACTGTACTGTTACCAACATGATACTAGTAATACACTTCTATGTAGTCACCCTGTGCATCAGCAACATGTTAACCCATTCCTGCACTGATGTTGGAGATTGCAGGAGGTGGCACAGTTTTATCATATGCACAGGGTGTGAACTAGGTATGCCTGAGTCTGCCACTGATACCACCAATTGACATGTATGTGTATGTGTGTTGGTGAGGGACAGCAGTACAGGGTGGAGCACTGTTGGTGCAGTGTGTGTGTGTGTATGTGATAGCCCTAGGTGTTAACATTTCACATGTGTGTATGCATGCACACAGTTCCACCTCATGGCTGCCGTATACTGGAGTTTGTGGACAGCCACAGACTGCACCTGGCAGGTCATACAGATCAGTGTCTGTGGCCACGGACACGGTACCTGTGCCTGGCAGGGGTGCTACGGACCGTATCTGGTACTAAGCCAGACTGGGTACTGTCATCAGAAGCGGGTGTTTGTTGACTGGACACAGGTCCCTGTTGGGACTGTCCAGAGCCATGTGCACGTAGTCTCCTGGGGCGGTCTGATGACAGCACAGACCCAGCATTGCTGGGGCTGCTGCTGGCACTATGGGGGCATCCGCGGGCCTGTTGTCATCTGCACCGACTGCCAGCTGCTGCTGTTGCTGGCATACAGCCATGTTGACACCGCAACCGTCCACCATTGCCCTGGCTCATGGACATGTAGTTGTGGTACTGCTGTAATATGTCCGTCTGTCTATGACATCGGTGAAATTACGGATAGCATCCGCGATGTCATGCATACTGTCAGTCATGGATGTGCAACATGCTCTCAGCTCCCTCAGACTCTGTCTGGTGTACCTTTCCATACGTGACTGTGCCTGCATGACAGTCCGAAACATAGCTGAGGTTGACAGACCTCTTTGGGCACATCTGCCAGAGGCAGTACGCCCACGGATGCTCCCACAAGAACCCATGGGCAACTGTCTGTGTGGTACCATCTCAGGACACTGCCCATGGCTGCTGTGTGGGGAAGCATGTGTCACAGATACCACATTACCCTGGTCAATGCCCACTGTATCCTGTCCATCACCTAGGGACATTGGTGACATAGGATGTACTGGCAGGATGACTGTGCGCAATGATGGGGTTGACAGCTGTGTACTGTCAATTGGCTGACCAATGACAGACCCTGACACACCTTCCTGTGCCATTACACCGATATCATCATTATCAGTACCTGTGGCACCAGATTCAGGTTCCCTGCTGCAGGACACCAGAACAGCACCAGAACCTGTGGGAGGAAGACAGGAAACACAGTTTACAATGTCTACACAATGTTACCAGTGATGCACACATGCACACATGCACACGTGGACACATGCACACATGCACACATGCGCACATGCACACGTGAACACAGGCACACGTGGACACAGGCACACATGCACACATGCATACATGCACACGTGCACAAGTGCACATGTGCACACATGGACACACACACACATGCACACCCCGCAGTATACACACAGAACACTACTGAGTTACACTATTATTACTAGCACTATCAGGACTATTATAGGTATTGTTAAAACACACTCACCAGCATGGATGGGCTGCCTTGCTGTAACACTGGAGAGACCTGCAGAAATGAGGGGATTAATGTCAGTGGGCACAACTGTGCCATTGATACTGCGTATGATACAGTTCAGTAGTACACCAGTTGCCTTTCACATGTCAGCTGCTGATATTGGCAATATCACACCTGCACAATTACATACTATGTTGACAGCTACATACCAAGGACACACCTTACACATGCATAAACTAACAGTGTACAGAACAGTCAAGTGTACATATGGCATATTACCTGCACGCTCCATGTCGTGTTGCTGTGTGGCTCCAGCCTCCATCATAATGCAGGTGTTGATGTTCCTGGGCTGGAGCCACAACACTTAGGAGTAGCCCCTCCATTCTGGTGAGGGGGGGATGTGTGGCCACCCCACCTCCTGTGGTGACCTGTTGCCTGTGGATATCCGATGCACGCTGATGGACATTTCTGATTAAATCACTGCAGTGATGTCGTACCTGCTCATATGTCCTATTATGCATGCCGATGTCATTTACCCTACGGACAAGGTCTTGCCACAGTGCAGCCCTCTCCTGCTGATTCTGGCTGGTGCGGGAAAACAGTATGTAATAATCCCGCACCAGGCTCTGGTGTATCTCTTCATCTTCTGCAGCAGAGTAGGCAGGATTTCGCTGACGCACCATGTCCCTGAAAGAGAACACAAACAGGATATCAGCAAAATATGGCACACACATACTATACATGATACTCAACTGTAGTGATATACTACTACTGCCATATGTAGCACGTGTGTGTCTCTTGGTGGATACACATGTACATGGCCAGATATCAGTGCTCAGCCAACACCTGTGCAACAATACCTGCCACATTCCATACAACATAGTACCAAGCCCCATCAGTCAGCACACTGAGACAGGTCCAATGTGCCACCTCACTCTGGGGGTTCATAACAAGGTACTGTATGTGGAACGTCATCCACTAGTGTGATCTGGACACAAAATAATTGGCCTGGATATACATATCCCACCACCACCACCAGCACTTTAGACTACTTTGATATATATGTGAATAGACAGATTTTCACTTGTTAGGACTGAGATGGTATCCATGCAGCCCACTGGGCCAGTGGAAGCCACAACCCACAATGCTGACCCCTTTGCAAATGCTTCCCACAGACATCCCAAAGAATGCATGGAACATGCACGCACAATTCTAACCCAGACCCTTTGCACAAAGTTTAAGCATCCTGTCTGGTGGACCTCAGCCAAAGACTAATTGTATAACGATAGAAGGAGGCTACTGCAGGACAGAGCAGAATCACATAAAGGGAAGGCATCTGTGGTCGGCACTAGTAATAAGCTAAGTTCTCTCATAACAACATCCAAGGCCAGCTCTGAGAGGGAAATGGCCAAGGACACTATAGATAACCACAAGGCCTTCTTCAGTTTTGATAGACACATGGACCAAAAGCCTCAGATATGCTCAGAGTTAGTACACAACTACATAAAATTCACTGAACCCACAGATATTGGCAACATTCTGGCAGACAGGTTCAGTGCAAATATCCCCCTCCCTCTCCCCCAAAATAAGAAATACTTATCACAGCTGAATGTAACCTCCCTGTCATCTCAAGATGTCCAGGTGAGGGCCGCCCTCAGCAAAGCAGAATACACAGCATCAATGTGACCTGATGGTATCCCTGGATGTGTGCTACGTGAACTCCAAGAGGAGCTACAACCGCATATAAAACTGATATTTAACCTTAGCCTTACTATGGGATATGTACCTGAGCACTGGCATACAGCAACAGTGGTCCCACTCCACAAAGGAGGCACCTCTACTGACCCTGGGAACTACCGCCCCATAAGCTTAACCAGCCTGGTCTGCAAAGCTATGAAAAGATTCATTATGGGACTCATATACAGCGATATTGGGTACCTACAGACACTTGATCCCACCCAGTTTGCCTTTGTGAAGGGCTGATCCTACCTTTTGAACCTGGTTGACTTTTTCAAAACAGTCACTACAGCCATTGATGAGGGCAAAGCAGTCCATACAGCCTACCTGGACACAAAAGGCCTTCAACACAATACTCCACTCAGGCATCATAGACAAGCTCATCAGCTTAAATGTTAATACATATGTCACATGATGGGTTGCAAACTGGTTGAACAACAGAATCCATAAAGTCAAAATTGTGGGAGCCATGTCAGACTCAAAGCCAGTCACAAGTGGTATCCCACAGGGCTCTGTCCTAGGACCCCTCTTGTTTGGCATTTACTTCTCAGATGTGAAAGCAAACATGGGCGGGTTGTGGATGACAAAGTTCCCAGATGACTGCGAACTAAGCGCCATAGTCGTTACACCAGCTGACACATACATCCTACAGACAGGCCTCACTGAAATGGACAACTGGTGCCAGAATCGTGGCCTAACACTGAATGACATGTAATGTATAATCATCCCCTTTGGGTAAAACAACGTACACACAACTTATCACATAGACATACATATAGATACAGACCAATAACACATATGGAGGGTTCACAGTATGTAGACTATTAAATTGTTACTTTACATTACCCGTGTTTGTCGCAGCTGGTTGCGTTACCGTTAGTATAGGTTCCTGCTGCTGCTAGCCCAGTTTGATACTGACACTGATGACAGCTTCAACTTAGTTTGTCTTAAGTGTGGTTTTTGTTTGTGTTTTTATTTTCTTTTTTTCTTTCTCTCTCTCTCTCTCTCTCTCTCTCTCTGCCTCCAGACGGTGCAATGAAAGTATTGCATGCATGGAGTGGGAGTACAGGATGCTTTTGTAGGTATCTGCATATGTCCATGTGATGGCCTCTGCGCCATTTGTAAGCCAGCATTAGCTAATTGCATGCAGCCAGTTGTGTACTGATTGCAGTTCTCACTGTGATTTCAGGACAGTGCTATAAAAGGGTATGTGAGATAGGCATTGCCCTTTGAGATTGTAAGGGCGGGGACCATGCTGGTATGCTGTGAACACTGTTCTGTGAGTGTAAAGGTTAGTATCTCTCTCATAATTCAGGCTGTGTTGTAGATTAACATTTCTCAATTCATCTCTCCTGTTTCCAGTACTAAGTGTGTATGTACACTTACACCTACAACTATATATATATATATATATATATATATATATATATATACATACATATATTTATATATGTATAATAACTGACATTATTACCTACTAGCTACCAACTAGCATGGCTGTTTCTGTTCACACACTACTATTATAGAAATCCACTAGATTTGACAGTAAATATACATGGCATGCTTTGTGTACTACACATCCTATATTCCCTTTACATTCATTCCTACTATTACATGATATATTTATTGTAGCACAGTGCTCTTATATAACAGTCATGGCTTGGTGGTAAGTCATGCAGACAACTGTTTCCTGGGTTCGGGACTGACAGTGGGATTTTATTTTGCTTTTGAACTGACTACAGGACCTGTCATTCAGAGTGACTAAGGCACTTTTAAGCAGTTGTAACCAGGTTAGCGCTGGTTTGCGTGGAGCTCCCGCATGCGCACTGGTGTTCAGCTCTGCGCACACCCACTTACAACCGCTTAATAGTGCTTACTCTGGTGCACACCTGCACTATTTTCTTTGAAAGAAATGAAAATGGGGAGACAGGAAAGTGGTGATAAAGGGGTCACAAAGAGGGTAAGACAGTAGGGAAACAAGCTTGGGTTTTGCAGGAGGGATGTAGGTAAGGCCCATAGTTGCCCATTTCGTCATCAGCAACAGCTGTGCATATGTTTGTAATTTAGTGTGACATTTGAAACCTTCCATCCCTGAGAGAGGTGTCAGGACAACATTAATACTTGTTGTACAGCCAATTGTAATTGACAGTTTCCATGTCCAGCAGACATGTGTGCGAAATGGGCAGCTATGTATGGGGTGTAATTTTTTTGTGGGTGCAGAGTGCCCTTTTTTTTTTTTCAGGTGAGAGTGGTATGTCAGGTAAAGGAAGTCGGTATAGCTGTGGAGGTAGGTTGGGTAGGTCAACAGACAAGACAAACAAGACGCATACAGGGGTGGTGTATGACACGTGTGGGGGGGTTACACAATTGACGGGGACGGATGTTTGGATATCTAGAGCCCATGAGCCCACAGATGGCAACAGTGGAACTGATATCCCCACCCATGGGCAGTTGCCACTGTACCTTCACTGCCCAGGACAGGGCTGTGCTGGGGGCTGTGTAGGCCGGGCAACAGGCATGCCCATTAGTTGTGCCACCAGTGCCTCAAGCTGGCATAGGGGCCCAAGAACAGATTCCTGGATCTCCCTATGCACCACAGTCCGGACGCTACGGAGGGTGAGTGGTGGTTCTCCTCCGGCCACACTTGCAGAGGGGGGACGAGCCCCATCCCCTGCAGCGCTTCCACCCACAGGTGGCACAAGGCCACCGGAGGAGGGTCCGGACTGGGCACTACTGCCAGGTGCACTCATCAGCTGAGGTGGGAGAGGTGGGTCCGCTGGAACCCGCCTTCCCTGTCGTCCTATGTTTTGCATTATGTCATGACAGTTTGGGTTAGTAACATACAATACCATTCACAATTAGTTGTAACCGCATGCATTAGTATTCCCATTAACCAAACACCCAGATATTCACACCATTGAACAGTGAGCATAACACATGCAGAATTTGAACAGCAATACACAGTCCAACAACATGCAGGGTTGATTGATGGCAACAGGCCATCAGGTTTGGATGTATGAACAGGGCAGATGCATCAACGTACATGCAAATATGTATGACCCAACAGGACAAATGTCCAGGAGTGTTAATTGTGATTGCACATACCAATTTCACGTGGTTATAGGGTAGGGTGAAGAAAATATAATTAACACCTTCAAATACCAATACATATGCTGTACATTTCTAATAGCTGCAGATATATACACACTACTGTTCTACCTACAGTTTCCTATGTGATAACTACTTCAAGTTGGTGATAGGACTGTTACTGCTACATCAATATACATTTTCATTTTTATTCATACACGTTCATATCTGGCTTTGTTCAGCTACATCATCCTGCTACATTTGCTTTATATAGCTATAGACAACTGTGAATGTTTGGTATTTCAGACGATCATGCTATCTGCATATTCCAGATTTTGGGATACACATTCCAGCTGCAGGAACATTTTGAACACATTTTGTAGTTTGGTTCTGCTTGTCACATTCATTTAATTCTGTACTAACTGCAGTATACTTTATTCAGGAGTTATTACTACTTTATCGGTGGATTCATAACTCTTTCTCACACTCTCTCACTTGTTTTAATTTTACAGTTCAGGATGGTACTTACTTCTAGGCTTTATTGACATGTTATACCTGTAGTTATTACAATCCTTTCCAACATTCTCACTTCAGTCATGTTTCAGTATTTCAACAGGGATATATTTTACACATGTCATTTGCTCATCTTCTGCAGCTGTACTTTTCAGCCGGCTGCAGGTTGTGTACAATTATATTACAGGTGGGGCATCTTTATTTCAGACTTTATTTCAGACATTTTCATTTTTCTGTTTGGATTACAGACTGCAACACACTTTTGTAATCAAGCAATACTTGCAAACACTCTTACGCTGTTACTTGCACATTTTATTACTTAGTGACTACACTGCACTATTTTGCTAACTGTCATACTTTTATATTTATTTACAGTTACAGGGAGAGGATTACTGACCTGCCTGGTGGTGCAACCGCACCAGCCTATCGCCATAGGCTCTGCGGTTCGCAGAACGGACACCTGCAGCTGTAATATAAATAAAGTAATATTGGAATACACATCTCCATAATATCAGCTAGGTTAATTTCTTACATACATAATTAGATGTGACTTACTCAGTAGTGGGGCATTGTGCATTTGCCGGGCCTCCTGGATCCAAAGGTTCAGCTGGTCCTGCTTACGTCTCTTCAGGTCCGCATGGTGGTGACGGACCTGCTCACCAGTCCTTGGAATCCCTGTGACACTGGTGAGATCATGAGCCAAACGGTCCCACGCCTCAGCCCTATATGCTCCCCACAGGACCTGGCCATGCATGAGTTGGGCCTCATGATTGTGGACAAGGAGCCAGACCATATATCTGGACTCCTCAATGCCCCACCTCTGTGCTCAGAAGCAACTACCCTCACCTACTCCTGACATTCTGGCTGCAGGTTAGTTCTACAATCGGTTATGCTGTGTATTCCCGCCTATGGGGCTTATATATGCCATTTTTCCCGCACTTATCTGTGATTGGCCATTTTGGAATTGTATCAGCTTCACAAAACCTGCTTTGTCATGCTCCTCTTTCTATTCATTCCTATATATTTGCTATTACTGCATTCCTAAGTACAGCTGTCATGGCTTAGTGGTTCAGTACCTTGACTATGGTGCATGGTATCCTGGGTTCGAAGCTGGCCACTGCTTTTGACTGTCTAGACAGGCTAGGGGGTGTGTCTGTGTAAAGGCAGTTTTGTTACAGCTTGCTCAATGTTGCCCGTCGGTTAGCTTGTTGGCGCGGTGCGCAGCTCTGCGCAAATGGGTTAAGCTGGTTTACACCTCATTTGGCTGTCAGCATGCATATTATGCTCAACTCAGCCATGGGCACACAGTTTCAGCGTGTTGAACCACTGCTCACCTACGGGCACTCATTTTGCACCTGTTAAACCACTGCTCACCTACGGGCACTCATTTTGTACCTGTTATACCACTGCTCACCTTTGGGCACTGGTTTTACACATGTTAAACCACTGCTCACCTACGGGCAGATGCACTCACCTTGTTAAACTGTAGCTCAGCTATAGGCACATCTGGCATTTTTTAGTATTTTGTTATCTCACATTTCTTCAAAATAAATAGCCTATTTCATTACATTTTACATAAAATATAATTTTATATGTGTACATATATGTCAGGGACCTGTTTTGTGCTTATTTCACTAAATATAAAACTTTATGTTGTGGGGGCTCGAACCATGACTGCCTGCTCTTCAGCCGACATCTATACCGCTACGCTATTGCTTTTTGGCTTACGTTGCATAGTTAGTTCTTATATGCTTTTCCACTTACTGCTAACTGTGGTTGAGCTATGGGCACACCCACGCAAACGAGTGCACTCAAGGGCAAACATCTTTACAGTTTAAAAAAAATATATATATAACATGTTCATTTATATATTTTATGTTCATAGTCTGTGGGGGCATGTGCTGTGTTGTGTTTATTCACATTTCCATGGACTCTGTCGTGGGGGTTTACTTTTGGGACTTTTACTCTTCTGGGGGCGTGACCGTTTGCAGGGCTCGGCCTACAGACACGCCCACTACTGTCTTCCATGGACCGTGTAAGCCTTAGGTGTGATTCAGCATGCCCTCATGCATATGCATGACATGCTGACGTCACACCGTTTAACTGCAGCCTCCGTGTAAGCCTTGTAACTCTTACACGGAGGCTTCGTGAATCCTGCCCAATGTCATTGCATAATCTGATAACCAACTCCGTGGTTGTGGTATATTGAAGATTTACCCACAGTTGCCTTTGTTTAATCACTCGGGCGATTAAACCACACCAACCATGGGTAAATCTTCAGTATACCACACCACGTCATCGGTTATTGCTTTACTATATAATTACAATCTTCTCTAACTATATTAACATTATTTTTAAGAAATTGCAAAATTAGTTTAGACACCTTCTTTGACAAAATATTTGCCATCTTTCCAATAGCATAAACACAGGGTTTATAGACAGTACAAATTATGAAAGAATGAATGCTGTGTTATTTTGGTTTAACCTTCTTAAGGACATAGTGGTATACCTCTTGATAATACCACTACTATTACTACTACTACTACTACTACTAATAATAATAATAATAATAATAATAATAATAATAATAATAACAACAATAATATGGATAGATATATAAAGTCAGATAATTCAGTTTTGAATTTATTGCATACAGTTTTACAAATAATACTGGAAATATTTTATCAGTATCTAATGGTGTCACAGAATGTTTCCCCATTTGTTGTATTACATTTGACTAAAGGTAATTTAGATATCAAAACTGATTATCTAAATTGTATAAAACGCTCATAAATAACTTTGTTAAATTTAAATCCCAGTATTTGAACTACTTATGCAAAAGTAATTTAACTGAAGCCAATGACCTGGAAAAATATAATCCTAACATCTGTTAGTCAAATGATGTTATGTTTGTCTTGGCAAATGTTTAGTTGGAAAAATTTGTTGGAGCTGTAAAAAGGGTATAGAAGATGACAGACAGCTCACATATTGGTTGTAAGAAGTTAAATACATTTTGGGAAGATGAGAATTCTTCAGGGCACTATGGATAGGGCATTGTAATTTAACAAGATCTTTAATACTTAACTCTCCAATTCCTGGATACATTAAAATGTCTCAGTACTATTTGGCCTGAAGACTTTTAGCAATTGAACAAAAAGAGTAACTAAAATAGAAAGGATGAACCAGTTCTTTGTTTTTTTCAAAACTTCATTAAGTTAGCCAATGAAGTGTGTCAGAAAGAAATGAAAATTATCAAGTTAAGGAATAAAAAATGCACCTGATTTTAAATTATGTATGGCTTCTCTACTCAGTCAGACCTTACCTAAAAATTTTCATTTTCTCTTGAAAAAAGACAGAGGCAATAGTTCTTTTATCTTTCCTCTTAAAATCTCCACCTTTGCCTGTAGCTTCTGACTGATCCCTTCCAAAGTATTCCAGTTTGTTGCTATCCAGATGCACTCCTCCAGTGATGAAACCCCCCCTGTTTTAAAAGCTGAATGAACTAATCTGTTTCTATTAAGGCTGTCATCTTCAGTTTTTGTGTACTACCAAGCACTGCTGTATCTAAGGATTCCCTGATCAAATAACTTAAGGGGCAATTGAAAAAAAAACTCAACATATCTCCTTCTGTATGAAACATCTTAATAAATAGAATGCCTGCCCTTTGTTTTTGTATGACAAATTGAACAGCTGGAAACATGCCAGCATTCAATTAATCTCATACCAGTAATAATCTGCCATTATTTATATTTTTCAGAGCTGTCCATTGATATGGCAAACAAATTTGTATTTTAATTTGTTTTTTTCAAAGAAACTTACAACTGGCACATACATTTTATCAAATCCTGTTTGTCATAGGATCTTAGACATTGTCCTGCAACTTTCTATGAAATTTGGACATTTGTCTGTCAGACTTTTATTTAATTAGTCTAGACAACCCATAACCCCCTTGTCACTCATATTCCGTACACCGAGTTGCGGTTAACTCATCAGAATTACTTACTAAACATTTTATCCTTAATTGTTCAGATTTGAAAAAAACACTTCAATGTCTCCTGTCTTTTAATAGTTTGTTTTGTTTCTTTTCAAAATGTATCAAAGTGAGCTAGCATGGTGAACAAAACTTCTCTAGTGTAAAGATGACATTTTCCCTCCAACTCTTCCCCCAAGCACTATACTTCCCATCTACCTATAAAGATAGTACATTTACCACATAAAACTAAAAGACTGACTGGGAATTCATACTCAGTCTAATTAAATGAGCTTTGACCTTCATGTCATCATTCTTTTGTTCTGCAACTTATTCAAGTTACTGCCTAGAAAACTTACTCTATTCATTCTGATCCAATACTTACAGTCAGGCCTACTTAATTTACTGGCTGTCTAGCAGAACCATGACACCTGGTACTGCAAGTCCTGGCACTTTCAAAATTTAAGTCTGATTGTTGAAAAAGCATATTTCTGTGCTCATTGCTATATCCCACCCCACCCACCCATGGCAATCCATGTTTCTTACACCACTGCAGCTTATATATATACTAATTACAAGACTGCCGGAGGAACTGCGGTGGTGGTGCTGTGGTAGTGTTGTCGCCTCACAGTAAGACGTTGTCGTGTTTGATTTTCAGCTACTGCATCTTCTGTGTGGAGACATGCGTGAATGGGTGTACCTTCGTTGAAGGTTGTGCATGAGGGCCGGCAACTCGGCACGTAAAAATCTACTGCCAATCATTTGCGGACTGGAGTTCTGCTGTGGGGACCCCTAACCAGGAAAAGCCAAAAGACACAACAACATCAAGACTGCTGGATCTCAAAGTAAGTGGAATGTTCCAAGATAGAAGTGTAACATTTGTTTACACCCTGGTTTATTAGTAGTGACAAATTGTAAAGGCAAGACCACTTTTATCATGGAATCTTCTTAATATTAACTTTTACCACCTTCAATTGTTACCCAATATGCATTCTTCAGTTTCCAAGGTGTATTAGTGATGGTCAGACAACTGCAGGCTATAAACCAGAAAGAGAAAGGTTGATAGACATATCATTTTTAATTTTGCCATGTTTGCCAAATGAGAAAGATGTTCCACCCTTCTTCTTGTCATATCTTTATCCATTTGGACATATGTTGACTTGAGAATCCTAGGGAAAATATTTATCACCTAATCATGATTTTTACATATGGATCCCTTATACCGCCTAATCACCAAAAAGTAATAAAGTGAGCTTTGATTAATATCCTGTTGTTACAATTAAATGGGAAAAAAAGACAGATTATCTTCAGCCCAGACACTTTTCTAAAGTCTCTCAGTTTTCACAAAGCCCACTTTGCTGGAATAATAAAGGTGACAGTTACATGCATGTTGCCATCAATATAGTCAAATGCTGTATACAATGATTTTAATGTCTCTGAATTCTGTTGTGGTTTTACATGTTATTTGCAGGACAGTAAGCACACTATTAACTGAAGGGGAACAAATAACTCAGCTGTATCATTTTCATAGTGAATTCAAATAATGAAAAAAAAAACATAAAATTTTCTAGTACAGTTTATTTGGATATAGAATTGACTCCATTCGGGAAGGGACTGTCCAACCCATAGCAGTAAAATCTCTACTTGCACAGTCTCAGTAAGTAAAGTAAAAATCATTTATAAAGTGCTTTGCTATGATAATTATAGTGTCGCTTGGGGTGATCAGAATTCCTGATGTTCATATGATGTTCATCAGTGAGCCTACAGTAGTTGCACCATTCCTCCAAAGAATAAAACAATTTTCATATATATATATATATATATATATATATATATATATATATATATATATATATATATATATATATATATATATATATGTGTGTGTGTGTGTGTGTGTGCAGGTGTGTGTGTGTGTATATATATATATATATATATATATATATATACACACACACATATACATATACATATATATATATATATATATATATTTATATACATATATATATATATGTGTATATATATATATATATATATATATATATATATATATATATATATATATATATATATATAGATCTAGGACATTTCACCAAAAGCACATTTCACCGAAACTCAAATGACCCAACACAAATCACCGAAAGCACAATAGTAGTGTGACCCTGGAGTTAGTATATATAGTAGGGGGGTGTGGGGGGCATAGCCCCCCCACATATTTTAAGTATATATCATGTTTGGATAAGAGTAATATATTGCAATTGCAAGTATGCATGTATATAGTTCAAAACATCTAAAATATGTGGGGGCTATGCCCCCACACTCCCCGCTACTATATATACTAACTCTAGGGTCGCACTACAGTGGGGACAAGGCCATATACAACTTTCGGTGAAATGTGTTTTGGTGAACTGAGCTTTTGGTGAAAAGTGCACACTAATTTGACTTTTGGTGAAATGTGCTTTCGGTGAAATGTCCTAATATATATATATATATATATATATATATATATATATATATATATATATATATATATATGATTATCTGTAAGATGATGTAATTCTCTGTGTCCTTCGACAAGATGTCAATTATAGTTGCTTTTGGCTCTTCAGTAAATTTCTACCCTTTACAAAAATCAAAAATCCCTCAAAGAGATACTATAACATGTTTTTAAATTTTGCCCTGTGCCTATTTTATTTATTACATCAATGTATGTGTTATCCAAGGCTGTACTTGTAGCAAAGAGGGCATATATTGCTGAATATTGCCCAGCTGATCTGAATTCAGTTAGCAGCTTGGGTACTTAGCAACACAGGCAGGGGTTCATGGGTGTACTCATTCTGGTGGAGTGATAGTACAGGTATGCATGCTGGGTGTATTTCCTTGGAGGAGACTTGGAAACCCACTGTCTGTTCATAGCCTTTTGTGATTGCATGGCACACTGATGACTGTACCCCCTTGTGGAAATGAGGGGAAGAGCAATGCTTAAGCACATGGCAGGTTTTACCCACAAGTAGTCCCTGTTCAGGATCTTGACAGAGGGCTTAAGGAACAAAACCCTGTGGTACCTCCATAGCTGCCTTTATGATGGCCCCTTCTGACTAACCCTCACACAGATGATAAGAAATGAGTGGGCCACTTGGTTAGCAGGGGACTATTGACCTGTGGGCAGCAGGGAATATGTGTCCCAAAAGAAGTTTAGTTTCACCCAGGCTTTTCATCATGGTATAGGGCATGTCTGCTTCATTTATCATCTCTGATTATCCATACTGTCCTATTGTATAGTCTCTATCAATGATAAGTCAGTAGCCCATAATAATATGCCATGGTGAAGAGACATTTCCAGCCTGAAAGTGCAGCAATTTTACCTTTTCAGTTTGGGAACATGCTTCTATATTGGCTGGATATTTATGCATGCCATTTTAAGTCTCTATCAGGAACCCACTAAGAATTTAAGAAGAGTAATAGCATGGATTCAAGATGGTGGAAGTCCGGTAAACATCCTGCTCTGTTAGCTCCTTCCCTTTCAATTTGAATCTGCTATTATCACCTTACCAAAGTTATTTAAAAACCTCTAGCAACCCAAACTTAACTTGGTGTTAACATATCAGTATCCAGTGACAGTAAGTTTAAATATTTTATCTAGATAAAACTTTAACAATTGCATGAAATAATAGAACTTGCAATTCCACATGCAAGACGTATAAGAGACCTATCAAATTTAGAATATGAATGTATGGATTTGCAAACAACTAAAACCAAACTATCGCAACTATCTTCTCCAGATAAAGAAATGACTGTTAAAAAACTGAGAATGACAAACTAGCAGGAAACTCAAAAACAACCCACTAAATCCAAAACAGAACAAACTTATGACATGGATGAACTAGAAGCAGCTCTCCAGCCATTACAAAAGGCCATTCACAGCTTCTCAGAACAATTAACATGCTTCGGTTCCAAAATAGAGCATATCACTTTATGTCTGGAAGAAACAGAAAATAGATCTTTGTGTAATGAACAAAAAATAAAACAATCCCCGTGATTCATGAAGCTTGCGCCATGCGCCGGACTAGCGTCGGCGATCTAGCGCCAAATATGGCCCTCAAGCAATTCAGGTAAGAGCTGTTTCCATGTGCATTACCAGCATACGCCAGAGCTGCGCAGCTCATGGCGCTTGTATGCTAATTACCCCATGTACAGCAGTGTAGCATGCAAATGAAGGTATATAGTGATTCATGAAGTGGTGCAGGTGTAGCGTAAGCATGTAGAAATGTAAACCAAAAAAAAAACGGTTTACATTTTTTAAAACAGAACACAGGAGCCATGAAAGCAGACCAAACTTACGTATTACAATGTTAACATATGCCAATGGCTAAATATACAGTCAATGGCACAAAAAAACATACACAACACACAAAAAATAACATATAAAATGTCATGGCCACACTAACGCAAAGTACAACCACAGTGCATTGGTGTGCAAATGGGAACACAAGGAAAATATATTTAGATGTCATAAAACTGCAATATAACACAAATCATGATTTTGCCACAATAGTCAATGGTACGCATGCTACACCACAACCAAGGCACAAGGGTTGCTAAGGGTCTGTCACAGTGTTCCGGGCGGGAACTAGGAATTAGTAGTCAATGCCATGCAAATGAGTCAAGTAATACTGAATCGCAAATGTCCCGTCGGTGTAAGGATGTACCACATGGTGCAGCGGTACAACACCGAGGAGTGGCCTGGAGGTAAACATGACATCATGAGAGGAGTGTGCCACCATAGCTGTAAGCACATTGGAGCATTGGTAATCCAGGTTGCCTGTTGCTAAGCAAAGCTGCAGGATAGGGGTGTGTACTTAGCCATAGCTATGCTTAACTGAGAGCACACAAGGTGACTGAAAGTGCATGTGAACGTGGATGAAAACGCGGTCAAAAGCCGGAAACCGGGCACGCAACTTAGGTGAAACAGGAAGGTTACGGGAAGACAATAAGGAAATGCTGCAGCATGCTAATTGGAGTACAAATGAGTAATTAACACCCAGAAACTCACAGTGGGCCATAGCCAACAGCTAACAAGGCTACTAGCAGCTACCTGCAGAACAGGAAAGGGGAGGTGCCGTACAGCAAAGAAAAGAGAACTGTCACAGCAGAATAAAGCAAGCTTGCTGTAGATCAGCTACATAAAACATTTCCCAACACAATCCTGGGTAGTGGAAGCACAAAACAAGAAAGGTGGCAGCTGGATGCATGTCTGACAATGGGAGGTGAATTGGGTTGAAAATAGAAGTAAAGGGCAATAGATGAATCACGGCAGACAAGCATAAGTCAACACCAAAGGCCCCACAATAGCAGTACCTGCTGTAAAACCAGTAATTAAGATACCCTGCAGCTAGAATAGCACAAACACACCCAATTACACCAGCATCATCCATTGCACAATAGTATAAGGTGTGAAAGCCCCCCACACACACTTGTGTATTCCCAAACACTCTGCACCATTGGTGTATACAGACAAGGATCTTTTAATATGTATGTGTTAGGAGGCTGCCATAGCTTTGATTCACCAGCGTGTGCTGGAGACTGATGGTGGTGTTGAGGATGATGCTGACAACCATCTCAGGCACCAGAGGAGGAGATGAGTGTTCAGACCCAGGGTAACCTACCAGGGGCTACATGATCTGGACATAGTAGAGCATTACAGGGTGGACAGGGACATCATACAGCAACTTGTTGAGCTGTGCCGGCCATGCCTCAGATCCAGAAGTAACAGAGGGGAACACATCCCAGTGGACACGAAGGTATGTGTAAGCTTGAGAATATTAGCCATTGGTACCTTTCAAAGGCCAACTGGGGATATTATGGGGATCTCACTCACAGGCATCAGCATCCAGGGTAGTCTACCAGTTCCTGGATGCCATGTTACCACATGCTAATGAGCACATATACTTTCCCAGAACGCAGGAGGAGTTGGCCAGCAATATGCATCTCTTCCACCTTGTGGCGGACTACCCGGAGGTACTGGGTGCAATAGACTGCACGCACATGCACATCAAATCACCACCCAGTGAGCATGGTAGGTGCTACATAAACCACAAGGGATTCCCTTCCATCAATTGCCAGGTCATGTTCAATGCCCAGGGCATTATCATGGATGTATGTGCCAGCAGTCCTGGAAGCTATCACGACTCCCACATCTGGCATGCCTCACAGCTGTATCAGGTATTTGCCAGGGGGGAGATCCCATATGGCCACCTTGTGGAGGATGCTGGCTATACACTGGAACCATGGATGATGACATCCATCAGAAATGCACACACAGCCATGCAAGAACGCCAAAATGAGGCACACGCAGAAACCAGAATCATCATAGAATGTGTGTTTGGGATGCTGAAATCACCGTTTTGTTGCTTGCACATATCTGGTGGAGCCTTGCAGTACTCTCCAGGAACGTGTGCCCACATCTTCATAGTATGTGCCATACTACACAATATGATCCTGTGGAAACAGCTGCAGCAGGGACAGAATTGTGAAGGCCCTCATAGCTCACCATCATTGCCAAGGGACCCAATGGCACAGGGGGGCTCAGACCACGAACACCCTGTGCTAGCCCCAGTAGGCAGATGGAGGGGTGCCCAGTATGCCCATGCCTTGGCAAAGAGGGAACATATAGCACACACATTGACAATGTAGGCACTCATGGACTGACACCCTTCTCCACCTGCACACACAGCAAACATGGATGGCACACACACACGACCACCTGTAAATTGTCATGTATAGGTGGTCTACTGTGTGCATCCTACATAGGTAGCCCTCAACTATTGTACACACAACCGCCATTGGCACAAGGTAAGTCAATACCTGAACAGTATATTAAGCTATCAGCATGTGTCCATACTGTATGTACAGGTTCACAGATACATAGGTAGGTACATGGCTAACCGCTAAGGCCACTCATAAGCAAAGGCAAAACGTGTCTGCTGTCACCACTCCATCAATCAACTAACTGTCCCTCTGTGGAGCAGAGCCACTTGCGGGATCCCTGGGGTGTAGCTACTGTTCACCACCCACTCTGCAAGGATTCCCTGGAGTGTTAGTGAGGGGTTTTGTATAATTTAATCAGGGATGTGTTTCCAAATAATGGGGAGTATTCCTGACAGGAATCTTCACAGATGTGTAAATGTTACATAGTATACCTTAAACATAGCTTGCATATATAGGTAGTTCTCCACAGAATCATAAGCATGTGAAACACACAACCACTGAAATGTGCGTTCATCACCCTTGCACTACCAGTGCCTGCTCTGAGAGGTAAGATATCACTGCCAGGATTAGAACACGCAACCATGTACACATTCATTACAGTAACATACCACTAAGCTACCTGAGATGTACCAATGACAGTTGTGTATACTGACAGGATAAAACACAAAAGGTAGGAATGTGCTGAAATAGGACAAACCGGCATGTACACAATGAAAGGTGTATGTTAGATATGTATATATATATATATATATATATATATATATATATATATATATATATATATATATATCTATATATACACAATCATATATATATATATATATATATATAAATATATATATATAGAGAGAGAGAGAGATATGTCGATTTATGGGGATATACATATATATGTAGATATATAGATAGGTTAACAACATCTACATAACCATGGAGGTACATATAAATGGGATACCTACCACATACCGACTGCTTTACATACTGATGCATGTAATCCCAAGGCTTAAGGTCTGAAAGAACACAGTACTGAAACACCAGATGCACGAGGTGTAATCTCACGATGTTAATGGACAGTTAGTCAGTGCTTCTGGTGTTGTGGTTTGGGTAGGTTACTGTGTGTACGTGTGTTTCTTAGGGCTGTAGTGTGGGTAAGTGTGTGTTCTGTGTGTGGTGTGTGTTCTTGGGGGACTGTAATGTGTGGTTGTGGGTTAGCTTTGTGCATCTGTTTGCGCGACCAAGGATGTAGAGTATTAAAGTAGTGGGTGGTGTGTGGAGCGCAGACACCTACATGGAGTGTGTAGGGGGGCTTGGCCACCTGCTCATACGTAGTGTAGGATGGTTTGTTTGGATGTGTTGGATAGCAGTGTGTCTGTGTGTGCATGTATGTGTTCCATGTTCGTGTTACCTTCATGAGTTACTGTCGATGTCGGTAATGTGGTATATGGGAGTCTATTCCCGGGACTGTGTGTGTCGGAACACTGTGGTTTTGGAATTCCATAGGTCTCCCGTATACAGCGGTTGAAGTGTTCACATATGTGTATAACATACCCCATAGCAATCACACATTCCACCACTACCAACCTTTATGAACAAAGGATATGGAGAGTATATGCCTATACACCATTACAAATATGTGCTATGGACATGAGCCAATGATAGTGTTACCACCTGTTCCATTTTGCGAGGGACACCCTCTTTGGTCAGTTGTGTCCTAATCAAATATATTAAACGTGGCAAATATCCTGGGATTGTAGGACATAATTATGTCCCATATATACTGTAATAGTTGCATACAATAGTTATTTCTGTATCTAAAGTACCTACATGGTACAGGAAACAGGATAAGCTATTAAACTGCTACAAGAATAAGATTATAATTAAGCAAGAAAGGAAAGTTATATCCCTTGTACTGACCATGGGTTTGTGTCGACCTGTAAAATCAGATGTGTGTCCTGAAAAGGACCCACTATGTACATATAAAAAGGTGGCAACCCTAGCCAAAGAGGGTCAGTCACCAACACAACTACGATGACTGTAAATACCTATGACAGAAATACACAGCTATCATGTAGCAACACGTTATTACATTCAGATGTATTACCGAAGGGATTCAAGGACTAACATCACCTGCATGCTATACAGGAACCACATAACAGTGCCTTAATGAATCAGCCTGCAAATACCATTGTAGTAGTCCACAAAAGGATCGGTGTTCAAATAGGGAAGGAACCCTCACGCACATAGCGATTATGTATAAAAGCAGTTCCTACACACCTGCATTTGCTATGCATACCCACCAACATCACCCCCACACCCAAACATATTACAATACAAACTGTAATAACATCGACAATCATTCACACACTGTACGACATCTGCAAAAGCCTTAACATACCTTGTCAGAGACACACTAACATGGCCATAAGTGAAATAGCGGCTGTTATACAATGGAACAGCTGCTGATGTAATAGGGTTTGTTTGCACTAATCCTGTTTCAGAGGGTTGTGTGTACACCAGGATGTGTTAGCAATTAGTGAGTAACAGCACAGTATGCTACACTTGTACACCAAATCAAGGATGTCTGGTGAGCACACTGTACACCACATAACAGTTCATGCATAGCCATATGGCCTTGAGCTGGCCAAACATCCTTGCCAGAGTTAAACATCTGCAGAAGTATCAGGTACAAACAAACCCTGCATAAGTAGCACTGTTCTGAAGTATAACAGCTGTACTCACATGTAGAACTAAATCGTCCAGCCATTACACACAGTCCACAGGAGTCATGAAGCTAATATATCTCTGTGTTTCTCCATATAGCTGTTGAAATATATCGCAATAACACATCTAGGCTGTCTCCCTCAAAAGTAATGCAAACGGACAACCCCTAAAAGGAGTACTCACTTATACAACACTGTTGCCATGGTATCGGCTAATGGAGTAGCTGCACAGCTGATGTGCATCCAGTTAACTACTTTGGAACAGCAATTGGTGGACAGGATACCACATGTTACCGATATGTAACTAGAAAAGGATGTGTCATCACACATTCAAACCATCTGTATATACCAGCAGAACATTACAAATGACATTGAAACACAAACCGAAAAGGACTGAATCAACTGTTAACGATACGTTGGGTTACTAATAAGGTATGTAGAGCAGTCAGTATGTCTGTGTATGTAGTACTAATCTGTAGTATTTAAAGTGCACTCAATCCATATAGTGGAAACAATTATCTTGTAGTGATGTATTGTTGAGCATAGTCACGCTTGTAGTATTTGTGTGTACTGCTGTAGGTCACAAGGCAAACACTGCATACACCACAAGGGATGCTATATAAGGGCTTTGAACAGAAATACTCCTCACCAGCCGACGTCAGTGGCAGCGTTGGTCCAACAAGTATGTGCTATAACAGGGGATAGTATATGTTGCTATATTGTAACTGTAGCCATATGTATGGGTGTAATACAGAGAATAACATGTGGAAGGTTGGGTCACTGTGCAAGTATGTTTTGCATTGTGGGAAATTGTGCCAATAACTGTGTAATGTACAGTATTGTAGGCAGATATGTATTGCAGGCTACATAACATTAATGTAATGGTAGGCAAACATTAGTTATGTCAATCGGCATTTACAATACACAATAACAGGATACATATGTCTTTTAGTGAGCCGACTGTTTATCAGCATGATAGCAAAGTAAAATGGAAGAGCTATTTAACTATCCATGTGCATAAGACATGTAATATGTGCAAAGGTAGGAACTAGGATGTCTTACCAAGGGTATCTGTAAGCCTAGCTAGCGTGTGTTGTCTTCCGCCACCCCCATAGGCTGGTTCCCTGTGCCTCTGAATGGCACAGCCAATAGTTCCCTGTGCCTCTGTCCAGCAGAGCCACTGCAGTGATCCCCAGGTACATGTCTGTCTCCCATCCACATGGCAATGTTTCCCTTGAAGAGTGCTCGTGAGGGGCCCTGCCTGATTTATATTAGAATCACATTAAAAAGCATAAGGAGTGTCCGGGTCAGGAATCTATCTGTTCAGCATGTCCTACTCATCATTGTGGTTAGGTGTATATCCCTAGAGCATGTGGCTCTCAGGGGCTTCTGTTTAGGTGGAGCATATCCAGCAATACAGGTTTGGACATGGGCCTTGTATGTCAAGCAGAGATCACCTGTAAGTATGCGGTATGCAACTGAGTACAGCTGGAGTTTCGTAGGTTGGGCTGCATAGGTCATCTGTTTGAGGTTAGTAATCCTCTTGGTGAAGTACTGGTGTGTTCTTCCAAGCTGTTGCAGTTGTCTTGTAAGGTATATCCCAAATGGGGTGTTGTATCCTTTAATGGGTCTGATATGACATGTGTAGAGTTGTAATGGCCCCTCTGATCTGGATGCGAACCCATTAGAGATTAGGGGGGCCATGTCGAAAGATATTCTAACCACCTTGACATTATGGGTATTGAAGGAGAGATTGCTATCTACTGGTGTTTCCAGATCCTGTAATACCTTTTTTGTATGTAGGGGTCTAGCACCTATGTGGTAGTCTGCGGGTAATTAGTTATATCCAAAGGGGATGACTATGCACTTTTAGGCATTCAGCTTGACGCCATGATATTAACACCAGGTATCCGTCTCAGTGCGACCCTTCCAGAGGGTGTCTGTAACAGCTGGGAAAACAATTATGTCCCCTAGTTTGCAGGCGTCTGCAAATCTTTTCAGCCAAAGCCCTCCTGTGCTTGTCTGTACGTCAGAGAAGTATATACCACACATGAGGGAACCTAGGACTGAACCCTGGGGGACGGCAGTTCTAACTGGTATACAGTCAGACCTAGGGTATGCAACTCCTACTGTGTGTGTTCTGTCCATGAGCCACTTTGCAAACCATTACATGACGTAGGGGTTAATGTTCAGGCGGATGTGTATGTTGATAATACCAGAAGGAGGAATGGTGTTGAAAGCCTATGAGAGATCTAGGTAGGCAGTGTGGACCTCCTTACCCTCATCTAATGCCTTGGTAACTGTCTCTAAGAAGCCCACCAGGTTTAGGCGGCATGGTCCCGCCTTAAACAATGCCACACAGGGAGAGGTCAAAGGTTGGGAGGTACCCAATGTGTCTGACAGTGATCCATGATGTGCACCATAGCCTTGCAGACCAGGCTAGTCAGGCCTATAGGGTAATAGGTCCCGTGGTCCGTTGTGGTGCCACCTTTGTGGAGTGGGATAACTGTTGCTGTGTGCCATTCAGGGGGCACTATGCCCAATGTGAGGCTATTATTGAACATGGTGCGTAGGTGAGGAGACAGTACGATCTGAAGTTCGTGTAAAATGCAGCCTGGGATGTTGTCCAGCCCCATGGATGCTGTGATATTGCCTTCAGAGTGTGCAGCTTTGAGAGGGATCTGCCAGGATGTTGCCAATATCCATTGTTTCTGTAATGTTCGTGCCTTTGTGCTGTAACTCAGAGCAGATCTGGTTGTTGACATTGAGGCTCTGTGGTTGTTTTTGGTATTAGTTGCATTAAAGTTTTCATAGCTAGCTTTGGAGGATCGTATAAGGGATCTCACCTTTTTACTGAGGCTGGCCAGGGATCTCCTCCATGCATGGTATTGTACTCTAGTTTGCAACAGTGTCTTCCTCCTGTACTACAATATGTTTATGGCAGGGGACCACCAGATTGGTTTAGTTAATTATGAGTATAGTGTCCTGGTTCTGTTTGGGATAGCACAAGCCATGCACTCCTGTAAGTGATTATAGAGTGCATTTATGTAGGATTCAGCAGTTGTAACAGTACTGTCCATCTGTATGGGTGTCATGACATCCACCACGTCTGCCTTAAGAAGCATGTAGTTGGCCTTGTAGACATATTATACTGTGGTTCGCTTAATGGGGATGTGGATATCAATGGTGTTCAGCACATGGTCTGATCGGACCAGCGAGGAGTTGGCTTCACGTGTGGAGCACCAGTCACTAATGTTGGTAATAACTAGGTCTAGGATATTGTTGCCCCTGGTGGGTGTGTGGATATGTTGAGTAAGGTCATTGGTGTTTATGAAATCCAGAAACCGTTGAGCTAATGTGTTTGTACACGAGTAGTTTCCCCAGTTAATGGCGGGGTAGATACAGTGAGGCTTATGTGATGAGTGTAGTGTTGTGTGACTGTGTACCTTCTCCACATGACAGTCAGGCTCAGGCTTGGTTGGAGTGACCTTTACCTCCAGTTTGGCTAGATGAGTGTATCTCTCACAGGTTGAAGTGCTGGGTGGTAGGCGGAGAGGCTTGTCTGTGTACATGAGGCAATGTGTATATTGCATAAGATGTCCAGATTCATCGGATAGACAGGTGAGAACACTGGCAGTTGACTCTTGGACATGCCTGAATATAGAAATACATTCACCTAGATAAGTGAAGAAAGTGAGTACAACAGCTGCATTACTCTATGCAAGTGAGAAAATTATGTACAAAACCTGTTCACTCTTACCTGTAGGTGATGTGGAAGATTGAGTGCTATAGTAATCATTAGCTTACATACTGTTTACAAGTCCTGAACAAGTGCTTAGCATGAATATGCAATCCAGATTGGGTCATGGATAATATAAAAACACAGCCCCCTCACCCCAACAGGTACACAAGCATATATCCATGTACACCACAGGGCCCCTGTACCCACAACTATGCAGGTACAAGCTGCACTCAGTCTGCATGGGACCTTCCCACATCACAGGTTGTATCATACACATATGGCAAAACAAGATGTTCTCCACGTACACAACATGTAAATCATAACTCCATGTCAGGTTGTGTACACACTGAATGGCGCACACTAACAGGTATCACGATCCAACAAAGGGGGAGACCACTGATAATGGGAAGTACTGCACTACTACCCTGCTGAGTCTAGTCTGGAAGGCCATAAACCTTGATTATGTAAGTGATGTCAGCAGTACAGATGTAGATGACAGTATGGTTAATGTCACACTGCATATCATAACCTTGCCAGGTCATAGGATATCATCACCCATACTGTGTACCACCTACACTCGGTATACTAGATGTACATTCCTATGTCACAGGAGTGTTTAGCAACAGGACTGCTGGCAGAAACAACACTACAGAAGGTGTCTCAATAATATGTGATCATCACACCAGTGGCAGCTACAGTATGTCAGGGTTAATGAATTCTATTCCCCCACATTGTAGTCCATGCCTCACAGACAAACAGAAGGCATCTGCCTATTGAAGTATGCAAATGACTATGACCTAGGAGCAATAGCTGACTTGATTTGTCACCCCTATGTTAATAACCCTGTACCCATGAACTACTACCTAGGACGCGGTCATCATAATGGGCACTTGTGTGTGAGGGATGCAGCTGGGCAGTTGTCTTTCCTGTGATAGCTACATCACCACACCCATCAGGGAGTCATATGTGGCAACTCTAATAATAATAGGGTGCCATTCATGAATATAGAGATCATTGTCCAGCCATACAGACCACTCAAGTGACCCATATCAGATCACATATTTCCTATAAGGGGTATTGGCCATATGCAGATAGTCTACACCAGCCTTCCCATTCCCCATCTCTGCTATGTAGGATGATGCATACCCTGAATAAATCCATGTCCAACCCAGTGATGTTGGACATGCTACATGTACTCATCCTGATCTCGAACACATACTTCATGGACATCCACCTACCACATGCTGGACAGATTCTTGTCCCATACACTTGACATAGTCCTGCCATACTATGCATTCCTGTCCATCAAAGCTGCACATTGCTCCCCTCTCAGACATGGTGTGATGACCGCATGGTAATGCATGGTATATGTATCATTAACCCTGTGGATCAGTAATGTGGCACTGCTCCAGCTGGCTCCACAGACCTGCCTGTTGGCTACTGCCATGTAACCTTTCATTCTAGATGCATACATGGCCCATGGCATATAGCCCACTAGTTGACTTTGACTGTACATACCATAGTTGATATCCATCCCTGCAAATACCATTTGGCTAGCCAGTGTCCCATGTGTATCACATGTGCAACACAGGTGATACATGGCAGGATATTGAATCGCTGTACAGTGCCATGTAGATGTATATGGCAAAACACAACATGTAAAACCTTATGTGAGCATGTCTGCAGGGTCACAGGTCATGTCTGTTAAGGCAGTGTAAGTCCTTATATGTGACATATACACTGTATCAAGGTCAACTGCATTAATGTGGACACATCCAGCCATGTGCTGATAGGTAGGAACACCAGTACAGGCAAACAGACATGCCCACACCAAGCAGCAACCACATGGAGTATGAGCAATTTAATAAGGTGACACACACAGACATATAAGGTGATATCCACTCAACATTTTGTGTCACATGTGTGTGACACAAACATGTCAGTGTCATGTAGGTTTGCAAATACAACTATTTAAACTGAAGTAATGCGATACACATGTATGTTCAGCTGTAGCTCTTTATGTCTCTGAGGTACTGTGACCTGTCTCCATCATTATGTCCTGTCTCCATCATTATGTCTTCCAGGTATGCCGCGTGCAAGGCTTCCCCCTTTTACATGCTTGGAGGATGAGGCCCTCATCCAATACCTACTCGATAATCACGACATCCTGTTCAGCCATGTGCCACAGGATGCACAGCAGCGGGATGCCCTGTGGATGGAACTTCGCAGGAGGGTTGATGATGTGGGTGGCCACAACCGCATATACCAGCAGGCGTGCAGACACTGTACAGACCTCATTAGATGGGTGAAACAGCATGCAAATGCAATTGCCAGGGAACAAGGTGCAACAGGTGGTGGACCACCAACCCAGCCCCCACTCACATGTACCGAGGAGCTACTGGCAAACCTGGGGACTCCTGCAGAACCACATCCACAAGCCTTAGCTGATATTGTGGAGGTGGGTGTCTCTCAACCACTGAGCCTGGAGTTGCCTGGTAAGTCAGTACTGCACCTATAACAACTATATTCCATATAACTGCATGTGTCACTGTACAATATGTAATATAACATCATATGCAAGGCATGTATACACACATGCCACATACTATAGTATGCTACTCTGTGTATGCACACATGTGCATACACCATAGTATAGTCTAATGTACTAGTGTATGTGTTATGCACATTGCTCCCTGTAGCCTTTATACAGGGGTGGATTATGGTCATACTGCTGTGTTACTCCTATTTAGGTATCCCTGGCATTCCACGGTGACAGCAGCCCATTGCAGGTGAGAGTGTTATTATTTGTCAGGAACCGTAATGCACAAATCTATCTGCCATGTGGCCATTCACAACATGTACACATAATGTATGGTCCTGCACAATATACAGGTTGGACTTGCAATGCATCACAATGACTATCCATTTGCCACATTTGCAAACTATGTGAATCATCTCACCGACATGAATCCTCACAAACTTTATTGCCAGATGTGTTGACAACTGTGCATACAATGGTGGAGGTGCTGTTCAGTTGAGGAACATACAACAGATCTGCTCTACACAAGTGGTGAATACAAACAGTACTACACAGTGGGCTGGAGCACACAGGTTTCACCGGTGTGGATCATAGCCCTGCTATGAATGTCACACAATGTGATGTGCTATCTTGACATGTCCATGACATCTATTGGGCTGGCTGCTACACTGCCTACCTAGCCTGAAAACATATCCCACATACCACCCTTTATTTGCATAAAACTGTTGTCAGTGGAGCATATATGTCATATGGGACAACGCAGACATGTGAAATAGATGCCCATCACTATAATTTGGACGACACATGTACACACATGGCCATGGAGGAAGGCCAGAGACATGGACCAACACACACACTAGAAGTGTTGTGCTTGTGTGTACACCCTGTCGTACAATGGCTACACATGGTTCAGACATGGACTTTGTATAATGGTCCTAATGTAGATGTGGAATGCTAGACATCCTACAGGCCTGTGCACATCATATGTAGGTGTAAAATCAATCCACCACATAGGATGTGTTGAACATCTTGAGGGTGTTGCAACATGACAGCAGTTACCTGTACAATATCCACATCAGGCCAGAGATACAGTACATTCCCATTGCTGGTGATGGACATAAATGCCATACTAGCTCCTCATGTGTGTGTGTGTGTGTGTGTGTGTGTGTGTGTGTGGTACACAGATGTCATGTGGGACATGGCGTACTGATGTGTTCGCCATGTCTGCCCATAGTTGCCAGACTACAGCAATATAGTTGCAGATGTGCAGGGTGTCATCTATATACCCATCAGTGACCTGTGTCACAACTTCCACATCCATCATGGTTTAGTGTGTATACACCTCAGTGATATGGATCACATTCCACAGTATATATGTATTGTATCTGAACACAGTCATGGCTATGAACCCTGTTTGTAACTCATACTGTATAGCACTAGAAACTCCTCATGATTCCCCTCAATGGCCATGCACATCAGCTAAATTTGCAGTATATCTGTAGGGTGGACAGACAACACTGAATTTATACACCTTTGCCCCACTGTATATTCGACAGGACACCATTGTGTTAAACATGTATGCATGTCATTGCACACGTCAGCAGATCAGATGTCATACTACATGTGATTATCAAGGTCATATGCCACACATCAGGCAGGTGTACTGTTAACCTGTGCTGGTCCACATGGTGTAACACAGGGATGTATGCTAACCATTACTATGATTGTATAATTTGCATGCCATCTGCTATGACACATGCATGCTGTGTGCAACCTAGGGATGTATGATAACTACCACTATTATTGTCTACTCTGCATGCCGTCTGCTGTATCACATGCATGTTGCATGCCTTCTGTCATATCACATGTGTGTGTGTGTGTGTGTGTGTGTGTGTGTGTGTGTGTGTGTGTGTGTGTGTGTGTGTGTGCATCTATTGTATAAACTGTAATGTACAGTTCTTGTCTGCCCTCACAGCTGATGTAGGTGCATTTCCCTCCTGCGGTACATCAGATGTTAGTGTCCCCACAGACTCTAGCAGTGATGATGAACGTATGATTGGGTCACAGGCAGAGTTGTCAGGGGCTGAAACTGTGCCATTGGTTGCCATTCCATCTATATCCACCTCATCCTCACACACAGATCCCATACCTGCACATACCCCATCACCAGTGGCCATAGAGGAAGGACAGTTGGTGCGTGCTAGCTTGGAAAAGGAAAGTGTTGGCTATGGAAGGTGTGCCTGCACACCATGGTGTCAGCCAAACTACTGGTGGTGCCCCACACAGGCACGTGGCCAGTGCTGCTCGTAGGAGGACCTCTGGCAAACATGCTCCTGCATGACAGAGCACAGCAGCTGGTGTCACCAGACGCATGTTTCAGGCTGTAATGGAGGCACAGGCACATGCTGAATGGCACAAAAGAGAAGATCAGAGGCTACAGAGGGCTGCTGTCCATTCTTTAAACAACAGCATCCAGGTAATGGTAAATGCTCAACAACAGATTGCTGATGCTTTGGACAGATGGTTGGGTGACATGGTTGGAGTCCTTGACCATGGCATGACAATCCGCGAGCGTGAGATGTCTGTGTTGGAACATCTGGTAGGAGTGAGGCATCGGGTGCATGGATGTAGGCCTGCTACATCACTTGTGTCAGGTCTACATGTATGAGCTACCTCACATACCAGCTCCCATGGAGGTGGTAGCAGCAGCAGTGCATCTGTTGCTGTGCTGTCAACACCACGACACAGCAGGCCACATGCACGTGGTCCGAGATGGTCCCAACAGGGATACGGTTCCAGTGGACTAGTGACATCAGACAGTACCCAATCTGCACCTCTATCTGATAGTGCCCATGCAGCTCCTGGCAGTCACAGGCCACATGTCCATGGCCGGACACTGTGAACTGTAAAACCTCGCCTGTACAGTCTGCAGCTGTCAATAATACCCCTGTGTAGGCCAGACACATGGGAGAACTGTGTGCAGACATACACACACACACTGGACAAATATGTAGGGCACCACAACACACACATGCATAACATCCGCACATGCCCAATTAGATCAAAGGCCCAAACCCACACACATGATGTCATCCAATGGTGCAGCCTAGGCCTCTGGCAAACATTAACACTTTGTGCATATGATGATGCCTGTGCCGCATCCCTGAGATCCACACCATCGGTGTAGGGACATGCTCATATGGTCTGATGCACAGGGTGAACAGACTAGGATGATATGTGTAGTTTATAAATGTTGATGATTGTTGACAGTGAGCAGATATACCATGTAGTACAGGTGTACAATACTATTAACCGTATGTGTCTTGTGTAACAACAGTGCAGCCTAGGCCTCCGGCAAACATTAACACCCTGTGCATATGATGATGCCTGTGCTGCATCCCTGACATCCACACCATCATTACAGGGACATGCTGATATGGTCTGATGCACAGGGTGAACAGACTAAGATGATATGTGTAGTTTACAAATGTTGAGGACTGTTGACAGTCAGCAGATATACCATGTAGTACAGGTGTACACTACTGTTAACAGTATGTGTCTTGTGTAACAATAGTAAATGCATGTTGGTCATGTTGTTCTGCTGTCTTTCTTCAGGTCTAATTGCACGTGCCGGTGGATGTCAGTGTTTGCAGTTAAGTGTCCCATATGTCAATGTGGACTACTCACAGGTATGTATGAATATACCAGCATGCACCGTGTAGCTGCCACATACTAGTGAGAATGTCCCACGTTACAAACACGTCTACCATTCCAAGAGCATGATAGCTGTGTATTAAGCTACTGTGGCCACAGACGTGACATCCATAAAGGGTGACAGCACAGGTACAGTTACATGAAGTGGTGAGGTAAGAGAGTGGTCTAGCTAATTACAAGGGTAGAGGCCAGTGGGAAGTGTGATGCCTCAATGGGAATCAGTAATACACATTCCCATGACAGGATGTCAAGACACAACTACACCCACACACTCAGGTATTGACACACACGTATTCAGTGACACTGTAACACACACACACACTCACGGCTTCACTGACACAGTAACACACACTCGAACACAGTTGCTACTGGTGTGCTGAGGATCCCTGCCGATGTGCAAATCATCATTATAGTACTGTGTACCTACATGACACTCCGCAGAGAATACACATGTACAGGTATTCAGTTTGGCCTAAGATTGGGGACATCAACACAGATAGTTGAATGCATCTCCTGGATGGTGGGAGGAGTCCTATCAGTTCAGTATGGTAACATACATCCTCACCCCAGGGACCAGTCAGCCCTATATACACACACTGTGGCATTCAGTAATTAATACACCTATGTCATGCACATACAGATACCTCACATGTGTGAGATACATGCCCCTGCCTATGTCTGCTTTATACATTGCAGTCTGTACAAATGTGTATAGTAGTGTACAGGCGAGTGAGTAACAACTGAAATGTATTCCCCACAATACATGACAAATATGGACACACACACAACCACACATGCCAGTACTGTGAATCTCAGACCTGCCTTGCTCATGTTATGTATGTCAGACATACAGCAGTATTGCACTCATTACAAACTGTATTGATGCTTCCTGTACCAATAGTGCTGATATATGCACTAGGGACGTCATATCTATTAACAGGTGTCATGTGATTTATCTTCGCTATCACCCTGACCTCTGTCTATGTTGTGTGATATGTCCTTCAATTAACACAACCATTGCTTACCGGTTACACAGGGTATTGTGGGACTGCTTGTGACACACCTGTGAGCTGTCCATAGCAAACATCTATCTGCAAAGATGCCCTGCCTCTTAGTAATTTCAACACATCTGTCCATACCTGTGGTACATCTTTCTGTACATTTAGCATATCACCATATACAGTTGGCAATGTTGAGGCTGCATTGCAGCTGCATGATGTAATAGGATACACACCACCTGCATACATCAGCAATTGCACATGCATGTTATCTGAATGCACAACACTACGTGTACAGGTGTGTAGGTCCTACAGTCCTGATATTTGGTCATGTTTGTAGGCATTGCAATTGGCGGATATGTGTAATAACATACATGACACATGGACTGTTGTATGATATGATAGGTGACCAGTACAGAGGGGATGTTACCTCTGTCAACATTGACATCACACCTTATGTACTGTTAGCATTCAGCAGCCATGGACCTACATTCCATGTGCATGTGTGTAATGGCTGTAGCCACCTGTTTGCACAAAGGACTACAAAACTATGCTATTTACTGGTATGTTGTGTGTGTGGCATGTACATACCCAGGGCAGGTACATGTATGTCATATCCATACATAAGGGTGTGTACTGGTGTACAGCAACAGACATCTGCTAATGGTTGACAGTACTGAGGGCCCTTGGTATGTGTACAGCTGACCTGGTCACAGACAGTGGTATCATTGCATTGCATAACACATGATGCAACTGTGTCAGTACATGTGTACTGTCTACAGCTGATGAGCTTAGTATAGTACACAGGTCAAGGGTCACATGGTGGTGGACTTGTCTGTCATACAACATGTATGGTTGCATGGTGGTGGTCCGAGGGCATGGTGGTGACTGCAGTTTACATCCTAGAATGCAGCATGTGACACTGTGTCCTGCACATGGCTCATCTGTGGTGCCTTTCATGGGGGGACTGGTCAGTACATGTGAGTGGCCTTTATGTATGTGGGTACACCACCTGGAGCAGTCCGTACCTGTGTTATGGCCCACATGTCTGGTTCTGAGGTGTATGGTGGTAGTGCTAGGTTCTGAGGTATATGGTGGTAGTGCTATTGTGCACTACAGAGACATCAGCCAGGTGTTCCTCACTGCACAGATGTCAGTACTCCCCATTGTTGGATCTACAGAGGCCATCTGTGAATATGGACGCTACACATCTAGCACTGGTTAGCATAAGAAAACAATGCAGTTGTCCTGTAGGTGTATGGAAGTTAACCTGTGTTTAGGACATTTGCCTTGGAATGGCACTGTGTGGGCGGATGCGACTTGGGTAATATCCACACTCCCTTGTATCATGGATGCATGTGATATGTGTGAAAGGCCTGCCTACTGTCAGCCATATCATCCCAGAATGGCAGCTGATTTGTTAAAGACCGGTGTCAAATATATGTAGAGCAACGTTCCCGCTAACAATGACAACTACCAACAGCAGAGCCCATTACAATGTGTTATTTACATCTACCTGTAATAGCATGGCCACTGTAGCCCTCCGCGTTTAGCATCAGAGTGCATCCCAGTCAGCCCTGTGCTACTAGGAGTATGAGAATGCCCAGTATATCCTTGTGTAGATGAACACAGTGCATTCCAAACAGCCCTGTGCTACTAAGTGTGTGGGCATGCCCAGTGACACCTTGTGTTGGTTATGTGCCTCTGTGTATGGGCATGGCCATTGTAACCCTGTATAGTGGTAGTAGTCGTTCATTCCACAGATGGGCATACTCCAGGTCAGGATGGATTCCTACTTTAAACACACAGGTTAACAGGTATGTACATCTTAACTGCCAGCATCCCTGTTGATGTCCGCATTCCCAGACGGTCATAATGACAGCCTTAACATGTGTATTCTGTGTGGTGCTATTCATATATATGTAGTACTGTAACAGTAATTTGTAAATAGGCAGGTGTTCCGTACCCGACACTGGCATGTGTGTGTGTATGTCTGTCCCCGTTTGCCGGTGGACTCTAAATTGCTTTTAGACTGGCCACACTCCATACATTTCTTATAACCACTGTTAGCAAGGCTTATGATGTCACCCATCTACAAATACACCTCTGGGAGGGCTGTGTCACAGTAATCTCAGTAGTGTGTTCTGTAACTGCGTAATGCTGTAGTGTAATAAAGTAGTTAGGTTGGTGTTCTAATCCCAGCCATGCCAAGTGTGTGTGTGTGTGTCTGCATCTTCCTGGGGACAGAATAACGCTTTTAGACTGCTCACACTCCATACAATCCCTATCACCATCTTTGCCAATGCTAATGATGTCAACCACCTAGAAGTACGCCTCTGGGAGAGCTGTGCCCCAGTAATCTCAGTAGTGCGTTCTGTAACTGCGTAATGCTGTAGTGTGATAAGGTAGTTAGGTCGGTATTCTAATCTCAGCCATGCCAACTGTGTGTGTGTGTGTGTGTGTGTGTGTGTGTCACCATCTGCCTGGGGACAGAATAATGCTTTTAGACTGCTCACACTCCATACAATCCCTATCGCCGTCTTTGCCAATGCTGATGATGTCATCCACCTAGAAGTGCACCTCTGGGAGTTTGTGTCACTGTAATCTTGATAGCGCATTCTGTAACTGCATAATGCTGTAGTGTGATAAGGATGTTAGGTCAAAGTTCTAAGCCCAGCTATGCCAACTGTGTGTGTGTGTCTCCATCTGCCTGGGGACAGAATAATGCTTTTAGACTGCTCACACTCCATACAATCCCTATCACCATCTTTGCCAATGCTGATGATGTCACCCACCTAGAAATATGAAACTGGGAGTGTTGTGCTCCACTAATCTTGGTAGCGCGTTCTGTAACTGCATATTGCTGCAGTGTGATAAGGTAGTTAGGTCAGTGTTCTAATCCCAGCCATGCCAACTGCGTGTGTGTCTCCATCTGCCTGGGGACAGAATAATGCTTTTAGACTGCTCACACTCCATACAATCCATATTGCCGTCTTTGTCAGTGCTGATGATGTCACCCACCTAGAAGTACACCTCTGGGAGTACTGTGTCCCAGTAATCTCAGTAGCGCATTCTGTAACTGCGTAATGCTGTAGTGTAATAAAAAAGACAGGTAGGTGTTCTATTCCAAAGCATGATAGGTGTGTGTGTTTGGCAGTCATATCCTATGTGTTGGTGTCTGTGAGTAGCTAGCTACTGGATGTGTCGAGGAGTGTGTTTTGTTGTTTTCTTATATAGTGGCCATAAATGTCTCAATTGGCCAAGAGACTGGGTTAGCAAGACATACACATACATTCGGCAATAGGTCTGGTGAGTAATGTCAGCAGCCCTAATCTCACCCTTAATACAGTCTGAACCCATGTGATGCACAGAAACACACTTGCCTTGATATTAAAACCAGTACATAATGCAGGAGTCACATGTGGTTTCCTTTTTATTCTTGTCCAATGCTTTGGTGTCACGTGGTCTGCTGTTGAGATATATATTCTATATCGACGTATCTGTGTGTATATGCATATATGTGTGTGTGTGTGTGTGTGTGTGTGTGTGTGTGTGTGTGTGTGTGTGTGTGTGTGTGTGTGTGTATATATATATATATATATATATATATATATATATATATATATATATATATATATATATATATATATATATATATATATGTGTGTGTGTGTGTGTGTGTGTGTGTGTGTGTGTGTGGACATTAGCACACATAAATCTACATGATGGAATACATGTCCTATACTGTTGAATGCCTGTGCTGGATGATCTGTATGTGATAACCTCAGATGTATGTATATCTGCCATGGCTTAGTGGTAAAGCACATCGTCTGTGGTGTGCAGTGTCCTGGTTTCGAGCCATGCAGAGGCCAGTTGTTTTGTTGCTGGGAAGAACAAGGGACATTGAATACAGTGATAGTAAGGCGCTTTTAACCATTTGTGTGCGGGTCTGCGCGACAGTAAGCAGTGGTTATTTTGGGGGAAGTTCAGTATGGGTCATTAACTATGGATTAGAAGACAATACTATGCAAATGAGGTGGGAAATAGTGAATCCCATTTATCCCCAGGGTGTGATGCAGGTCCCAAGAGTGTATGTGTATAGATAGACGGGTGCAGGACTCAAATATAGGTGAAAGCATGGGGGGGGGGTTCAGGCATACTGTACGTAGATTGGAGCCCTGCGTCTCGGGATTGCTCCTGTCGTAGCACGCCTAAGCTAGGGGTGTGTCTATACCTGCCTATTGCAATTGGGAGGGAGAAAGCAGTAGGAGAGTAATCAAGGTGAACAAGCTGGGCAAACAGGTGATATTTATCAGAATCAGCAGACCAGCCCAGCCCAGAACACAATGATAAAGTGAGCAAGCACCATCCTCTCGGGTTTTTCCACACTCTACATCACCGGTGTATACATGCGGGGAAATTTTAACAAACAATCCTATGAAATGAGAAGGGCTGCAGCAGGCAACATAGACCAACATGTGTAGGAGGCTGAGGGTGGTGAGAATGTGAATGCTGCCGAACAACCCTCAGTGAGGAGACAGAGAAGACTGTACAGACCCAGGGTAACCTACCAGCGGCTACATGAGCTGGAGATAGTGCAGCGCTATGGGGTGGATAGATACCTCCTACAGCAGATTGTTGAGCTGTGCTGGGCACACCTGACACATCAAACAGGCCGAGGGGAACCCATCCCAGTGGATAACAAGGTATGTGTAGGCCTAGGTATACTATCCACAGATACCTCCCAAAGCACAACTGGAGATATCATGGGGATCTCACAGGCATCTGCATCCAGGGTATTCCACCAATTCCTGGATGCCATGTCACCACATGCCAGTGAGCATGTACATTTCCTCAACACATGTGAGGTGTTGAACAGTGATATGTGTCTCTTCCACCAAATGGCAGACTACCCTGACGTAGTGGGTGCTATAGCCTGCACTCACTTACGCATCAAAGCACCACCCGGTGATCAGGTTAGGGCCTACATTAACCACAGGGGCATCCCCTCCATCAACTGCCAGGTCATATGCGATGCCCAGGGCATTATACTGAATGTGTGTGCTGGCTGCTCTGGAAGCTATGACAATTCCGATATATGGCATCTGATGCAGCTGTACCACAGCTTTGCCAATATGGACATCCTCTACGGTTGCCTAGTGGGGGGATGCTGGGTACCCAGTGGAGTAGTGGCTGATGACACCCATCAGAAATGCGCACACGCCTGAACAATGATGCCATAATGAGGCACACGCACAGGCCAGACATATAATAGAGCATATGTTTGGGATGCTCAGGTCACGGTTCCAGTGTCTGGACACATACGGTGGAGCCTTGCATTATTCACCAGCTACATGCATCCAAGTTGTTATGGTATGTGCTATGCTACACAGTATGATCCTGCAGAAACAGCTGCAGCAGGAACAACATGGAGCAGGGCCGCACAGCCCCCCCCACCAATGCCAAGTCCTGTACAGGCACAGAGTGACTCGGAGGAGGAACAACCTGAGCCAGACCCAGTAGGCAGAAGGAGGCATGCCCAGTATGACCTGGCCTTGGCAAAGAGGCAATGCATAGCATATGCACTGACACAGTAGGGACCCAGGGAATGTCACCTTCTCTGACTCGCACAGACAGTAAAAGGGATGTCAATCATGACACTACCTGTGCTCAGCCATGTAAAGGAAGTGCACTATGTGCATCCGACATAGGCAGCCTTCCAGCACCATCCTCAGGTCTGGCACACCCTCAAGGTAAGTCAATCAACCTACCAATTGGCAGTTGTATTAAAATGTGTTGGTACCTGTAGCTATGGTATGGATATGAGCATGCAAGGGAATTTGGTGGCTGAATGTTAAGGCAGCAGACAGTAGACATCCATAGTGGCACCATGACATCTGTAGGACATATGGGGGTCACTATAGTAGCCAGTAGTACACAGGGTGTCATAACCCACTGCGGGTAATGGGCTGAGCATCATGTGTGTCCATACAGCCCACATAAATCTTAACCAGCTCGACAGGTGTAGACCAACACAGACAAATGCTGTATTATGGCCTCTGAATATGCACTATCGATGACCCCCCACCCCCCCCACAGACCCACACAGACAGACTACAGCAGGCCAGGCAGTTGGATGTAGTTTATGAAGTCTAGGATGTCTGAAACTAATATGTTGGTAATTAAAGCTAAAATCTGGAGTACACTGGTATGCCTCTAGCCAGCACAATAGGTAGGTCTACACATTGAAATGGAGTACCTGACATACCAGTACAGTAGTAGAAAAAGTGTACAAGTGTCAGGTGTGCACCCCTTCCAACGTACACATATAGCAACAGTCAGGTGCACCCCCACCCCAGTGCTGTGTAGGAATGTGGATACAGTCGGATGTCCCCCCATGCTGTGCAGAAAGGTAGGAACAGTCAATGCCACATGACTGATGGATACCCTGCAGACACAGCCTGCCACCTATACAACGCAGAGATCGGCACCACAGTACAGACTACCTGGACATGTAACACATGCGATACAGTTGGCCATACTGGGCATGCTCAAACACATGAAGGTATGACGGCAATGTCAGTCGACAACATGCAGAATGGTCATACTGGGCATGCTCACACATGTAAACACAAGGCGGCCAGGTCTGCAAACACCAGTGGTCTGGACATATCTGCCGGTACATCACTATACTGTTGGATGACTGTGCTCTATGGTATGTGTGTGGTACTGTCTATTGTCTGTATATTTGCCATGGTGTATTGGTAATTGACATTAGCTGTGTGCACAGGGTGTTGCTACCAACACTTGGAAAGGACGGTTATTTGTTTGCGGGCAGAACAAGCCCATTAGATATGGAGGGAGTAAGGCACATTGAAGCAGTTGGGAGCGGTTGTGCGTGGGTTTGCACGGTGTTAAGCACTGCTGACCTCTGGTTACAGCTTCTTACACTTGGTTAGCCTCCACATTTCTTTACCAGTGCAATACTCGCATACTGGTAGCCAAACACGCTTTCACCCGCTCGCTCCCTCACTTGCACATGCACCGAAATTGGTGCTTGCATGTGTCACTCACGCTGGGTGGGTGCGATCCCTTGTGATGCCTATTACATCGGACTACATGACTACAGCATTGGGTATGGCTGACCATTAGGCGACGGTATGGCATTTGACTGTACGGAATTGGCAGCCTGTCCAGTGATTTAATCATATTATATGCGTGTTCCTCATACAATCTGCTCCCATCTGGCTGAGACATGGGAACCGATACTCTGCAATGCAGAAAAGTAAATTTGTTTTGGGACCCACATCCATCTGCTGGGTCATGCTACCGCATACCTATTGTAGGTTTGCCATGTTTTAAATTGGCCGAGGTGAGACTTTAGGATTAACACCTGTCCCACTTTGCGTGGGACAGCCCCTCCTTAAGAGGATGTGTCACGGGAAAATAATCAAGACATAGCAAATGTCCTGATTACAGGACAATATTATATTCTATGTTTCTCTAATAATTGCATGTAACAGTTATTGTATATATGACACTTCTATATGTTATGTGAAGTAGCATAAGCAAGTGGACTGCTACTACACTAAGCTTTTATTTGTGCAAATACATATAGTTCTGCACTATGCACGGCTGTAGGTATGTTCTGAGCTGGTACATCTGACATTTCTATGGAGCAGGTCCCACTTTGGCCATTTTCAAAGATGACAGCCCTATAGGACCTATATGTAGAGATGTCAGATTTGGCAGGGCAATACATACCCACAGCCAGTAGAAAATGGACTACTTCACTGGTTGGCCTAAATAAAAGGTTATTCTTGTAGCATTATAGATGCCAATACTGTTTCCTATAACATCTAGGTGTTTCAGATACATAATCGTTTTATGCAACCACTACAGACAATATATGGATTCTTTGCCCTAAATCACAGGCCATGTGCCATATTAACATTTATTTTGCAGGACACAACTGGTCAAAGGGGGGTGTCCCTCGCAAAAGTGAACAGGTGGTAACCCCAACCTATTATGCTATGATCTACCTAAGGTAGTCGGTAGAATATGTGCTTTCCATTAATAGCAGACCTCACATACGAATGGGGGAGAATGAACACTGAATCAGGGACACTGCATAACACCCTCAGGGACACATTTAGATGATTGGTACTATTAACCTGACACATTGACTGTCCCAGAGCATATGTATTCATACACATTTGTCAAGGTACATGCTGTTTATGACTCATACATGTTGTCATTATTCATTACGTGTATTCTGACACCTGTCCACCTAATATCACTAGTTCTAGAAGGGTTTAGTTGGGACTGTGTTTGATTCTGATTCATAATCATGGATGTCCATGATAATCGGGTACAATTCACTGATATAGTCCCTATGTGTTCCCCCAATGGTTTACGGACTATCCAGTAGATGTGATCTTAAGGTTTGGGAGGTATGGGCGTCTGCTATACCCACATAGGAATATTAATTACTTCCACGGGGCAAGTCTAATACATCTCTGCCAACCAACACCTGCCCACTTAGGCCTATGATTGCATACCCATGATTTCCCTACCTGACACCCCTCTACAACACTCATCCTTACTGTGAGCACAGCTGGGTATGAACACACCCCTACACACTGCCCACTCTCCCCGTGTCGGGACACATGTCATATGTTTTGTCAACCCATGTGTTATCAAACTTGCACAACCTACTGTTCCGTGTACAGCTACATCCTGGTCACGTCAATCATCGCAGGTTTGCCTACAAGGCAAATTTTTGGTGTCCCACAAGGGACCCCATGATCCATGTTTAAAGTGTAGACCTTGCAGATCTCTCCCACTGGTAGTTTCCTGCCGGTGGTCTGGAAAGCAGCTGTGTATTTACCTTTATTGCGTGTCTGTATGTCTCACCGTCCTAGCTGAGGGGGTGTGGGAGGTAGACGTTTGTTTATTGGACCTCCCACTAACATATGCCCGGTCTGAACATATGTTACCCGTAATTATTTTTTAGTTTCCGAATATGGCAGGGGAAGATATGAGCCAGGAAGACCTATTGAATTTGAGTATTCACTCGGTTCCTGAGTCGGGAAAGACTTTGCAGGAAATTATCAATATTTCAGTTGCAGAGGCTGTTCGTGAAGTTTTTGCCCGGCAAAAGGGAACTTTTAATGCTACTACAAAAGCACAATTACCTTTGGTTTGCCCAGGAACCAAGGGTTTGGCTTCCAATTTTTATACAAACGTTTTGAGTGACGAGAGTGATAAAGGAATTGGTGTGTCATCACGTCCGGTTTTAAATCAGACCGGTAGTACAGCTACAGAGATGGGAGAGATGAGAGAGGGGACAGTATGTAATGGCAAAGTATTTGAGCAGACTTTTAAAACAACAGATAATCCTTTTTCTGGAACCACTTTCTCCTGTGAAATGCAAGTAAGTGTGAAAGAAAGTTTTGCCAATGCAGATTTGTTTGCTTCATGTATGTCAGACATTTATCATTTGGAGAGACTGTGTTCTAAATGTGTATTGCTACAACTAGAAATATTCTATTTAGAAGAAAATGTTCATTTGAAATGTGTCCCGTTTGGATTGAGGTGTTTCAAGTTTCCGAACTGTGTATCACAAGGGGATCAACTTTACAGTCAGTTGGTTGATTTGTTCAATAATACTGGCCTTGACTTTATGAAATTATTGATTGAGCATTATAGAACAGAACTTTGTTGTTTAAAAGAGCAAACGGAACAGTTGGATATCAAAATTAGGGGCTCAAGTGC